>NC_054382.1:47403910-47716697 GCF_017654675.1 Xenopus laevis
TACTACACAGTTATGTATTGTTACAACATACAGTAGGCTTGTAGGCTTTATTTATTTACAGAAGTATCATATTCTATGTGATATATTAGTGTTTGTGGATGCAGTGTTATTTAAGGCTTCTTTCTGTTTACACGTGTTCACGTTCATACTATAGTTATGGGACCTGTTATCCAAAATGCTCGGGACCTGGGATTTTTCGGATAACGGATCTTTCCATAAATTAGATCTTCATACCTTAAGCCTACTAGAAAAACATGTAATTATATATATTATATATATTATTTTATACAAGGTACCAAATACAAGGTACTGTTTTTATATTACAGAGCAAAAAAATCATTTTTAAAAATCTGGATCTTTTGGATAAAATTGAGTCTATGGGAGACATAAGAGGTAATTGGCAGCTCACGTAATTTTGTGTAACACTGATGACCAAACCAGCTAAGCTTGTTTACCAGACCTATTGTTCAAGCCTAGTGGAATTTCTCTGTGTATCTATGCATTGAGTGGGGCCTGTAGATATCAAGTACGTAGGGTTGCCACCTGTCGGGATTTCTCCCAGGCAACCCGGTTTTTGGAAGGGCTGTCCGTTTGAAAAGTGCCAGTCCGGATTTCCAAATTAGAAAATCCAGACAGTACACTGAATTTAATGACACGTCATCAGTCCCGCCCCTGACGTCACCAACCCCTGAAAGGAAAAGGTGGCAACCCTACAAGCACGTGATTATGATGAAAGCATCAGCTCTCAGGAAATGTTGGATATCACTGGATTTAACAAGAATAAGATGCTTAGGGGCACATTTACAAAGCTCGAGTGAAGGATTCGAATTAAAAAAACTTCGAATTTCGAAGTGTTTTTTGGGCTACTTCGACCATCGAATGGGCTACTTCGACCTTCGACTACTACTTCGACTTCGAATCGAACGATTCGAACTAAAAATCGTTCGACTATTCGACCATTCGATAGTCGAAGTACTGTCTCTTTAAGAAAAACTTCGACCCCCTACTTCGGCAGCTAAAAGCTACCGAAGTCAATGTTAGCCTATGGGGAAGGTCCCCATAGGCTTGCCTGTGATTTTTTGATCGAAGGATATTCCTTCGATCGTTGTATTAAAATCCTTCGAATCGTTCGATTCGAAGGATTTAATCGTTCGATCGAACGAATAATCCTTCGATCGTTCGATCGCAGGATTTGCGCTAAATCGTTCGACTTCGATATTCGAAGTCGAACGATTTTAGTTCCTAGTCGAATATCGAGGGTTAATTAACCCTCGATATTCGACCCTTCTTACATCTGCCCCTTATTGTCTTTTGTTTTGATGTTTTTAATAATAGAGCTATTTAATAATAGAGATTTGAGTTAATATAGCAGGGATATTTTTGCATTAATTAATAATTAATAACTTTGTTATTGAGAATAACTTGAGTGTCCGAACATCCCCCTTTATTTCTCTGTTTTTTGCTTTGTACATGCAAGCAATATATATGAATTTGATGTCTTTACAACACAAACACCTACAACAGCATGTGTGGGAAGGTTTACACAGCTTCATTACATCATAGAAGCTGATTAAGATTTAGATTTCACTGGTCTTATCACTGACCCCTACAATTAATAAGATGAAAAGATGACCATATGATTTTCAGGTTCTCTAAGCCAGAATCTTACTTTAGAAGTGTTTTGCAAGTTCACATATCCATTTCAGAGTCTTCTGAACACATTATGGATTTTATATGACAAAGTTCCTTTTTAATTACATTATGATTTTTGAACATGTGTTCAAATAATAGTGTAATCACTATTGACAAAAGTAGACTATTGCCACTAATTTTAAACTCTTGGGTCATATTAACTTGCCCTAAGTTTATTTCCCATGGTCATTTCACATCTCCAGTCTGGCTATAAAATATAAACATATCCTACTTTAGATGCATTGATGTAGTTGGTCACACAATGTGGAGTAGAACAGTTAAAGGGGTTGTTCACCTTCCAAACATTTTTTTCAATTCAGTTGTTTTTAGATTGTTCCCCAGAAATAAAGACTTTTTTCAATGACTTTCCATTATTTATTTTTAAAAATGTTTCCAAAATCTAAGTTTAAAGTTTAATGTCCCTTGTCCCTGGTGTTTGAGTCTGGCAGCTCAGTAATTCAGGTGCAGATTCTGAACTGTTACAATTTTGCAACATTTATTTGATACATTTCTCAGCAGCATCTCTGGAGTATTAGCAACTATTGTATCAATTCTAACAACTGCCTGTAATGAAACCCAGAGATTCTGCAGGGACAAAGATAACAAATGTATCAACTAAATGTATCAATTTAGAGCAGTTTACAGGATCGACGCCCCCCCCCCTCCCAGGGCTGCTTCAGAAGGAGAGATATTGCACTTTACACTTCAATATTAGAAAAACCGTCACACATAGAAAATAGAAAGTCATTGGAAAAAGTCGTTATTTCTGGTGATCTATCTGAAACCAACTAGTTGTTTGAAGGTGAAACACCCCTTTAAGACAACAAATCCAACCATAGTAATTCAAATATAGGGATTTCAATATACTGTACCATTTGAAACATGCCACCCTGGACCTTAACCTTTTCCAACTTTTAAAATGATAAACATTTTTAAAAGTATGTACTGTACATTACACATTTAAAACTACTATGATTATATTATCATTTTATAATTTAATTTATGGGTAGTTCACCCTCACTAAACCAAATATTTTTTAACAGATGCATATAAATGCATATTTTAAAAATAAAACAAAAGCTCAGTAATAGTGGTATACAACTTTCTAAACTGTTCAAATTTGATAGGTTAGTTTAGCGTCACAGAATAGCCAGAAGCATCAGATTGTAATCATTGCTCTGTTTCAGACATCAGTAACATTTGGGGAGCTTGTATATTAGGCGCTGACATTGCTGCTGAGAAAGCTACAGAATCTGAAAAAGTATTTAGGCTACATAGATTAGCACCTTATCTGAATTAATGTTAACAAATGTATTGACTAATGTATCTCCTTGGAGGATCTGCTTGCATCCATTGATCTGCTGGCCCTGGAGGACTTTGAAAGACTTAATTCTGCAGTTTTGCTTAACCACTGTGGTTGTTGGACTACAGCTCCCATCACGCTTTAACCCCTGATAATATACTGGAGAATGGTGGGTTCTAGTTTCTAAAAATGCACTAAATAACATACCTGACTATTCTATTTTTAAGCACTTGGTATAACAAAGGGCATAATTGAACAATTAAAATAATATTTATATAATGCATTATATATATGCATTTTATATAATATATTTTTATTTCCTTAGAAGCTTGTTACCTGTCCCTAAAACTGACTTTTCCTGCTAGTGCTATATCAGTTATCACCATGTTGGGACTTCCAACTTGTGCAAATTTAATAGAGATGCACCAGAATTTGCTATGGGATTGGGCCTTTGTTAGTTGTATTTGGACGATTTGGGTGAATCTAAAGGTGGCCATACATGGAGAGATCCGCTCGTTTGGCGATGTCGCCAAACGAGCGGATCTCCCTCCGATATGCCCACCTTGAGGTGGGCAATATCGGGCTGATCCGATCGTGGGCCCTAGGGCCCAACGATCGGATCCTAACGATGCCCAAACGGGCGGTCGGATCGCGGGACCGCATCAACGAATAGATGCGGCCGCGATCCGACGGGATTTTCTGTCCCATCCGATCGAGATGTGGCCGACTTTCGGCCAGATCTCGATCGGTGAAGCCCGTCGCGGGGCCCCATACACGGGCCAATAAGCTGCCGACACGGTCTGTCGGCAGCTTTTATCGGCCCGTGTATGGCCACCTTTAGTCCCTGGAAAATCTAAGTGCCTGGTTGAACCAAATTCGAATCCTTAAAATCATGTAACTTTTCATCATATGGACAAGGAAATTGAGATTTTGTTTCCACATTTTTTAACCATTCCCTAATTGAGTTCAGGATAAATGGGCCTTTGTCTCTGGAGGATGAAAAAAAAAGTCTTATCATTTAGTCAGGGCTGTATTGGCTGTATTGCCCTTGGGTACCTATATAAAAACTAAAAAAAAAAATTCAAAGGAAAAAATGTCCAAGCAGCTGCAGGAGACCTTGCTATTTAAATTCAGCCGTGGAGCAGGGGGGTGAGGGATATCAGGGTCTTCGGGAGGCATGACACAGCAGAAGTGATGTCAACTCACATGCGTGCTCATATGCAGTTTGCTAGCGGGGAGGACACTTGCATGTTTAGTGCCTAGAGTAACACCAGATGTACTGCATATATAGCCCTGTGCTTAGTGCTGCGAATCAATATATATGGTTGCTGGACCACAGCTCATTTCATGCATTAACCATTGTTTATAAGGAATCTGGCAGTTATAGTCTATTAACATCTGAATGGACTACACCGCTCTGGCTCTGTAGAAGGTCCTTTCTAGCAACAACCCCAACTTTCCCTTTTCCAGAAGTCTGCAGCTCTATCAAATCTGATCAAAATCTGACACCCAACTCCTACTACAAGAAAGAATAAAGCAAAACAAATGCTGACAGTGAAGATAAACTTGATTATTTCAAAAATGTTACACCATTTTTAATTGATTATATTTAGAAAGTTTCTTATTTCAGTATACTGAAACTAATATTACATTTTAATTTTTACAATAGTACTCAAACTGTCCCTAAAGTAAACTATATAGAGCACAGTACATCCGTATGATTTATTGATATGTGTATTAGTAGATATAGTGGAAGTGCTACAATCACACAGTAGAATGAAATATGTTGAGATTTGCAAGGCTAAATTAATGCTGTGCAACTCTTACCGCAGAGAATATACAGTAGTGAATACATAAAGCAGCGAGTTTGCATTTTAGGAAAGTGACGTGGAAGTGTAGATAAACAACGGTGGCTTCGTAGAATCTTGAAACCTTTAGTTTATCTTAGCTCAGTCTTAAATAAATACAGAGACAGTAAACATAATATGCCATTAAATATTAAAACACATGTTAATTGTGCTTGCATTATTAAATTACACTTTCCCCTAAACCATCTTAGTTTTACTTAAGATGTAGTGGGAAATTTTGGAAATATGAAGGGGATGACATTTTATAGTTCTGTTTCAATCAGCAGAAGAATGAGAAGAGAGATGAATATAACATACGGCTGTTGTTGGAACAGAGTCCTTTTAAGCACCTGGGATGCATGATTCATTTGTTTTACCCCTTCCTACCCATTACTAATTTATCTCGCTCAGCAGCAACCTTTCAGGTGAAGAATGAGGCACAATAGAGGTTGTCTAGAAAACCTAAAATATCAGTGTCTAGACAAAGGATGGATTTCCTTTCTAACAATGAACTAAACAAATTAGCTTCTGTCCAAAGAACAGATCCAACAAACTAGAGGACTTCTGAAATGCTACAAAGAATTCTAATGCACAAAATATTTAATCACTCTCTCTCCAACATATGCCTCCAGGCACACTGAATCATGAAGTTATATAGGGGAGTCAGACAGAAACATAACAAAATCTGCATTTGCTGCTAAACTGCAGATGGCAATTATTTACTGACGGACTTCTTCAAATTTAGTATGCCAGAAGGCACAAGCGACAGGTACATATTTATCCTTCCTTGCACAGAAGGAAAGAGGAATTAACCAGCTCATTTGCCACAGTTACTGTACTCCAGTGGGCGCAGTTCTAATAAAAGTAGAACTTAATTTTAAATGGTTTATTTTTTAAAAAAACAGTAGTAACCAATGAGTAACTGATATACCACCTTTTGTAAAATATGATCATTTTAGAAGTCACCACGGAGTTCCATAACCATATAATCTTGTTGACTTCTAATATCCTTATAATACACAAAAGCCATGAATATCTTGTAAATTATATCCTTATAAACGGTGAGTAGTAATGTCATCAGTAATAAATGATGAGTAGTGATGTAATTTCTGTCACATGACTCATTGAAACTTGTGTATTATAATAAATAAAGTACCCCCTGTTGCAAATTATGAGGATATTAGAAGTTACCTCTGAGTTCTTTGACCTGTATAAAAACACTCGGCCTTCTGCCTCGTTTTTTTATATGGTCATGAAACTCCTCGGTAACTTATAATATCCTTATAATTTACAATAGGGGGTACTTTATTCACTATATATTTTACAACAGTTGTTTTGTGACCCATGTCACACAAAACATCACTGAGCACCAATTAATCAAATATAGTGAAAAATGTATCCCCTATTGAAAAAAAAAGGCTATTACAGGTCACTGAGACTAAAAGTTGAGTGATACAGGTATACAGGTCATGGAACTCTAAGGTAACTGATAATAATCTTATATTTCACAACAGAGGGTACATTATTTATTATAATACACAAGTTTTGGTGACTCGTGACACTAATTACATTACTATGGGGCAGATTTATCAAGGGTCGAAGTGAATTTTTGAAGTAAAAAACGTTGAATTTCGAAGTCATTTTTGGGTCGACAATTAGACTACTCGAAAATCTAAGTACTATCTCTTTAAAAAACGTCGACACTTCACCACCTTAAACCTGTCAAATTGCTGTTTAGCCTATGGGGGACCTCCTAGAACCTATCTGAGGCTTTTGGGCAAGTTTTTTTTTTTTTGTAAAATCCTGCAAATCGAACGATTCGAAGGATTAAATCGTTCGATCGTACGATTTTACTTCGATCGAATACGGCCGTTTTAGCTGGAAAAAATACTTTGACTATCGAAGTACTCAAATTCGATTCTTAACTTCGAAATTTGATCATTGATAAATATGCCCCTAAGTATTGTGAAAGATGACATCACTAAGCATTGATTATAAGGACATCATTTATAATATAATAATAATATAATATGGTTCTTCAGTATTATATAATTCTAGTACACAATAGTTCTATATAGTTCTAGTTCTATTTATATTATAAACTATGGGCTCACAGTTCTTGATGTGCTTAATAATGCCATTTGTCGATTGGCCATTTGTGTATTATTATTATTTAGTAGATTATGTAACAGTACAGGTGTGCAAAATGTTATCCATAATGCTCAGGACCCAGGGACAGGCTGGGCCAGATGGACCTCGGGAAAAAACCCAATGGGCCCCACCAGCTCTGATCTGCTGCACACAGTTTGCGCTCTTGACCTCCTGGCAGGGTGCAGGGGTCAGAGGGGGATTTGCAGCTGGGGAGGGGGGCCCGGAGGGGGCCCGTGGGGTCCTGGTGGGCCCAAACCCTCCCAGTCCAATGCTATCAGGACCAGGGATTTTCCAGATTACCATACCTTAAGACTTGAATATTAGAGGCCATGACTTGTATAAAAGAACTGGGTCTGCAGTCTTGTGCTGTTATATGTCATATATTTCCTTTTCTTTTAATGTCCTTTTATCTTACATTAGTAGGTACATTACTCTTTCTACAACAGGTTCTTAGACATCATTTTGTAGTCAGTGCTTATTGATGTAATTTGTGTCATATTGTTTATTTAAAGAGTACCCCCATTGTAAAGTATACGAATATTAGAAATATAATCTAATATATTCTTATGTTTTACAATAAAGGGTGCATGCTGTCATAAATCATATTTATGTGGGCTTAGATTAAAAACAGATATATGTCTGCTGAATAGAAGCCTTCCACAAAATTCTGTGTTCTTTCCAGCATCCAGTGTCAGCAGCCTGCTACATTACTACAGATGGAACAGGTTTCCCCAGTGAGTTTGCTGTTTGCCTGTGCTATGACAGAACTCCCGCTGTTAGACAACACAGTGAGATTCCTGTACAGAGATTACAAAATAATCAAACAGCATGGGGAGTTAGATAGGGCGGTTGGTGTGTGTAGAGTTAATTGGCTTTTAGTAGAGAGCACAGAGCAGCTAACAGGTGCAAATAAGATACTTTGTAACAATTTTGAGACACAAAAAAACTGTTTAGATAAGGAGAATTATTTTCAAACTTTCATAACCTGCCAAATTTTGTAAAATGAACATGGTAATTAAGAGGTCAAAAAAATTTGCTGCGCTACATGCAAAACAATTTTTTGTCCCTCTTTTTACTTCCAAAATGTTGGGAGGCATGCAATGGAAACATCCTAAAAATATGTATTTTATATCTCATTTTTAATATTAAATATAACAGATATTCTTGTTAAAGTACTTGCGTCTGCCATAATATATATATATATATATATATATATATATATATATATATATATATATATATATATATATATATATATATATATATATATATATATATATATATATATATATATTTATTTATTTATTTATTGCCATATTTTAGGAAACAAAACACATCGGTTTTTGGTCAAAACTGTTATCAGAATGCTTCTCTTCTCCAAATGATTGTGCAGCAATAAGCCTATAAGAGCTAAGGAAGACTGAACATGAATGATCCTAGCCCTTTACTCTACCCCTATACATAACAACATCATGCAAAACAAATTTCCAAGGGGAATTCTGCCTAGTAGTGTACAAATCAGTTATGTTGTTTTTATCCAGCATATGGACATTATTTTCTGTTTTTAGCTAGCAGGTGCAAACTGAGCTTAGTATAGAAAGTTTAGGATCCCCCTTATACGGTATGCCTTAACATTCTAAAGAATATCGCATAGGGATAACAGATCCCAGTTTTAATAATCTAAAATAAATAATTAATAATACAAATATCTTTAAGGAGAAGGAAAGGCTAAAATTAAGTAAGCTTTATCAGAAAGGTCTATATAAATACACCAGTAAACCCTAAAAGTAATGCTGCTCTGAGTCCTCTGACAAAAGAAACACAGCATTTCTTTCCTTTTATTATGTACACATGGGCTTCTGTATCAGACTTCCTGTTTTCAGCATAAACCTCCAGGGCAGGGCTTGAGCATGCTCAGTATGATCCTCTCCCCCTCCCTCCTCTCATCCCTGCTGTAGTCTGAGTTCAGAGCTGTAAGTGAGCAGGGAGAGACTCGGGCAGGAAGTGATGTCACACCAAGTTTATATGGCAGCTTCTATCCTAAACAAACAGAGACAGTGTCTAGAGCTGTTTACTCAGGTATGGTAAAGCATTCTGCAGAATAAATATAGCGTTCTAACTTGCACTATTGAGGCTAATCTGTTGACAATAAACCGTCTTGGAACTTTCCTTCTCCTTTAAATATATCTTATATATATATATACATCTTAAATATAAATGTGTTACAGTATGTTGCGGTGCACATGCTGTATTCATTTTGGTAACAAATGTATATAGATATTTGTATTTATTAATTACCTACACTTAGGTATATGAAGTTCTAGAGGGAACTGAATCATATACTAGTGATCTTTTAGAAAACACTTCCAAAATGCAACTGTTTCTTAGATACAGTCTTCATTTAAGCAAACAGTTTATAAATCACAAGTTAGATAAGGCAAACATATAGAGAAACAGGCGGGTAGCTAGAGTTTAAAGAGAAGAATGTTTACAGGATATTGAGAGTTTTTAGAATGTAACAAAATACCCAGTTATTTTCTCCTACTTATTTGCAGGTAATTTAAATGCTGAATTCTAAGAATCCATGAACACAAAAAAAGAATTTCCAAAGAACAAGAAATGAGAAAATCTGTATATCTGACAAAGTGGCTGTATCAGTGTGTGGCATTGCTATAACAACTCTATCAAAAATCTAATCCTGGGTAGATGACATGATGTTCGCTAAAAGATGCACCATCCGATCTCCTTGGCTTCATGTTTAAGTAATATGAGGTGTAATGTAATAGCACAGGCTGAAAATGAAAGTCAGATCAAAGGATATCCCAGAGCACCTTGTGGGTGTTGTTTCCTTTTATTATAAGGAAAAGAGAAAGCCATAACATGAGCTGCCATAAGACTCAGTGAGTTTGCAAGGATACACTGATCCAATATCCTAATACTGACAGCATTAGTACAGCCAGCCTGGAAAGATGGCCAGAAAAAAGAAGAACCATTTAGAGGTTATAATGGAAGATGGTAAGTACATATCTGATGTGATACACTGGGTCTTACAATTGTTAGTGCATGAATGAACTTGATCTGTAATGTTTACACAATGTATTTGTGGGGTTTAAAAGTGCAGGAGGCTTGGAGGCAAATCTCCCTACAAGAAATCATGAAAACTAACATGCAGTACAACTCTGACTTAAAATTATGGGTCTGCCATTCTAGAAGAAAAGGAACGACAGGGCTCAGTTTTAATCTATGTAAATATGTGTGTTTAATGTTACAAACATGAAACACGTTTTGGTTCAGTAGAACAACCTTTGTCTCTTATCTGGTGTTGTTCTGTTACAGCTCTGTGGAAAGAATAAAATGAAAAACTGATGCTGCCAGAAACATTTTTATAACTTATTGATGAGTATCTTTTCTCTGCAGTAACTGTGGAGAATTTAAAAACACACCTCTCTCAGATACAGCAAATTTCAAGGCTTATTTTGTAAGTGGTAGCAATGTACAAATGATAGAAGCAAAATACCATGTTTCTTGCCCACAATGCATTGAGCCACCCCAGTGTTGCTCTATGCACTTCTAGAATATAGCATATATCGCTGTATCTCTGTCTGTTTGTTTGGTTGCAGGTGTACCTGTGCCTAGCAGCACTGCATTCTGTAGTGTATAGGTAGGAGGTGGGGATCCATTACCACCAGTGGATAAAAGGCACTAAGGTACCCTCTAACTAATACCCACTTAGGACATTATATACATGTTATATTCAGGACTTTCTTGCTCAGTCAGCAATGCTCATATTTTATTTTCAATGTGATGAAAACTACAAGGAGTAGTACCTATTATTGGTAGCAATGTTGCACCATTTAACACTCCAGCATTTCTTCCCCTGGTCTTAGTAAATAAGTTCTTGCTTGATGTAATTATACGAAAGAACTCTGGTGCAGCAATACTTTCCTTTTACATTTATATATATTATGTAATAATACTACAGGAACATTTACTATGACCCCGGGCAAGACTAAGGAGTGCAAGAACATGCTCATGCACGGAGCACTTCTGCCTAGTGGAATGGCTGATCTCCGCTCTTGGCTCCAGATCTGTCGAGAGTTGCACAGCATCACAAAAACAGGCTGGCCTTGTCCTTACAACTAACCATTAGGGCAGAGAACTGTTACTGTGGCAATCCCTACCTTTTGTCTCAACACACAATTTAGGGGGCAGGGTGGCTACTATGTCCCTCCTCAATACAGTGCTTTCAAACTCATAGTGATCTTTATTGCATGAGATGCAACTAATAGTTTGGGTTCTGATTAGCATATAAAAAAATATGACCCTATAAGTACCCCTCACAGAAGTCCAAATTTGGTTAACCCTACTCCCAGGATACAGTTCAACACCATCTGAAGGGTCACCAGTTACCCATGCTTACAGTATACAGTATTTCTGGTGGAACTTGAAGTCATTCACATATTTGTGCACAGTTTTGAAGTAATATATAATATCTAGCAATTGCACATTGCAATAATTGGCATGGCTCCAGCATGAAAGTCCATTATAGATGGCAAGTCAGCCTGTTTTTATGATTAAATTATGTGGCATTTATAGGTTTTTCTAAGAACTCAGAATCAATGAACAGTATTTATGCTGCTCTCAAAGGGTTTCTGCCACAGAATGAATACTAAACATCATAAAGATTAATTTACCTTGTGCATTGACATTCAATCATTTTTATTCCATTCAGTTGGCATTGAGATTGACGGACAGCTGGATAGTAGCTCAGATACTGAAGGTAATTGGAGGAAAATATTTGATCCTTGGATCTTCAGATTCCAGCATTCTGCATGTACTGTATCATTCATGTGTAAACTAGAAAAATTAAAAATGCAAGATCATATTTACAGTTGCTATACATAAATAAATATGAAGTTATTCATTCTTATGATTGAAAAATTATAATTATAGTAAATCCTGTGGTTTCTCTCACATTCATCTATCTTTTAAAACTTGGAATGTGATATTTAAACCCTTTGTCACTCATATACATAGACCCCTATTTGCAATGCACCATTTGCAATTTTTTCTCACTTTCCCCCACAACATGGAGCATTGTGCAAATAGCTGCAAGCCTCTGAACTCCATTTCAAACGCTTTTTGTGTTAGGACAAGCCTAGAGTGCACCTCTGGATGCTGCTCTATACATGGTGTGCTGTATTTTTAATCCAGCGCTTGAGCAAAGAGCGGCTAGCCTGGAGGTACAAGTGCTTAGGAAATGAGAACTAAGGGATGCTGTGTTTTAGAGTCACTGAAGAACAGGGGCAGTTGCCAAACAACTCAGTGTATAGTATGGGCATAGGATACATATGTATTAAATAGGGACCAATTTTTCAATATAAGTACAATGAATAGTGCCTGTGTTGAGCATTCTTTTTGTTTATTGTTTAATTTAGGTGATGTGTATTTTAAGTATAATTTTGTGTATAATGAATAAACTGTGGGTTGCGGTTATGTCTTGCGCTAAACAGTACAAAATCTGAAACAGAAAGTAAAGTCACATTCTATTTGCTAGTTCATACAAGCATCAACTGCAGTTCACTGAGAAACCTCTCCCTAACTACTTTTTTGAGTTTTCATTCATGAAATAAATGAATACATAATTGTACAGTTCAGACACACATTAATATGTACTGTACGTACAGGTATGGGACCTGCTATCCAGAATGCTTAGAACCTGGGGCTTTCCAGATAACAGATCTTTCTATAATTTGGATCTTCATACCTTAAGTCTACTAGAGAATCATGTAAACATTAAATAAACCCAATAGGCTCATTAGGTAGGTAGGTTAGGCAAAACACTTTCCTGAGTGAAACATTTGACCAATAGCAAAGTGTTAATAAATGTAGAAAATATGAAACTGCTGGGAATCCTTCTAGAACCCCCACTTTGATGTTTTATAAAATTGCCCAATAGTCTTAAATTATACCACACCTTGTTATAAGACCAACTAACCCTTCCTGCAGAATAACGCTGTTATTAGACAAATTCTAATTTATATATAGGCATTGTGAATAAAATAGATAAAAACTGAATATTCCAGAATTACTAATTGTTTTCATTACAAAGCACTACAGTTTTTTTGTGATTCATAAGTAATAAAACATTTTCACTTGTTGATGCTAAACATATTTACTATACTCCTGGTAATCTGCTCAAAAAAACTATTTCATAGAGGACGAGGAAGAAGACATAAATAAAAAAAGAAGGAGAGGGAAAAAATCAACCCAAAGAGGATCCAGAGAGAGGAATGACAGTGAAGAATATAATAGTGATGAGGAATCAACAGTTCAAGTCAAGAGAAAAGGAAGAAACAGATCCAGAATGAGAAAAAAAGACGATGATGAGGACGATGATGATGATGATGATGAAGAAGAAGAAACTGGTAATAACAGGAGAAATGTCAATAGAAATAGAGGCAAGAATGTAGGCAACAGAGGACAAAAGGATACAAAGAAAACAGGAAAGAAGAATGAACAGAAAAAAGAAGCCCAGAAAAAGAAGAAAAGCAGCAGGTAAACCTATTATACAATGTAGATGTGTGTAGATGTGTATATATATATATATATATATATATATATATATATATATATATATATATATATATATATATATATATATCTCATCAAAATTAGCCGGCACTCACGTTACAAAAAAATCGTGCCTGGGCAACAATGTCTGTACTCTATGGTCTTTAAAAGTGAAAAGGTTATTTATTGAAAAGAACTGACGTCATGCACTAAACTCAATAAGATTTTGTGGATTTTTTGCTTATATACAGGGCCGCTCCTTCCATGAGCCAAGGTGAAAACCTTGCCTCAGGCGGCATCGAGTGGCCGGTGACAAAAAGCCACCTCTTGTTACTTTATGGGTTTTAACCTGGACTCCACAAGTGTAGAGAGCGCTATTGCACTTTATTCCCTAGCCATACTTTCCCTCTTTGACCTGCTCCGAACTGATTTTTAAACGAAGAGCGGGAGGGGGTGGTATCTGAGCTGCTGTCTCAGACGGCAGCAGCCCCAGAATCGCCCCTGTTTATATACACACTAATGTGACATTAAAGCAACCCAGTTTTATCTTGTTGGAACAATATGCCACATTCTGCACTTGCTTTCAACCATTGTGTTGTGTGGTATGGAAACCACTCATTAATCTAATACACTCAATTTCAAATGAATTATTTTAGAACCTGTAAATCTATATTGGACTTATAGGAAGTAATCAGTTGGTCTGAGGGTAGGACTGTTGCTCATTGAAAAAAAAGGTGAAAATAAATTCTCTTGTTACATACATGTTGTAAGTAGCAGCTTAAACGGCACAGCACATTAGTACTTCATTTGTCATTTTCAGGCCTGTTACCATCCACTCCCAACATGGGCATCAGCAAATATTAATATTTCATAATGATTACTAAATATTATCTAATTCAATATTTTTTATATTATTTCTTCCTTATTCTTTAGCTGCAGGCTGGTTCTACAAAGTATTTTGCACACAAGAAATGCCACAACTCGGCCCCCTTGTTTCACTCTGCAGTGTATAGAGCTATGCATGAGCAGTTGCACTTTCAGCTTTAGTGATCACTTTACAAATTCCTGATCTTCTCTAAAAATATATCCTAAATGTGATGGCTTTAACAACTTGTGGGCCAAAAAGTGTATAAAAATGCTTTAATCTACCTTCTACTTGCCTGGGCCCCAAGCAGACACTGGATCTTTTGTTTCTTTAGTTACATCTGTTGTTGAATAGACATACAGTATTTCTCTGTTGCCATATTAGCAAGTATGTTGTGACAAATAATCTGTTCATACTTAAAGGGATCCTGTCATCGGAAAACATGTTTTTTTCAAAACGTATCAGTTAATGGTGCTACTCCAGCAGAATTCTGCACTGAAATCCATTTCTCAAAAGAGCAAACAGATTTTTTTATATTCAATTTTGAAATCTGACATGGGGCTAGACATGTTGTCAATTTCCCAGCTACCCTGGTCATGTGAGTTGTGTCTGCAACAGGAGAGAAATGCTTTCTGGCAGGCTGTTGTTTTTCCTTCTCAATGTAACTGAATGTGTCTCAGTGGGACATGGGTTTTTACTATTGAGTGCTGTTCTTAGATCTACCAGGCAGCTGTTATCTTGTGTTAAGGAGCTGCTATCTGGTTACCTTCCCATTGTTCTTTTGTTTGGCTGCTGGGGGGGAAAGGGAGGGGGGTGATATCACTTCAATTTGCAGTACAGCAGTAAAGAGTGATTGAAGTTTACCAGAGCATAAGTCACATGACTTGGGGCAGCTGGGAAATTGACAATATGTCTAGCCCCATTTCAGATTTCAAAATTGAATATAAAAAAATCTGTTTGCTCTTTTTAGAAATGAATTTCAGTGCAGAATTCTGCTGGAGCAGCACTATTAACTGATTCATTTTGGGAAAAACATTTTTTCCCATGACAGTATCCCTTTAAATTTCCCATTAACTAAGATTTTATAGACTTAAAAATGTTGTTGGTCTTCTTTATTTATTCTACAAAATATGGAAACATATGACACACAACAGAAATGGCTAGTTAAGTTCATAAGAAACCAAATACTGTGCTACCCCTGGGGTATGCCGAGTTCTCTTTTCTATAATACATATTGATTTAGGACTGGAGCACAATTGCTTTTTACAGCTAGATTTAAAGGGATATTTATGATAAATGTTCTCCATTGTGTTTGCACTTTTGACCGTAATCATTAATTACCAATGTTAGAGGCCAGGTTAGCATGGCATTGATATTAAAATCAATTTTATATAATTTTATAAGGAAAATCAGGCCATACCCTATACAGATATACCGTATATACCCGAGTATAAGCCGAGTTTTTCAGCATCCAAAATGTGCTGAAAAATTCTACCTCGGCTTATACTCGGGTTAGCGGTACCTGACCCGAGTAGCTAAGATTGCAGTCACTTTTAATCATTCCTATACCAACAGGGGAGAGACTGCAATATCCCACAATGCCCTCTGTTGGTTATATGAAAGAATAACAGTGCGCCCTCTGTTGGTTATATGAAAGAATAACAGTGACTGCAATATCACACAGCGCCATCTGTTGGTTATATGAAAGAATAACAGTGATTGCAATATCACACAGCGCCATCTGTTGGTTATATGAAAGAATAACAGTGACTGCAATATCACACAGCGCCATCTGTTGGTTGTATGAAATAATAACAGTGCGCCCTCTGTTGGTTATATGAAAGATTAACAGTGACTGCAATATCACACAGCGCCATCTGTTGGTTGTATGAAAGAATAACAGTGCGCCCTCTGTTGGTTATATGAAAGAATAACAGTGACTGCAATATCACACAGCACCCTCTGTTGGTTATATGAAAGAATAACAGTGACTGCAATATCACACAGCGCCATCTGTTGGTTATATGGAAGAATAACAGTGACTGCAATATCACACAGTGCCCTCTGTTGGTTATATGAAAGATTAACAGTGACTGCAATATCACACAGCGCCATCTGTTGGTTGTATGAAAGAATAACAGTGCGCCCTCTGTTGGTTATATGAAAGAATAACAGTGACTGCAATATCACACAGCACCCTCTGTTGGTTATATGAAAGAATAACAGTGACTGCAATATCACACAGTGCCCTCTGTTGGTTATACGAAAGAATAACAGTGATGGCAATATCAAACAGCACCCTCTGCACATGGTAGTGGGACAGTGGGACAATGCACATAGTAATCCGTTTGGCAATTCTCTGTCATTATCAACTTTGCAAAGAAGTCCGGTTGATCGCTGGGGGGGTCGCTTTGGCAGAATGTGCGCTGCTGGGAGACAGGGCTGTAGTTGTGTCTAGGCTTATACTAGAGTCAATAAGTTTTCCCAGTTTTCGTAGGTAAAATTAGGTACCTCGGCTTATACTCAGGTCGGCTTATACTCGAGTATATACGGTAACCCTTAGCTTGGTTTATGTCTTAGTTTACAATCAGTTCTTTCAAGTACATTCTTCTACTGCAGTAACAAGACTGCTTGCTCAGAAGCTGCCGAAGCTAATTTACAGTAGAGTATAAATGATACAGGTTTCTTGAAGCTTAATAATAAAGCCAATAAACTATCCACTATCCTACAGCTTCTGTCTTTTTGGTAAAGGCAAAACAATCATTCTGTAAAACTCTTCTTTTGAAACTCATTACTATCAAAAAGATACCCACAGCCCTATTTATAGAAGTAATAATTCCTTAAAGAGCTACATTGCTCTTGTGCTCTTGCCAAATATTACAACTGATCCAGTCATCAGGACGATGGTGATACTACAGAGATTAGTGCTAGTAATATTTGTTTAAAGGCCTCCAGTCGCTTAGGGAATCAGGGGTTCTCATGAGTCAATTGCAGAGCTGGAACAAAAGCTGTTGTTTTGAAAATCCAATCATGACATTGCTGGACTTCAACTCCAAGGATATATGTTTTTGATATGTTAGAGTATTATGGAAAGTATAATTTAGAAGTAGAATATTTTTGTACAAAAGAGGTACAAGTGGAGGTGTGGTTGTGTGGCATTGGGGCTATTTTCCTTACCCCTACTTTGTCAGTTGTTGAGTTGTAACTGAACTAAACCTTATGAAGGGTTAAAGCCTAAATTAATCTTAATGCCTATCATACTTAGACAATTTCTAGATGGAGCAACACTGATGTGGAAGCTATATGTTCCCTTTAAGCAACACTGCTAAATAAAGCTTGTTCCCAGTGCGCCAGTACCCAGCTAATACAAAAATAATGAGAATCCTGTCTGCTGTGTTTACACCTAGGGGCCAATTCATGAACTTCGAGTGAAGGAATAGAAGAAAAAATACTTTGAATTTCAAAATGTTTTTTTGGCTACTTCGACCATCAAATGGGCTACTTCGACCTTCGACTACGACTTTGACTTCTAATCGAAGGATTTGAACTAAAAATCGTTAGTTGAAGTACTGTCTCTTTAAGAAAAGACTTCGACCCCCTAGTTCGCCACCTAAAAGCTACCGAACCCAATGTTAGCCTATGGGGAAGGTCCCCATAGGCTTGGCTAAGTTTTTTTGGTCAAAGGATAATCCTTCGATCGTTGGATTAAAATCATCGATTCGAAGGATTTAATCGTTCGATCGAACGATTATTCCTTCGATCGTTCGATCAAAGTATTTGCGCAAAATCCTTCAACTTCGATATTCGAAGTCGAAGGATTTTCCTTCCCAGTCGAATATCGAGGGTTAATTAACCCTCGATATTCGACCCTTGATGAATTTGCCCCTTAATTATCTGTTTTTTGGTGTCATAAATTGTCACCAAAGACCACATTTTTTCATGTTCTGAGCACCCTTCTAATTACAGTAAAATGTTGGAGACAAAATAATAACAGCAATGTCAGGAATGATGGTCACTGGTGAATGCTCTTGAATCGAGGTACCTGATTTAAAGAGCTAATGAGCACCAAAGAATCATTTTTAGGTAATGTTTACACACCCTTTTCTTACAGACATCTAATCACTATTCCTTCTTTGTAATATTGGTGCCAGTCAGGGATAACATAGATTAGGTAGAGGTAATCCTAACATGGGTACATACCTTACTTTCTCCAAATGGAGAATGAGTCTATCGAAATCTTTGGTTCCTTTTAAAAAAAATAGACTTTGTTTTAAAATGGGAATTAGTGTACTATTTTAAATGAACTATTCTTATTGAAGGAATGGTTATCAACACAGAAATAAGTAAAAAAATGGTTCTGTAAAGGTCTAGGGTTTTAGAAAATCATGTATTCAATACAAGTAGGACGGAAGCATAGCTACTTTTGTTCCTATGTCTTGCACTGTGAAAGGCATGGCATTTTAAACTAGGTCTTTGTTCTTGATGAATATACACATTAAACATAATATAAAATCCAGGCTTTCCTAGTATTATTGCATCAGCAACCTAGGTCAGAGTAAGCATTGTAACTTAGCAACAGGAGAATGTGTCTTGCAAATTCTAATTACACATTGGTGTGATAATAGAATGAACATTCCATTTAAAAGATTGAAAATTATATTTTCTACTTTAGGATCTCTGTTTACTTTTGTTTGGTTTATTAAAAATACATGAGCTATATGAATATGTTGTTTTGCTTATAAAGGCAACAATGCAGCTGTAATATATCTGATCACATTCAGTTATCATTAAAGTAGCAATAATTTGCAAGTCAATATAACTCAAAAACAATACTTAAACAAGCATATACACATGTACTGTATTCTACTGAATCAGCAAGAGAAGCAGGAATTTTTGCATTCAAATTTGTATAACTCAAGGAACGTATCTGAACAAACATTACTGTACCTTTAAAGAGGACACAAACCATTCCTAATTTTTACTCCATCCAAATGTTGCACTACAGCTTCCAATATACTGCACTAAAACTCCCAACTGTCCAGGTTTCTGCAGGACAGTCCCGATTTTGACAGCTCAGCCCGCAGTTCCAGGTTTCTAACTGAAAAGTTTCTCTTTAATCTCTGGCACCGATGTCAGAAAAAGATGCAAAGTTTCTGAAACTTAATTAAAATAAGAGGCTTTTTTGCAAAGAGAACAGAACACTGTGCAGCTACGATTCGATATATTTGTAACAATTTAAGATAAGCAAAGAAACAATTGTATTTAAGATAAGCAGGTCTCTTGGAGAAACTGAGACTTAAGGACACTTTCAGCTTCATTAGCAAAATTGTTAACAAATGTGAGTTCACCATTTAACACATAAAACATTGCTTAAAACTGCCAGAAATGTGTTAAAATGTTCACATATGCCAAATGGACATGGTAATTAGTGGGTGTGGCCATAACATGTGTGTGGCCCCACTTTACTGTTGGGGGTATGCTGCTGCATATTATAAAGTGTCAAATCATGTTGCAAGCTGTAGGACAAACAATTAGACCAGTCCAATATTGTCTGCCTTGTGGACATATGAGCCAAATATGAGCCAAACTCGATTTGGAAATGTAAGCCAAACTGAATTTCAGGAAGACTACTAACATGTCCAAATTGGTCCATGGACCTCTCCCATTAACTTATACAGTACATGAACTCGGCAGGTTTTAGGTGGCGAATAGTGGAATTCGAATTTGAATTAAAACTCTAATGGAGTTTCGATAATCCACAATTCCAATTTCAGAGTTTTGACCATAAAAAATTTAAAAATCCAAATTCAAATTTTCAATTCGGCCTTTAATAAATCTGCTCCTGAATCTCTGGGGCAGATTTACTAAGCTCGAGTGAATAGTTCGAATCCAAAAATATTCGAATTTCGAAGTAATTTTTTGGGTACTTCGACCATCTATCGAATTGGTCAAATTCGATTGAATCGAATTGGTCAAATTCGATCAAATCAAATGATTTGAACGATTCGAAGTAAAAATCGTTCGACCATTCGATAATCGAAGTACTGTCTCTTTAAAAAATCCTTAGACTCAATACTTCGCCAAATAAAAGATACCGAATTGAATGTTGGCCTTTGGGGACATTGTAGATAGGTTTTGGGCACTTTTTATGATCGAATAAAAATAATTTGATTGATACACTGTAGCTTAAAATCGTTCGAATCATCTTTTATTCGATCAAACATTTTGCGCTAAAATCCTTCAAATTCATATTCGAATTCAAAGGATTTTACTTTGTGGTTCAAATTCCATAAAGTTATACATAAGTACAAATCAAAAAGATTTGCAATATGGTCATAGCAGTGTACTCTATCAATAAAATGATGCTTGAACAATAATTATGTTATTATGAAAGGCATTCAGACTACAAAAAAATAACATTCACCAATGTAATTTCTTTACAGTGATTCTCAGTCTTCGTCCTCCTCTTCTGATGCGGAATCTCTGAATGAAGAGGAAGTGGCAAAATTACTGGAAAATGTGGAAGAAAAGAAGAAACTGATATCCACCATTAGAAACAAACCATGGCGTATGAAGAAAAGGCTCACAGTGTTAAGGTAACACTTCACTGTTAGATTTTACTTGCTAGAGTGTCTGGATTTGCTTAGCTAATATAAAGCCATAGGGAAGCTGTGGAGTAGTTCCAGAACTCAAAAATTTTTTTATTTCCCACCATTTTCTACTCCTTCACCATGTGGTGATTGTAGTTCTAAGAATGTTAAGATTAGATATGCATGGTTTAGTAACATATTATTAATTTTGTATTTATGTAGTGTATGTACTTTGTACCGATAATGTATTTTTTTTGTACAATGAACATGATTCAACTCCCCTTGATATAGCAATACCCATGTTATGCTTTGACATGCATGCCTAAAATAAATGCCATTTTGGCTCCCGCTATATTTGGAAAATACTGTGGAAATATCCTGATATCCATTTTCAGCCTAGCATTTCAAAGGGAGATACTAATATGATCCAGAATTGATTCATATTAACATTTTACCAGATTCATAATCCCAGTAGGAAGATTCATTCTTCCCCACACCATGTGCTATGTAGTATTAAAATATATGGCTTTCAGTTTTGGTCTACAGTAACTAATTTTTCTAGGACTGGTCTCACCTTCAGGGGACATGCACAATGCCTACAAATCTCTTCTTAAAGGTTGGGGTAATACTAAGGAAAGTAGATAGTGATGACTATACCAGATTCAACTCCATGTTAAGTCAATATACATATATATGGCTACATATGATTAGTAGCTTTATTTATTATAAAGGTTCTCTTTGTCCTGTCTATTAATGCTCTTATGAAGGAATATAATTAAAGTTACAAAGAGCAACACAATTTGCCCAAATACGAATAAAAATTCTTCCTTAAATGGTTATTGCATTGTGAAGTTTAATTGCCCGCTTTTAAGAAGTACTTGAAGGTGACGTAATCTTCGGGAACAAACATAACTTTTTCATTAAACGTCCTATGACATTCACTGTACCCTGATGCAAACTATAAAATTCGCAAACCTTCTTCCACTTCTTCGCGAAAGCTTTATTAAATTTGCGCAAAGCTAAATTTGTTCACATGAAGGCATAAATTTTCGCTTTCCTAATATTTTTTTCATCACCAACTTTTGTTACATTCCCCCATTAAGGCTTTTTCTAATAATATGGGGGAATATAAGGTTGGTTCTCGTTCAGTTGGGTGTACAATTTTAATTATGCTACAGGCAATGTCAGTATTATTATATTCAGTTCTACACAGTTCCATATATCTCTACAAATAAAAGACTAACGTATGATGATCAAAAACCTTAAATAGGTTTCAGAAAACCTTGATGTTAAATTGTAAAACTTCTTCATTGAACAAAATTTTGAAGGTTTGTCTTTGTGTGTGATGCTAAATAGTGATGGGCGAATTTATTCGCCAGATGCGAATTCCCGCGATTCATGAAACCGCCCCGAAAATTCATCTGCGTCAACAACAAAAAATGGACGCGGCGTCCAAAAAATGGATGCTGGCGTCAAAAACAGCCGGCGGGAAATTCGCAAAGCGAAACGGCCCAAATTCGCCCATCACTAATGCTAAATGCTATCTCTATAAAGCTCCAAACATGATACTTAGCTGCTGATTTTCTTTATTATTATTTTATTGTTATTGTCTTTATTATTTGCAGTGAATATTAGTTATAACAGAAAGGAGGCTGAATATGAGGAACCCAGAGAATAAACTCAGCTGCTATTGATGCAGAAGTATGCTTTTTACAATAGAGGTAGCAAAACAAAGAAACTATACTAATTATAAAAGCTAGTGATGGGCGAATTTGCGCCGTTTCGCCGAAAAATTTGCGAATTTCGAGCGAAATTCGCGAAACGGCGAAAAATTCGCGAAACGGCGCCGGCGTCTCGTTTTTGACGCCGGCGCCCGTTTTTGACGCCGGCGCCCGTTTTTCCGACGCCGGCGTCCGTTTTTGGCGCCGGCGTCCGTTTTTCGAAAAAAATTTTTTTGACGCCGGCGAATTTTTAGCGCGAATTTTCACGGGCGTTTCGCGAATTTATTCGCTCGGCGCGAATCGCGCAAATTCGCCGTGAATTCGCGCCTGGTGAATAAATTCGCCCATCACTAATAAAAGCAGTGTTGTATATAGTAAGGGTTTGAATAAATATAAATGCTTAGTTTATTTAACTCTCATCATATTAATTATTTAGCTTCTGAACACTGTTTTTAATTACAAAATTACCAAAATGTCTATAAAAAAAAACTTAAGAAAACTATAGAACTAAATATACTTTGAGCTTTAGGGATGGTAGAGTTCAGACACACATTAAAATTTACTACATGTACAGTATGGGACCTGCTATCCAGAATTTTCGGGACCTGGGGCTTTCCTGATAATGGATCTTTCTGTAATTTGGATCTTCATTCTTAGGGCAAAAAGAAAATCATGTTAACATTAAATAAACCTAACATGCTGGCTTTGCTCCCAAAAAGAATTAATTATATCTTAATTTGTATCAAGTACAGTACAGTGTACTGTTTAATTATTACAGAGAAAAAGCAAATCATTTTTAAAAATGTTAATTATTTGGATAAAATGGAGTCAATACGAGATAATGGCTTTCTGTATAATGCATCCCAAACCTGTACAGAGATTTTTCAGATTATCTCAGACACCCCATTTATATTGTAAATTGGAATTCTACTATTAATTTAATAAACAGTTTGCACTTATATTATTGTTTATAGTAGATAGATAGATAGATAGATAGATGATAGATAGATAGATAGATAGATAGATAGATAGATAGATAGATATACAGACACACACACACACACATATAGAAATATAGGTGTTGTATGTATACTGTAAATCAGAAAGCTCTAGCAGTATGATTAAAAAATTGGAGAAGTGAATTATTGTATATTGTATCAAATACGTTTTATTATTGGTGTAATATTGGAGACATCTATACTGTAAGGGGCACATTTAGTAAGGATCGAATTTCGAAGTTAAAAAAACTTTGAAATTCGACCATCGAATTTGATACTTCGATAGTCGAAGTATTTTTTAGATCGAAAACGCACGTTTTTGATCGAAGTAAGAATTGTTCAATAGATCGATTAAATCTTTTGATTCAAACGATTCAAATGATTTTTAATAAAAAATACTTCAACTTCTAAAAACTTTGCCAAATACTGGCTATAGGTTCTAGGAGGACCCCATAGGCTAACATAGCAATTCGGCAGGTTTAAGGTGGCGAAGTTTCGAAGTCGAAGTTTTTTAAAGAGACAGTACTTCGATTTTCAAATGGTTGAATATTCAAAGTTTTTTCAATTCAAATTGAATTTTGGCCTGTTCGATGGTCGAAGTACCCAAAAATTACTTTGAAATTCGAAGTTTTTGAAGTTCGAAAATTCACTAAATGTGCCCCTAAATGTTATGGTCATAATGTTGTAAGGGGCATGACTACAGAACACAGGCACACCCACAGAAAACCATTTGATTGGGTCCAGCAGGCAGTACCACCACAACCGCAAGGTCTGCTTCCTCTATAGTTTAGAGCTGTCTGGATAACAGGTTTCAGGATAAGGGTATATAAATTTGAAACTGAGCAGCAGTAATACTGAAAATATTTTAGAAAGATAGCAATGCAGCTTTTACTAATAATATTCAATATTCCAATTGACAATAGGTATACTTGTAACCAATGAAATTTTTTATTTTCTAGGGATGCTCAGAAGTTTGTGGAGAAATTTGAAGGGGCTTTAGGGAAGGGAAAAGGAAAAAAATTCTATGCATATAAAGTAATGATGTTGAAGGTAAGTAAAACATTTTTTCAATAAGAAGACTTCACAATATATATATTTTGATATGTCTCCACAATAACCATGCCAGTGTGCAGTAAATATTTATTTATTTAGATTACAAAAGGTGGCAAAATATTCTGCATTAGAGAATAGCTCATACATGTTCAAGGATATCTAGTTTTCGTGACTGGAAAGACCTTGGAAGGGTTCTGACCTCATTGTCTTCTTGAATTATTTCCAAACCTTATAGAAATAATGTTAAATAATAAACATCTTCAGCAATGGCATATGTATCAAAACAGAGCGCTGGAAAGGTAGTCATTCATTCTTGAGGGCTGCTGGCACAAATGCTGTAAATAATATACCTTCATAGCTACAAATCTACCAAACTATTTAGTCTGTTTAATATATGTGTACAATTTTAATTCTGGGTATTGAAAGGATTTGAGGAAACACATACAATGGAAGTGATTTTGATATACACTTAACAAAATATAACTAATAATGTCTTTACTTCATCTTTGAGTGATTTGTGTATAAGTTGACCTAATTTCCCTCAGATAGCTTTCATCAACCCTATACACAATGGCTTCTGCCATCTTCATTCCACTGAAACTGCTCTAACACAACTCACTGATGACCTTCTGACTGCAAAAGCCAAACAAATCAATTCTCAAAATGTTACTTGCTTTATCGACAGCCTTTGATAGCACTGATCACACTTTCAGTCTTTTCAATCTCTCAACCTTTGTGTTCACTGTTCAGCCTTTTCCTTCATAAATACTATTGGCTGATTGTTTGCTGTGGGTTACTGCTCCTGGGCAAACGTAATGCCTTATATTATATAACCCCAAAAAGGGGTTGTCTCTCTAACATCGCACTTCACATTTCTGCCCCCTACTTTTCTGCAATACCCTTCCCATTTCTTTCATACTTTCAGGTCTCAGTTCTTTAGCATAAAGCATTAAACATATGTCTTTAGGAAAGCTTACCCCAATGTCACTTAGCTCTCTATCCACTTATTCTTCATGATACATTTTAAGGCACATGCACCTTCTAAAGTGCAGTACTCTTCACCTTGACCTGAAAGGCAGGATGCAGAGTGCAAAAAAGGGCACCATCGTCCATGTTTTTGCTCTGCACTCTGCCTTCCTGTTAAGATGAATTGGTGCAGGTCTCTGTACTCACCAGAAACATTTGGTAACACTGTATTCATGAGGGGTGGGGGGAGACATTTAGGCATCCTGTACCCTAACTTGCATGTCAACCAAATGTCTGCTGTATAGCAGGTGCTTATGCCAGGACTGGCCTGCTTTCACTGGTGATCTACATGTCACACCACGTGTTTAACAAGCAAAAGGTGCAAAGTGCAGCCAACACAATGAGGATTACTCTGGTCATAAAGTATATCATATCCCTTGTCCTTAAAGATTCTAAGCTATAATGATCAGTATTCTCTTGAACTTCTGTATCATTGTATATTGCTAAGTAATCTTTATGCTTTGTTGTATATACTGTTCACGTCATATTAATAGTAATGTGCAAATAGTTCTTTGCAGCGATTCTACACCTATAAACTGAGCTATAGACGAGACAGTTCCTATTCAACAGAATAAAAAGTTACTGCCAACTATTTTAGGAGCTGTGACAGTTTTCAGTGTCAAAATATTTTGCTAGACACCCTGTAAATTACTCTAGTGAGTTTATTTTTCATATGCGAATGGATGAACCCCTAGAAATCAGGTCCATGCATTATGCCTTGCTTCTCCACCAGAAATAACAGAATTTTAAAGCTTGTAACATTGTGTCTCTGTTGAGATCAATTCATGAAGATTTCATTATGAGATCATTCTTTCTATTTATCTTTTTTTTTACCAGTTATATTGCAAGCATTCTCATTTATGCCTGTCTGTGAACTCTTTCTATGTACAGTGCCTCTTCCCAGTATACAGGTTTTGTATTTTGTGTATGCTGTCATAGTTTTTGACAATATTCACCTACAGTTTGACTCCCAAATCTGTTCTTTCATGAATATAAATTTGCTAAAAAAATATCACATGCAGTAATATATTTGTATAATTGTGGGAATTAATATTAATATACAAATGCAGATGCCACTTCCACAGTATCTATTTTTTTTAAGTGTTTTTGACTGTAAAAAAAATATTGACTTTTAATGTGTCACGATCGGCACCCTAAATCCAGAACAAGTGCTAGGCCGCCTTTCACTTCGGGAGGAGCCCTCCGCTAATCAGATGCCGCCAGGTCTTACTAAGAGAGGAGCCAAGCAAGAATTCTGAACAAGCAAAGTGGCACGATTGTTTAACCAAGGATTTAGGATGGAAGGCAACACAACCCAGGAGGATCAAACGGAATAGCGTGGTCAGACAGGCTGGGTCGGTACAGGGGTTCACAGGATAGTTGGACAGGCTAGGATAAGGATTGAAGCGTTCAGAATAGTCAGGCAGGCAGGCAAAGATCAGGATTGGAGAATTTGGAATAGTTAGGCAGGCAAGGGTTTAGGATTGCAGAGTTCAGAATAGTCAGGCAGGCAAGCAAGGGTCAATACCAGTATAAACAAGCAGGATTCACAAGGAATAAGCACCCAGGAACTAAACAAGTTAGACCTAACAACGGGCAACTTATTCAAATCCAAAGTCTCTTTAAATACCTTTGAATTTCACACCAATGACGTCATCACGCCAGCGCGTAAAAGCAGGAAGTGCACGTCACCAACAAAGACAAAAGGAAGCATGCGGCAGGCGTCCCTGCTGGCCACTAGACCACCAGGGTAAGTGATCCTTACAGTATGGATATAGGGATCTTTCCTTGATATCTGAAAAAAAAAACTATTTCAAATTAATGAATTAACACAATAAATTTTTTTCCCATGAATATGGATTTATGCAGCCTTGTTTCTTAATCATATTAACAAAAATTTGCGTTATTTGTTAAAAATGGACTCTATGGGTGTGAAGTGTGGCTTTGCCACACTTCACACCACTTTACCAGCTGCAAATTCGCTATCACTACACTAGTTCACTAAAAGTTCACTAGAGTTAATTTCTCAGTGTGGGCATTTCATGGCGAACTTTTACTAACGTACGTTTCTGCCTAGGAAAACTTGGTTAGTACACTTGCGCTTAGATCAATTTGAATAGGGCGGGTACATATAGGACATATATATATCTTTATTAGAGATGTTGGTGCAAATGCTTGAAGTGGCCACTTATTATTAAAAATATTAAAGGAAGCAAAATAAAGACAAAAGAGATCCTATAATGACATGAGCCCTGAAGTATTGAAGCGTTTACATTATAAGTAATATGCAGTCAATGATGTAATAAATTAGCAAAACTTTAATGGTTGCTTGGTATTTAATCACTGCCTAACATACATTTGAAAGGGAAGTCAATATCCATGCAATCAGTGTACTCAGTATTTATTTTAAGTTATATAACCGGTAGGGTAATTTTTGAAGAATGTGGAAGGCTTCTGTGTAAGGAAATATAAATCATAATAACACCTGATCATAACTAAAACAAATACATAATAAAAATGCATTTAAAATATCTTCTATTTTCATCCACCAAAAATATGTTTTGCCATCACTACTCTTTAAACAACATATGAAATAAGAAATATCAAGTTTTGCTGAAGTAGTAGCCTCAAGAACTATTTTCCAGGGCCAGAAATGGAGAAATCATTATTCATTGATGATGTCACAAATCTATGTCCCGTGTTCTAAACAAGGTCCGAATGATCAGATCCAATACAGCCCAATTTGGGTGACTTTAGAAACATGCTATATTTTCTATGTAGTTAAAGTAAAAAGCTTAAACAAATATGGTAATATGTTTACAAGATTGGCCAGTTAATAGATCCACTATGAAGGTTTATTATTGACAGCCTAACTGTTTGGGGCATTAGTTATAGATTATTTTTCAGTTCACTAGAAATCATTTAAATGCAAAACTTGGAAAAGACATATTGCATGGTGCCAATGCATGAAAATGCCCTGCAAGTTTCTGTATGTTTTAAATCTATATATAATTTGACATGGTATGCAATATAGCCACATTTTTTAAAGTAAATCAGTACCATTTCAGACAACTTTGCAAAATTCAATTTCATTAATTATGAATTGTTTAATAATAAACTGTTGCATTCATTAACTTATGCTGATAGCTTTCTGTTTGATGTCTTAGCAAATCAATTTATCTTCTTCATTTATGTACATCTGTTAGTTGTTAATGTCAGGCAGCTTTACAGTCTGATACTGTAAGAGCAGTAATGGCATACAATTACAACTAACGGGCATTAGGTCATTGCTTACTCTCTGTTCTGTGTGTGCTTGGGGCATGAGTACCACCATTATTCAAATAACAATGCAGCAAGTGAATCACCCTAATCTTCATCCCTTTTCACTTGGAACACCAGTACCTGATGGGGTAAAATGAGGTGTAACTTTAGAAATAACGTTTTTTTTAATTTAATTTATATATAATATACAATTACCTTGCAATGGTATGAGTTTGTGCAATAGAACATAAACAAGCTGCTGTATAGCCATGGGGGCAGCAATTCAAGCTGGAAAATGAGAAAAGGCACAGGTTAGATAGCATATAACAGATAAGCTCTGTCATAAAATACAGTGTTATCCTACAGAGCTAATTTTGTAGGGGTTGGGGTGAAAGATACAGTCTCCAGCATTTACGGGGGAGGAAAGTTTACCACCACAGGGATAGAGGCTCCTGTACTTGGCTTTCGGTGTATGTCTACAACTGATGTAGAACACGTGTCGGCACCCTGGTATGTTATGCTCCCAAAAGGGTCAGTGCCCCTGTGAAGGAGTCTGTGTGCGTCTTATAGCTTTTCCACATCATCTTTTCATTCCTATGAGATCGCTGTGCTCAGAAGACTTTTCACAGATCCCTTGGGCTACTACCTGTAGGTGTAATAGGAATGGAAGCAGAGCCTTGATTTAAACCTTGAAGCAAACGGACTCCAGCACAGGGGCAATGACCCTAAAGCAAGTATTGTAACAGCAGCCACTTTAAAGGTGTGTAGCCATGAGGTTGGGGTGAGCTTTCTGCATAAAAAGCAAACATTAAAAGTAGTGCATCAAAGTTTTTACATTTACTCAACAAATTTTTCAGCAGAAACATACATTGTTATTTCTAATATTATACTGAACCTTTTAGGCTGGGGTAATATTGTGACTGATGTTGCTGCTGTGTCAAGCCACTGGAGGAATTTCTACTTGTACATACAATTTTACATGTGAACGGTGTGTGTCAAGCATTAAGGGATGGCCTGAATGAAAAAGTTTGAATACCTCTGTTTTATGAGGTAGTGAGCATCAGGTACTGTTGCTACCTTTTTGAAAAACATATCTACGGTATATTTTTATCTTGATGCTCTATTAATAACTTTGGCATAAAGCATTATTTTTACCAGCAACCAAAGGGCCAGGTGGGTTTGGGGGGGCATTGCCATATGGAAAAAGTATTGAATATGGTACAGCCGTATCTTGTATATACTCCCAATGGCTGCCCTGCTTAAAGATTCAGATTGGTCTAGTTAATTTATGCATAGTTTTTTGAGCAGGTCTGTGCCCCAGGTCTTTTCAACTGCAGATGCTAGTTTAGACAGTTTTAGACTTCTAACACCAAGCTTTCCGCTCAAGAACTCTCTTTGAATGTCATTTTCAGCACCCCTAACTGCCTGAACTTTCTAGTTTAAATTATCCACATGACATTTTTACTGTAAGTCATGTAGACTATGGCCCGCCTTTAGCCTCCCCAAACAAAAAAGTCAACCTCTGCCTATGAAATAGACCTACGTTGGGCGATGTGAATAGGGGGTGATTTTAAATATTTGAAATCCACACCAAGCACATTGACATCAGACGCAACGCGGGCATCAAAACCCAGAAGCAAGACGCATCAGAAGCAGAGGTAGAGGAGGATGAGGAGGCGGTGGCAATCCTAGTAATTTTAAGAGCTGAATTTCTGGGAGGGGGTACTGCCTTAGGTGCAGCAGAGGGCTGGCAGCAAAATAGCTTTGTTGAGATACAGACTTGATTTTCGTAGAATATGAATGTACTGACCATGTCAAAGACTGATTGTCAAATGACATGGCGGAAGTATTGATAGGGCACACACATGCCATAGGCTGACACATTTTTGGATTTAAAGGAACTGTTCAATGTAAAAACTGACTGAACAGTTATGTCCCAGGTGGCCCCCCTTCAAGTCACTGACAAACTAAGAGTTTAGAAAGCTGCAAAGGAGGAAGCAGTGTTCTGGCTATTATGTTGGACATTTGTTCACTCCAAACTATATAGATTTCCTTTTTGGTTAACTAAATATATTAGAAACATTTTTTTATTTTGCACAGCCTATCTATTTACCCAGTTTTTATTTTTACACTGACCTGTTCTTTTAGTAGACACACATGCATAGATGACAATGCAGTTCATTTAGAACTTCTCCAGACAGTAGGCTTTTGAACAAATCTTTTTAATGTCTAATCTGCAAGGCAGTGAAGAGGGCACTCTAGATACTCTGAAATTGAAAGTGTATATAGTACACTAAACAATTTTTACAAATTTGAAGATAGGGTATAATAGAGTATGTTTCCATTTATATTCCATTTCAAGTTATTTGATAAAATAATATTGCCAAATGTATTTATTTTAACACATTTTGTTTTTTCCAGAAATGGATCAAATTTAAAAGGGATTTTGAAAATTTTAAAACAGCCTGTATACCCTGGGAGATGAAAATTAAAGAAGTGGAAAGTAAGTGGCAAATACAGTATAATATGATGTTTTTAAGGTGTGTCATACAGTTCACACCAGTTTTAGTAACTGATAGCAACAAATCAACAGGGAATGCTGACTGGCATCTGTTTCAAAGCAAACATCTTATTGCAATGGCACATTCACATCAGACATGACTTTTCATGTTGCATCACATCATAGTTACCTTAGTAATGTTATTTTGTTTCTCATTAATAGCCAGTAAAATGCACACTCAAGGTACAGTTTCTTCCACTCTGCTAGAATGGTTTGTTAGCAGATTCAAGAATGTAACTAGAAACGCAGGTCAAAATCTAAACCTAAGAGCTGTCTCTTTCCTATTTTGTGCCAAAAGTAAAAGAGCAGGATTGCATTAAGTCAGAGAACACCAGTTTACCTGAAGAGACAGCAATACAAGATGATTACTGTAAGCTGAACTCTGCATGGTTTCAGGCCAAACAATCTTAGCGGATTTCTTTAAAAGGGTCAGCAGTTGCTTAGATAGTATTTATTATGTTGTTTGACACAGTGGAAATATACCGTATATGCTGGTGATGCTAAATATTTTAAGCAAAAACAATGTAGAATGCTGTGATACAGTAAATGAGAAATAACTGGCATTATGACTTATCGAAAACAATATAATACATTTTGTGAATGAAAATAGGCTTTTGTTATTTAGAAACGAAGGGCATTTTAGTAGCCTTCCATGTCTAGCTTTGCAGTTCCTAATATTGTGCCATGTAAGCTTAACCAAAGTATACCAATGCTAGAGCAATGACCTATATGGAGATTTCCTGTGTTTTGTCACCTGTGTCATTTAATTTGGCAGGACCCAGCAGGTGCATTTGCAGGTCAGGCTAATATCTCACGGACATGCTCACTGCTGCAAACGCAGCCTGATCTGCAAAGTAATCTGACATTTTCAGTCTGGTAAAAACACAGACTGAAAAATTATGGGAATCTACCTGTCCCTTTGCCATAAAATATTGATAAAGTACCCAGGAAAAAAAGTGTAACATGGTCTATGAAGTGAATTTCTATTTCTTATGTGTGCTTTGTTCTACTACCCTTAAGTACATAGAAACCAACAATGTTGTTCTCTTTATTTCAATATTTTAAAGGTCATTTTGGTTCATCTGTTGCCTCATACTTTATTTTCTTGAGATGGATGTACGGGGTGAATCTGGTGCTCTTTGGCCTAATCTTTGGACTTGTTGTAATACCAGAGGTAAACATTTTTTTTCTGATTCCTGATAATCAAGCAACAATGTTGTCTCTAAACTGAATCCCCTTTGCTAAATGCAAGGGTACTGGGAATTTCTATTTTGATGGCAGCGTCTCCACCGGGTGGGATCCGGGGATACACCTACAGATGGCCCCACAAGGAAACAATAATTAAACACAACGTTGCCGTAAAACAGACAAAACTTTATTTATTTGGCAAAAAAGCGAGTGAAAAGAAAAATACAATCCTTTATCAATAATACACCTGCCCTGGGGATCCTGTGTGGTAGTCCACCATGGCACAGCCCTTGTCAGACAAAGTCCCACACTCCAATATGGATGGATGAAGAGTTGAAGACAGTCACAGTCCCTTTCCCCCAAGAGCTCTTGACTTTCCCCAGGTAGCGCTACCTGCCCAAACACCTCTCCAGATGGACAGAGGTAGATGCTCCCACATAGCAGACAAATGGACAATACCTGTCCTTACACTGGGGACACACGCTGGAGCCTTTCCATGCTTTCCCTTAGGGAGAAACTCACTGGGGCTCACACAGAACTGGAACAGACATCCACAGTGTCTCCACATCTTCAAGCCGGGCTTTCAAGCTAGCTAAGCTGAGCACTCGAATATTGCTTAAATATTCAGGGCACAGCTCCCATCAATATCTGAAGTGTGAGCACAACAAAGCCCGCTTTACTGGCACCCATCCACAGACAGCTTCTGTCACAGTCTCTTCCCTGCCTCCATGCTCTAAACCTTCCATGGTTGAGCTCACCGGGCTTGGGACCCTGTACTCCAAGCTTTCCACAGGCCTCTTAAATTCCTCAGGCCCCCTCTGTACATCTTTGGTACAGTTCATACACTCCCAGCTGGGGTGAAAATGTAAAGAAGGAACTGAGCACATAGCAGCTCAGCTTTTTATACTTGTTGCAGAAAAGTGATACCTTCTGGCCAAATCTGGAATCTGCCAGGGCTCACTGCACATGTGATCAAAGTACTCACTCCCCCTCCCAGATCCAACACTTAGCTGGCCACAACAGGGGATTTCATATTTCAGATCATATGGGAACTTAACCCTATGGCTCCCTACAAACACGTGCAATTTAATGCCAGCAGACACCTTTTCACACACATAAGGGGCCATTTACTTCTGCTCTTCTTGCATGAGCACTAAGGGGCCCAAAAGTGCACCCCCCCAAGTGCTTATTCATTTTGGACTTGCTCTGCACCTCATTCCGATTTAAAAATCACATCATCTGTAAGACATGCAATTTAGGGTTTGGATTGGGAACAAGAAGAGGGGGATGCCTACATGCCTCCACCCACCCAACTGCAAGCAGTGCTGTAGTCCTGGTATAAAAGCAAGTCTATTTTCTCCCTCTTAGGACATAAATTTTAAATTTTAAATTATACCAATAATTAATTGCTCACATTCCACTCTGCAAGCACACATTTTTGAAGCTTAGCACATACTGTAGATCATCTTTGCATGCATGATTTAAAAAGTGAGCACATAGGAGGTAAACTGGTTTGCACACCTCTTATTTCATGTAACAATGAAGAAACGGGTATGGGACCAGTTATCCAGTATGCTTGAGAACTGGGGTTTTCCAGTTAAGGGATCTTTCTGTAATTTGGATCACCATGCATTAAGGGGGATAATTATTCAAACGCATTTTTTTCTGGTCAAAATAAAATAAGAGTTAAAATAAACTTGAAAAATTCTAGTTCTTTAAAAAAACACGAACTCAACAAAATTTTGACTGTGAGTTAGGTCAACTTTGTTTCTGTTACAATATGAGAAAAAAACAAGTTTTAGTAAATAACCCTCTGAGTCTACGCAAATTTAATTCAAACATTGAGGGGGTTCTTTACTAAAACTTGCATTTTTCTCATATTTTACAAGAAACAAACTCAACCTAATTCACATCCACAAATATGGCTTATTTACTAATATTTCAGGTTAAAAAATAATTTATTTTAATTTTTTTAAGTTTACAAATAAAAAAGTTAGAGTTTCAATTCAAATCATATGATTCCATTGAAATACCACTCAAAAAGCTAGACTATATGCAATTTTGAGCAAAAACCAGCTTCAAATACCCCAAAACTCCCAAAATACGCGAAGGTTAAAAACATCTTGAAAGGGACAGCTGCCAGTGACTTTTCCATGAATTCAACAAGTTTTAGATGGAATATTTTTGAATTCAGATTTTAGCAGCTTGGAGGCATAATAAATATTGAACATTTTGAGTTTTTTCTCTAAATATTTGAGTTTTTTCACTAAAAAAACGACTAAAAAATTCTTTTAATAACATGACTAAAAAATTCTAATTTTAATAAGCAATTATTTTTCCTCTAATAATCATTAATTATATCTTAGTTGGGATCATGTACAAGGTACTATTTTATTATTACAGAGAACAAAAAATGAATTATAAAAATTTGAATTACTTGGAATCTATGGGAGACAGTCTTCCCCTAATTTGGAGCTTTCTGGATAACAGGTTTCCAGATAACGGATTATATACCTGTACGAGTGGTTTGAATGCAGGTGTGGATAAGGCAGGTATAATAAGGGTAACCAAAAACAACAAAAAAAGGATCATTGAAAAAGGATTCACCACACATCTGGAATAAAATCACTTCTATACTAACATTACTGCCACTTTAAAGCATTTCCATTTTTTCAAAGCAGATATTAATGGGCTTGCCATATGGGAGTTTGCCACGAAAGACTGTGCCTAGGAATGAAGAGAATACAGCCATGGATTTTTCGGTGCTTTGGGATTTTGAGGTATATAATTGCAATTTCCATACTGCATCTACATCCTACATACTATTCTACATCTGCATACAGTGATTTATTCTGCCCTAATGCAGGTCCTTTATATCACAAGTGGTATTCCAGACACAGGTGTTTCTAAAGTAGAACTACTGAAGTAACCGATTACTTTGTGTAGGTCTGTATAGTAGTTTTATGATGATAACAGTTCTGTAGCTGGTTTTCTGTAAATGAGTTGCTACAATTCAATATGCACTGTACAGTAGTGATGTACCGGCTGGCCTGATAACACCAGGGCTGGCAGTTTACCGGCAGGTCCGGGTGGGTTCGGACCGATTTCACACCCCCATTTGCGGGTGGTGGGCGGCTCCGGGTTGAGCTCTCCTCGCCTGCCACCTTACACTGCCGGCTTCCGGCTTCCATTTTTATAGACGTGCACCTGCTCACCCCAGCCGTTTTGTGATGTCATCGGTGGGGCGGGACTTTGAATGGAAGCTGGAAGTCGGGCTTGGGCAGTTGAGGGAGGGTCGCACATCACTACTGAACAGTGCTTCTACAGTTTCATCAATTACTTGAGGGATGTTCCAGCACGCATTTTAATTTCATTTGTACAACATCTTGTTTTCCAGGGTTTTGCCGAATATTCTGTCCTGTTTTATGGCTATTACAATAACCAGCGCACAATCGGCTGGTTAAAATTCAGACTGCCATTGTCATATTTTATGGTCGGTGTTGGTGTGTTTGGATATAGCCTGATGGTTGTCATTAGGACGTAAGTACTGTTTAATATCTTTTAAAAGAGAAGTAGAGCCTTATGGCTAGAAATGCTATTTTATATACTAAACTTTCTGTACCATCCCAGAGGTTTAGAAGTCCTTTAATAGTAATAATACAAAGCAAATCACATCTTTGATCTTGTTAGGCCATTTTTGCAAGCCAGTGGCACAGCACAGGGACAGTATTACACATTTCCACTGTATTTTGGATTTTTAAATTAGATTTATACTGTGTATTGTGGCTTTGTCCCAAAGCTTGGCTAACTGACATCAGTCCAATTAAATAAGCAGAACAGAAAATTGTACAAAGTATTGCGGCAAGCTCGATAATATGCGAAGGCTCAAAATAAAGCATACTACTGCAAATAAATAAAAAACTTAAATGTAGTGCTAATTACGTAAAGGAGACCTGTCACAATAATGAATCATTCAATATCCTTATTGATCTACATTAATTTACACTTTACAAAGTATTTAAATATTGTTTCCTTTAGTCTTGGAATTCATAGAAAGCAACACTTTACAAAGTATTTAAATATTGTTTCCTTTAGTCTTGGAATTCATAGAAAGCAGACAGGCACTATTTTGTGGACACTACTTTCACCCCAAAATCTTGTGTATGAGCCAGAGTGAGGGACCTAATGCCCATGCACAGGCTACACAATTATAAGCAGTGAGAAAAGCAGGCGAATGTGATGTCGGCAGTGACATCAATGAAGTACAGAATGGAAAGTAATTGCTATGAGGCAGGGAAGGTAATATATGATTGACAGCTGAGATTTCAAAATAGGTTTTAAACCGGTTATGTACTGTATGTTTAAATTAAAAAAAAATGTGGGTTTTATGTTTATTTGAAAAGGACTTTCATTAAATTGCTTTTTATTTGGGTTGTTGGGTTCAGTGTACTCTTCTTGTGCATTGGGTTAATAAAGGCAGGTGTACGAAATAATGTTTTCTAGTCTAACAATATTTTCATAATTTTATCTCAGCATGGCAGGCAATGCCAATGAAAACACAAGTGATGGGGATGATGGAAATTTCAATTTTAGCTTTAAAATGTTCACGAGTTGGGATTATCTGATTGGAAACCCGGAAACTGCAGACAACAAATTTGCATCAATAACAACAAGCTTTAAGGTACACAAATGCACAGGGTAAATGTAAACAACAATAGACCGTAATAGTTGTTAACACATTACACTGTTTTCAGTTGAGTTTTCTACACTGTATAAATGATGTACTAGTGATGAGCAATCAGGGCCGCCATTAGAAATCACGGGGCTCCATACAACAAAATTTTCAGGGGCCCCTGGGCCCTGCCCACCCCAGCTCCCAAGCCCCACCCCAGATCTCGCCCACACCACAGTTAAAAGACCACACAGACATCAGCGCTAAAAAAGGTAAACACACACAAGTTATAAAAAGCTATTGATGGTCAGGGCCCCCTTATAAGTTAAAAAAAACTGTGGCGCCAGGGCCCTCCATAAAAGTTTGTTTTTTTAAAAGACATTGGTGCCAGGGCCCCCCTTACAAGTAAAAAGAGAATATTTTTTAAAAAAACATTGGTGGCAGGGGGTCTATAGAGTGTTACAATAATACATTGGTGGCCAGGGGATTAAAAAAAAACACACATTGGTGTTCAGTAGAATTGAACTCGTGGCTTCAGGACTTCAACTTCGCCTCCTTTTGAGACTTCGGGACTTTTCGCTGCTTCATGACTTCAATTTTGGATGTTTTTATGACTTCTGAGCTTTTCACTGCTTCAGGACTTTAATTTCGGTTGTTTTCGTGACTTTGGATCTTTTCACTGCTTTCGGACTTCAGCTTCGGCTATTTTCATGGCTTCGGGTCTTTCCAGCTTTTTCAGCGGTTCAGGACTTGGGAAGGACAGCACAGCTTCGGCGATGTCAAGGGGGGCCTGGCTCTTTCGGAAATCTTAGCATTGTTGGGCCCCCCTTCAGGCCTGGGCCTGGAACACTTATATCCCCTCTATGGCCCCTGATGGCAGTCCTGTGAGGAATACTGGCTTGGGATGGGAGAACTTTTTCACCTTGTTTCACTGTGAAAATGTCCCCATAGACTTGTATGGTGTCGCGCGTCAAAAAAAAATGATGCGCATCAAAAAAAAATTGCCACACTTCAAAAAAATTGTGACGCCCATAGACTTTAATGGGCGTCTGCAACATTTCGCCAGCTGCAAATTTTTGGCGAAACTAAACAGGTCAAATTCGCCCAAGCCTAATACTGGCATGTTTTTCTTCAAAAAGAATCATGAAAAATCATGAAACTGACACAGAAATCAACAAAATGTCAGCATTTTGCCAAAATGCTTTGGAGTCAATGGGAAGGTGAAATTACATTGTGGTTAAGGAATTTTCAGCTCTGCAATAACTTTCCACTATGTTGCCACAGTTCTACATAGAAAAAGTCTCCCATGTTGCCAATTTTTCCAAACACAGCACTCTGACAGTTTCTTAGATAAACAAGCAAAGTTGTCTCATGCCATACACACAGCACTGTCTAGATACCAAAAATGAGAGTTTTAATTCTCCCATAAGGCATCATGGATGGAGACATGCAAATCACTCCTTTATGTCCCTTTGGCCAACTATGCATCCAGAACCGCTGGTTTGTAGCACAGATACAGCCTAGTGGTTCAGAGCCATATATCCAAACTTGCAGACAGCCTATTTCGATCTTGTTAGATCTCATCAGTGCAAGATACTGGAACATGGGTTTCCATAAGGCATCATGGGCAGAGACATGCAAATCACTCCTTTATGTCCCTTTCGCCAACTATGCATCCAGAATGTATGCTCCTTTCAGTCCTTCTCACCCTAACCAGGTTCGTTTTTCCATTTTGCTTTGGATATATGGCTCTGAACCACTAGGTTGTATCTATGCTATAAACCAGTGATTCTGGATGCATAGTTGAATTAAAACTCTCATTTTTGGTATCTAGGCAGTGATGTGTGTGTGGCATGAGACAAGTAAATACATTCTGATTTGAGAATGCTTCACTTTGCATGTAATTGTTTGTGAAGGGCTTTTTGGCTCCTTTCAGTCCTTCTCAACCTAACCAGGTACGGTTTTCCATTTGGATAAAGAAGTTAAGGCTGAGGAGGACTCCAATCCAGTTTGTTGATAGGGTATGCAAGGGGAACATAATAATTACAATAAAGTTTTTCTGTGTTTTTTTGCTGAAGCAAAACACTGCATTTTGTAGGGACTAAAAAAGAACACATGTCAAAACTCTGGAGCAAATTCCTGAAAGTTTTTGTTGCTGGCAAAACCACAGATTTTCCTGTAAACCTGTACACATAGGAGAATCAAGGACTCATTAATACTATGCATGCTAAAATGTATGAATGGCAACCAATCAGAAATGATCTATGAACAATAAACCACAAGTTACAAAATAAAAGTAAAGATTTAATTGATTTGGCTGCTATGCAGGGGAGTTGAGAAACTTGCCTCAGATGGCAGTGCCCGCTAGTTACCAGGGGCAGCAAAAATGCAATTTCTGGTAATTTTCGTTTGAATTAAATACAATTTTTCGTTTTTAATTTTAGTGCATATTTCATTTTACACTTCTTGTTTAGGGGTAAATTTACTAACCTCCGAAAATTCACCAGCGACGGCTTCGCTCACAGCGCAACAATTTGGCAGGTGTAGATTCGCCAGGACAATGTTAATTCACTTAAATCCTAAATTGCGTCCAGGACGCCGAACGCTGGCGAAATATAGTTATTTGGGACTATTTCAACAATTTTTTGAGGAAATCCTATTTATTCACTTTGCCTGGTCTGAGGCGACGAAGGCATATATGGAGCAAGTAAGGTTCAGTAAAATCCGCATCTTAGTGAATTTGCGTAGTTACGTCCGTTCTACAGAGCACAAATTTGCGAGGCATTAGGGAGCGAAGTACCACTAGAATCTATCTCCTTCGCTAGCGAAGTTACGCCGGTGACTGTTAGTAAATCAGCGAAGTACCAAAATGACGTCCCGCTAGTGAATTTTCGCCCGCGTTAGTCACTTTGCCCTTTAGTAAATTTGCCCCTTAGAGAGAGAGTATATAAAGCATGTACTAATTTTAAATTAAAGTAGAACAAAAAACTTTATTTTTACCCTTTGATTAAAACACAACCTAAAAACAAAATCTGACATGGCAAATGTCTGCTTTCATGTTATGATAGATTACACATACAATAGATACGGAGAAAACTTATTTACAATAATGCTTACTTAAATAAGTAAAGGGCTTTGTATTTGTTTAAAAATTGTATTCTAGTTTTGGTTCTGTCTTTCAGGAATCAATTGTAGATGAGGAAGAAAGCAACAAAGATGAAAACATCCATCTTACTAGATTCCTTCGGGTTCTGGCCAATGTAATGATAACGTGCTGCTTGTGTGGGAGTGGTTATCTCATCTACTTTGTGGTGAAACGCTCACAGACATTTTCCAAAATGCAAAATGTTGGATGGTATGAAAGAAACGAGGTATTTTGGAAGGACAGATTTAAATAACAGAATTCATCTTCACATATTTGATCAGCTATGTATGGGCTTTACTATGCAGAAAGCTGTATAAAGCATCTACAGCAAATGCTTGTTTTGCCTCAAAATATCTTCTTTTTCACAACAAAACACGCAAACTATTTTCCATTCATGGTTGACTTGCTATGTGTTTGCAAAACATACATTATATTAACTATGCTTGACTGATAATTCCTCTTACATCTGTAAGCAGGTTTAAGTAATCCACCAACTATAACATTTTAATGTTACAGGCAAAATGCCTTCAGCAAATTCATGAAGACTACATTGCCTTGCATACGTCTGGGACCAAAATTTTGGCTAAGTATGCAAGGATTACAGTAAATTATAAAGAAGGTGTCCAGTGCTTTGGCATGCAGGCATCATTTATAGAATTTGAGCGTATACATAATCCATGTAGGCAATTATGTAAGTTGAGTTGTTTTAGGTTACTGTAGGAGATGCTAATACCTGCCAGGGGGATGGAATGGGGTAAACCAAATTCTTGAAGTAAAAGAAACATACAAGAATTAAGGATAAAAGGCACTGCAATGGCTCTTCGTAATACTAATGGTTGTTATAATGATAGGCAACAGCCTATACTTGATATCATATCTAATATAAAGCCTGAATACATCAAAACATAGTTTATGAGCCACTAAACAGAACATACTTTTTAAAAATATTTTATTTGTGTAATACATATCTTTCACTGCCTCATGTTGTGGTTTTAGTCTTGCCTAGGCCGCCATAGTTTAAGGTTAGCTTGTCACCACCTTGTCTATTTCTATTGCCTCTTTGGGTCAGTAGCTGGGTGTGCCATCTGCTGTATTTGTAAGGGTCTTTGAGTTGAGTGCAGGTTTTTGAGTGGAGTGGAAATGAGAGACAGGGTATAAAAGGGCAGAAAGCACGGCAGTTTGCTCCCATTTGTATTGTGTTTTGCACCCTGCCCTGCACTTTAGAAATGAGGCCCTTGACCTTTTTTTATTTTAGTTTTTTACTGTTTTCTTACATGTTTCTCATCAAGTTGATTTAAGAGGTTGAGAGTTTAACTTTCTTGTCATTTTGTAGGTTGAAATTGTGATGTCCTTGCTGGGAATGTTTTGCCCGCCATTGTTCGAAACAATTGCAAATTTAGAAGATTATCACCCACGTGTGGCACTTAAGTGGCAACTGGGAAGAATCTTTGCTCTGTTCCTTGGTAATCTATACACTTTTCTACTTGCTTTGATGGATGATGTCAATGAAAAGGTATGAAGAAAGTGTGTTTTAGCTTGTAAAGATATTGAAAATATTAATAAACATGGTTATTTGCAGAAATTATTTAAGGAAATTTACCTTTATGTGACTGCTTCTCATTAATTTCAGAGTAAGAGTTCATTTAAAGAGGCATAATCTCATTAATGCATATTCTGTCTTTTTGAAGCTTTCATGTTAATTGTATTTTCCACTGTTCCTGTGTTATGAGCTACAGTATTTAGTCACTAGTTGTTACTTAATTTTTCCTGTATAGCCTCCTTTTATTTACATAGAGGATAGAGCGTTAATGTGTATATGTGTGGGCTCCGAATAATCATCCCAACAATTTTCGTGGCAATCGATCCTTTAGTTGATTGGATTGGACAGGTTACAAAATTTCTGCCAGACAACAAAAATCTTTGCATGTATTGCCTATCTGATGGCCATCAGTACTTGATCTTAATGTCAGTTTAATATAGTTGCATTAAAATGTACAATCAATATCTGAATGTTCGCTGTACAACAGATAAAATGCATTCCTGTGCAGGTAGTGTGCCCATACAGCCCAATCCATTCAACATTAGATTCATCCCATTTGTTTGTTTGTTTTTTTTATAAACTCTGCATGACAACTATAATATAATTTCCTTTAGTTGTTAAAATGCAATGGCATATTTTGGGTATATTGTGTTGTCAAAATGCCAGAAATTGTTCTCCCATGAAGAGACAGCACAGTCCATTCTATTTAACTCTTACCTGAAGATGAGCATGGCAACATTATAACACAATACCAATGCTGGGAACTTCATGGATTTATTATAGGGACAACAGAGATTATTTTAGACTGGGTAGTGGGGCATATAAAATACGGAGCAGGTATGGGACCTGTTATCCACAATGCTTGGGACCTGGGGTTTTCTGGATAGGGGTCTTTCTATGATTTGGAACTCCCTACCTTAAATTTGCTAAAAATAATTTAAAAATGTAATAACCCCAATAGGCAGGTTTTGCCTCCAATAATATTAATTATATCTTAGCCAGATCAAGTACAAGGTTCTGTTTATTTTTATAGAAAAAAAAGAAACCCTGTTATTTTTTTATTAAAATGGAGTCTATGGGAGATTTGGTCAGAACCTGCAAATGACAGAAATGGCTTTCGATTAAAATAATATTTACAAACAACTTTAAAATAATTGAAATTTTGTAATCAGTCTATATAGGAAATTTGCTTTCATTATGCAAATGTTAACTTTAAACCCTTTTATTGTAATAACTATAGCATGGAACTTTATGTAAACTGATTAAGGGAACACATACCAGCAGAAGAAAATGTATGAATGAACTGCACATTGCACATGCAAATGTATTATGTGTAAATGAACAACCCCTGGATTTTATTTTCTTTATTATAGCTAGCTCAGGAAGATGCAATAAAGAATATTACATACTGGACCTTGTACAACCACTATAACTCTTCTACCTTTCTTAACGATACTGATGCCACCCCACCTCCACTGCATCCAGCTGATGTTCCTCGAGGACCATGCTGGGAAACCAATGTTGGCGTTGTAAGTAGGAAAAAATGTCCAGTGAATGCAGATTTTTTTCACAGCTTTTGGCTTTGGCATGGTTGCACACTCAAAACTGAAATCTACTTACTTGCTTTGTTGTCAGTGTCCCTGCAAGCCTGCACATTCGATGTGCAGGAGAACTGAGGCAGGCTGCTGAGGTATACATTTCGAGAGGAATGATAAATGTCAATTTTTAGTAATTTGGTCTGTATAGATTCTTGCCATTTATGCCATTATTTTTAAACACCCTTTTCCTTTCAGGAATTTGTGAGGCTGACTGTGTCTGACATACTAGTCACATATGTTACTATCCTGGTTGGAGATTTTCTCCGAGCATGCTTTGTACGATTTATGAATTACTGCTGGTGCTGGGATTTGGAAGCTGGATTTGTAAGTTATTTTGTATGTTTTTCTCATTGCTCACCTATTAACAATATATTGACAGCTGAGTAGAAGGCTGTAGTTCAGCTCTAGGGCCTAGACTTCTACAGGCAGTTTCCCCTCATCAAGGTCCTTGGTGCTTGCTTGCTTCCTACCTTCCGAGTTTTCTGATTTTCAATCACTGACTTCCTTTGAGCCAGTTTCACCAGTGAAAGTGTCCTCTTTAGAGTAAGAAGTACATTTCAGCCTGCAGTGCCAGGGCATTATGCTTGGAAAATCTGTCAATTCAGTATGGTTAGTGGACAGTGTCTCTATTAGCTGCACTGAAGCTGCAGTTCAGAATAATATATGAAAAGCCACTAATGAGACTGCCAGGAAATCATAAGTAACATCTTCAGTGGCAATCTTCAGTGGCCACCTCCAGCTAAAACTAAAAACCCTGTAACATGTTGGCATACTAATTAGAATTACAGCTTCACAAAGCTGAGGGTTTCACTGAATTTGGGGGTTATTTATTAGTTATTTATAAGTCAAATTTTTTCTCATTGGCCTTTTAAAGGGGAAAAACACAATTTTGTGGAAAAAAAACCCTAACATTTTTCAAGATTTATTAAACCCAGAGGGTGTTAAAAGTCAGAATAAATGCAAATATCCATTACCACACAAGGATTAAAGGAAAGAATAACGCTGACACAGAACATGCTGTACTTAACGGCTTTATTGACAGATACAATGGAAAAACATTGAAATATGCACTCCATGGAATAGTTACAATAAAACTATGTGACAAGCATAACTAGAATAGAGATATCCGGCAACAACATTGGTAAACCACAGACAAACGGTTAAACTGTGTACCCCTTTACTAACATCCACATCCCAAATAACTATATTTTATGTACTCATTTTAAAACAATATGCAAAATATTTTGAGCTGAAAAAACAAAAATTGATAAAAGTGAAATAAAAAAAAGTCAGAATAAAAAGTACTCCAACTCAGACCTGCCGAGTTCATGTAGAAATCAATGGGAGATGTCCCGAAGATATCCTGATCTGCGCTGGGTCTTGTGGAAAAATCAAAAGATTTTGTGGTTTTTGTCATCAAATTCAAAAAGGTTTCCGTTTTTCAGGCGAAAAATGCGAGAAAAGGGAAAAAATTTGGATTTTGATTAATAACACCCTTTTTGTGTTTGTGTGTGCAATGGGAAAAAATTAATTTAAACCGTTGGGAGTAAAGGTTGTAAAGCACAGAGGCAAAAACATTCTTTGTGCATCACCATTTGCTCACCGTCCCCTCCATTCACGCCTTTATGTGGTTTAAGAATATTTAAATGTTCTTCGTAAAACACAAATTCTAGCCAGCTGGCTTTTTTATCATTCATAAGCAAGCATACACTTTATTGAATAAGCAACAAAAAGTCTTCATTTTGAAAAAAAAAACTGTATAATGAATAAAATAGCTATACTGGCAAGGGTTGAATCCTACAATCATGCAAGATAAGAAAGTAATTGGTATGTTCTGCAAACTATAAAAAACTCCCACTAAATAATGTTTACCCTGTATTTATGTTTGATGTAAAGCCCTTCTTCCTTGCCTACTGATAACATGCTTCAATTTTAAAAACAGCAGGATATATTTTATGGAGATTATTTCTACACAGTCTATAGTTACATAGTTACATAGTTAAATTGGGTTGAAAAAAGACAAAGTCCATCAAGTTCAACCCCTCCAAATGAAAACCCAGCATCCATACACACACCCCTCCCTACTTTTAATTAAAATTCTATATACCCATACCTATACTAACTATAGAGTTTAGTATCACAATAGCCTTTGATATTATGCCTGTCCAAAAAATCATCCAAGCCATTCTTAAAGGCATTAACTGAATCAGCCATCACAACATCACCCGGTAGTGCATTCCACAACCTCACTGTCCTGACTGTGAAGAACCCTCTACGTTGCTTCAAATGAAAGTTCTTTTCTTCTAGTCTAAAGGGGTGGCCTCTGGTACGGTGATCCTCTTTATGGGTAAAAAGGTCCCCTGCCATTTGTCTATAATGTCCTCTAATGTACTTGTGTTGTATGTTTGATGACTGCTGAGCATTGGTTAAAATACATATATTCTGGCCTTAACACTATAAACCTGGGTCTTTTACACCCTCTAGCTCGCAAAGTATGTATATCAAGTTTAATTACAGGGCAATGAGGCTCTACAATCAGAATAATTTTTTTTCAGTGCTACGTAATTTATGTTGTTTTTAACATAATGTTTTACATATTATCAGTTTCTAGTGTCATATGATGTTAACACTTGTTTTTTGCAAGTACTGGTGAGCACATGTGGCTGAAGAAGCTGCAGTTCAAACAACTGTTTCCAGCATGCCTTGTGTTAGCATATTGAAAAGTTTCAGGGTATCATAGATGAGGCTCAAAAGTGATGACAGCATCCCTTTAATTTTTTTAACTATTTAAAAAATGACATAGATCTCAGAGTCAAATTATATTAATTTATAGATTTGCGTAGTAACTGCTCGCTCTTTATTAGTCTATTAAGAGCCTAATAGTACATATTTAACATACAGAGTTGTTAAGCTAGGTTTGATTTTGAAGGTGGATAATGGATGGGCAAGCAAGGTAAACCTTAAACACATTGTTTAACCTTGGGTTCCCATATGTTGCAGAGCTCCACTCCCAGCATTCTCTAACATAAAATTAAAGTATGCTTAAAGTGGTATCTACTAGTTGACAGCAGATTCAACTACAAGTAACTAGATGCTTTTATGCTATATTATTGTGGCCTTGAGGTCTTGTGGATTCTCTAATACTATGGGGTTTTCTTGTAACATATTTCCAAAGGATTTCCATACTATCTTCTAAAGATGACAAATGTGTGTCTTTGTCGAGTGCTTTATTCCATTCTGTAGATTTTCCCTCTGCATTTATAATCGCTGGGAGGCTGCTCAGGGTAACGGTAACATTGCCTTCTCCAGGATCAGTTATAAATTAAAGTCATTTGCCTACAAAATCTTCTGCAATTTTTGTTCTTGTGTCCAAAATGTTCACATCTCTGACCCATTCTGTCATTATAAGCAGTATACTGCCCTTAAATGTAAAGATAATATAATGTACATTTCTTACATTTTTACCAGAATTACTGACAGCAAACTTACAATCAGGAAAACAAGGCAGGTGGTAAGGACAGGGTCCCATTGTACCCTAACTCATCATCTAAATGGCAAGCAAGTAAGTTAGAGGACAGATAGGGCACTGCCATTAATTAGCCTATTAACAATTGTACTATTTATACAATAAATAAAAGCGCAGATTCTGAACTCATATTTTTCATCTATCTACACAAATTAGGAACCAGTAAGTGAAGGTTTCCTTCTTAATAGTCCCAATTCTAGTAATACAACTAATGATGCATGGTTCACACATGAGGAAATTCAAAAGAGACTAGAACATGTTAAGATTAACAAATCTCCGGGGCCAGGGTACTTAGTGAGCTTAGCTCTGTGATTGCCAAACCTCTTTACTTAATTTTTCAGGATTTATTGAGATCTGGCATAGTGCCGAGAGACTGGCGAATTGCTAATGTGGTGCCTCTATTCAAAGAGATCCCTTTCTCAGCCTCAAAACTATAGGCCAGTTAGTCTGACGTCAGTGGTAGGAAAGCTTTTCGAAGGGTTAATAAAGGATAAGATACTGGACTTCATAGCAAATCATAATACTATGAGTTTGTGCCAGCATGGTTTTATGCGTAATAAAAAACATCACAGGAAACAAGCCTTAGGGGGTAGCAAAAGGTGGAAACAGAATTTTTTTTTCAGAAAAAAAAAATTCTTTGTGCAAATTTAGTACAGGTATGGGATCTGTTATTATCCAGAATGTTCAGGAAGAGGGGTTTCCTGGGTTAACAGATCATTCTGTAATCTGGATCTTCATACCTTAAGTCCAGTAGAAAATCATGTAAACATGTAATAAACCCTACAGGCTGTTTCTGCTTCAAATAAGAATTTTTATTATTACAGAGTAAAGGGAAATCCTTTTTCAAAGTTTGGATTTATTTGGATAAAAGGGGAGTCTATGGGTGATGGCCTTTATGTAATTCAGAGCTTTCTGGATACTGGGTTTCCAGATAATGGATCCCATACCTGTATAGCTTTTGTAAACCTGGAAAACTGTTAAGTGATCATATCCGATAGTATAAGTGATTGCTAATTCTATAGTTTACACCATAGTGCAGTGTATTGTTTCACATATTGTTTCACATTGTGGCTGAATCTACTGAATATTTTAAAAGGCTATTTTTTTCTTCACAGCCATCCTATGCAGAATTTGACATCAGTGGCAATGTGTTAGGACTGATCTTCAATCAAGGAATGATATGGTAATAAAATACACAATGTTATTTTATTTTATTCTGTCCTATATTGTTCTCTAGAATTTATGATGGGAAAGTGGAACAAGAATCAAGTATGGTACAGGTTTTAATATGAGTTTGGTGCTGAAGCTGAAAAGCTTTTTAACAATATCAATATTTTAATCCTTTAACCTAGAATAAGCTAAAATAAATTCAATGTAAGCTTTCAAAATGGAGATTCCCTAATATACTGGCTCTATAGGCTTACGTGTAGTTTATTAATATATAATAACTTGCATAAAAGGTGGAAAATGAACAACATTGCAGACACTTATACCTACTTTAAAATTAGCAAGTGTTTCCCAAGTATTTGCTGTGAATAGCTGTACCCACCTTACTCTTACAACCAGTTATAATACTGCCACCATGATCAACCCCATAACTAAATCCCCTAAATCTCTTAGCAATCTGGTAGCAATCTAGCAGCAAATATTACAAGCCTAATTCTGTTTAATATTAAGATTTACTGCCTGTTTCAATTCATATTTCCTTTGAAGAGCATAGCTAATGTTGCATATAACAATGTTAAATGTTATCCAGCATACTTGGGCCCTGGGGTTTTCTTGATAAGGAAATCTCTGTGTAATTTGGATCTGTATACCTTAAAATGACTTAAAAAATATTTCAACATTAAAGAAACCCAATGGTATTGTTTTGCCTCCAAAAAGTATGAATTATATCTTAGGATCAAGTACAAGGTGATGTTATATTATTCTGTTTTCTCAGTGATCCCCAACCAGTAGCTCGTGAGCAACATGTTGCTCTCCAACCTCTTGGATGTTGCTCCCAGTAGGTGATTATTTTTGAATTCCTGGCTTGGTAGCAAGTTTTGGTTGTATAAAAACCAGGTGTACTGCCAAACAGTGCCTCAATTTAAGTTTACAATCCTCATAGGGGCTACTATATGGCCAATCACAGCCCTTATTTGGTACGCCAAGAACATTTTTCATGCTTGCGTTGCTCCCCAACTCCTTTCACTTCTGAATGTTGCTCATGGATTCAAAAGGTTGGGGATCCCTGCTGTTATCTGGAAACCCATTATTCAGAAGGCCATTTCCCATAGACTCTATTTTATCTAAATAATCCAAATTTCTAAAAACTTTTTCCTTGTTCTCTGTCATAATAAAACAGTACATTGTACTTGATCCAAACTAAGAAATAATTACACCTTATTAGGGCAGAACCAGTCTATTGGGTTTATTAAATGTTTAAACGATTTCCTTAGGGTTAGGGTATGAAAATCTAAATTACAGAAAATTCCCCCCCCCCCCACCGCTTCAGGAAAGACTTGCCACCTGTCCGGTTTTGAACCGGACAGTCAGTTTTTACACTCGCTGTTCATTGAACATTGTCTGTCCCGTGCTTCTGGAGTGATTTGGCCAATCATGAGCAGCCATGTCACTGACCCACACCTCCGTGTCACTGGCCCACCCTTCCGCATCATCAGCTCGCCCCTCCGTGTCATCGGCCTGCCCCTCCACATCAGTGACCCGCCCCCTTACATCATCAACCCGCACCTCTGACATCACTGGTGCCGCCCCCTGTCCAGATTCAAAGGAAGGAAAAGGTGGCAACCTTACTTCCAGAAACATTCTTTGCGGCATATTCGCATGCAAACGAACCGTTGGCGGTGCGTTCACAACCCCTGCACCACCGGTAGTTCCACCACTGTTTGGGTGTCATATTGAAGAGAGGCTAGACAGTGCCATCTTGTGTAATGTCCTAAAGCATCACAAGTAAACACATCCCTTGAGAAGAAAAAAAGACAACAAGAGGGACCTGCTAATTAAAGCTGTAAATTGTGTGCTTGTTAAGACGTGATATTTTGTTTAGCAACAGTTGAAAAATCCAAAAAATCCAAAAAAAATGACTAAACAAATATTAATATAGATTATTTGCTCTCAACAGGAGTCCTGCATTATTTCCACTTTCATTCTTTGGGAAATAAAACTTTATGTTTGTGTCTATAAATTGCAAATAATTAAGGCTGTTTATGCTAGCAAACATAGAAAAAAAGCTGTTCTATTTCTATCTTAAAACTGTTAATAAAATGAAGCTTTTAAATTATGTAGAAATTAGTTTTGTTATTGTTCAGAAGCATTTACCTTCCACTGTGGAATTTTTAATGATGTTAATTCCTGTCTGAGGTTGCTCTGATTTTACATAAGTGTTTTAGTCAACATTTTGCATCCATTATATGCTATGTGCTGGTGCTAAAAAAGGTCTCTAATACATTTCAGCATGACAACTAGTTAATTAAAATGTGTGCATGAAAGAACTGTGGATCTCATTCAATACATTAGATAAATTAGTGGAGGCTTATTTATAAAAGTTCGGGTTTCAGTGATTTTAGAGATTTTTAAAACCATGACTTATCTCACAAACTCTCAAACCCACAATTGTCATTGAATTGATTAAAAGTTCAAAAGTATGAACGAAAAAAAAGCACTGAACAATCCAGAAAAAATCCAGATACCACAAAAAACCTCTAACAATTTGAGTTTTTTGGACAATTCGAAAAAACATCCAAAAACCTTTAAGATTCTGATTGGTTTAAAAATGGGCCAATAAGATCAGAGCTTCTCCCACTGACTTCAACAACTTTTAATTGGCAAAGTTTGGCATGAAAGGCTTTCGTGGTTTTTTTATTTGATAAATTTCAAATCTTTATAGCTTTTTAGAAAACCACACATTTTTATGACTCGTGGAAAAAACAAATCGCAATTCGATTGTTAGTAAATGGCCCCTTAGTGTTCAAGAAGGTTTGTGTTCAATAGCCATTGATTGTTTCTGCATTGCCCTTTGCTAAACTATTGGTGCTTTGACATGAGGGGTGCGATAGGTTTTACACGTTTTTAATCATAAACCATGGAATGGCTTTATTTGTTTTCATATAAAGCACTTCAAACTAAAAGTTGAACCACCCCTTAAAGTATTTCATATAATGTATTTTGACCATGTTTTCACAGGATGGGTTCATTTTATGCTCCTGGATTAATTGGAATTAATGTCCTGCGTTTACTAACCTCCATGTACTTCCAGTGCTGGGCAGTGATGAGCAGTAATGTTCCGCATGAACGTGTCTTCAAAGCATCGAAATCAAATAACTTTTACATGGGCTTACTTCTGCTTATTCTTTTTCTGAGTTTGCTGCCAGTGGCCTACACAATAATGTCTCTTCCACCATCATTTGACTGTGGACCATTCAGGTATGCTGTGCTATGTTATATATATGTGCTATGCTGCCCTTTCTCTATTTGCCTGTGTGTAGTAGGCGAAACATTACTTTTTCGTACTTTAGTAAATATTAAGTACCAGTATTTGGCTTCTGCCACACACGCAGCTGATACTCAGCCTAAAACACACGTTCTCCACTCACTCCCGGCTCTGCACTCACAGGCACTGCTTCAGTCCAGACACACAGAGCAAATCTCATAGCAAATGCATACTCACACATTTCCCCATATCAGAAATATGCTGTGTCCCAGAGGCAAAGTGTACTCCACTGACTTGATAATATGCTACTGAATGTCTGAGCAGTGCAGTCATGTTTAAATCCCCTGTATATGTGTCAGAAGTCTGAATATTTTTCACACACTGTGAAAAGTGTCTATATCAGGAAGATATTACAAACTCATATGGCATGAAATAGCTCAGGTTCTGAATTTAGAGAAAATAAAATCGTGCCTTCTAAATAGTGGGAATGGAAGAATAACATTAGGAGCAGATTTATTAAGGGTCGAATAGTAAATTTGAATTGGAATTCAAATTTTCAAATATATTTTTGGAAGAAACTCACAAATTCGAATTGGGAATAATCCAAACTTGATTTGAATTTGAATTTCAAATTTCAAGATGTATCAAACTTAGACCCTGGGAACAATTCGAATTTGACTAATCCCCACCTAAAACCTGCCAAGTTCATGTGGAACTCAATGGCAGAGGTCCAGCGACCCATTTGAAGATGTTAATAGCTTTCCTGACATTCAAGTTTTTTTCGATTGGCGTTTAGTCAAATTCAATTCAAATTCAATTCAAGTTTTCGAGTCGGTAATATTCGTTCGAGTTTTAGACGTTTGAATTTTTTGTTAATTAACCTTCCATTCGAATTTCGAGTATATTCGTATTTATTAGAGTAAAAAAAAATTCTCATGAATTCGAAATTCGACCTTTGATAAATCTGTCCATTAGAGTATGTAGATATACCACTGTCTAAAATGAAACAACTCACTAGCAAGAATACTAAAATAGATGAGTATAACAATAAATATCAGCAAAAGTAACAATTACAGTATATCAGAATGTACATTAAAGTAGCCATATGACTACTGTATATAGTAGGGTTGTCACCTTTGTGCAGGTTATGATCTGGGCAGGGGGTGGAGCCAAGACGTCACAAGACATCAAGTGGGTGGGGCTATGTCAATCATGGGAGAGCCTGTCTGGTTTTCCTTATTTGGGATACCTGGCATACTGTCTTGTCCCTTCTGAAAACCGGGCTGTCTGAGTCAAATCCGGACAGGTGGCAACCCTACTATATAGGTATGGGACCTATTATCCAGAATGCTCGGGACCTGGGCTTTTCCGGATAACGGATCTTTTTGTTATCTGGATCTTCAAACCACAAGCCTACTAGAAAATCATGTAAACATTAAATAAACCCAATAGGCTGGCTTTGCTTCCAATAAGGATTAATTATATCTTAGTTTGGATCAAGTACAAGGTTGTGTTTTATTATAACAGTGAAAAATCTATTTTACAAATATGGATTTTTTGGATAAAATGGACTTTATGGGAGGCTGCTTTTCCATAATTCTGAGCTTTCTGGATAATGGGTTTCGGCATAATGGATCCCATACTTTACAAGAAATAGAGTTGCCTGAATATGACAAAACATAAAAAGCCTCAGCAAACAAGTCTTTCCATAATGATACTTTAGAATGGAGAGTAGATGAGATGTGGAATTTACAGAAGAGAACCACCACATAAGATTGTTTTCCTTGGGCACAATACGTTTTGTGTGTGAATATGGTGTATGAAGCTCACCTTGCTATTGAACCTAGTACAAGTTAAAGTTCAGCCCAAAACAATCACAGCTCATTAAAATACAATCTTTGCCTTTGTATTGCTCTGAAGTCTCTGTAAATGTGAAGAAACACAGTTGCTTAATGTAGTTACAGATGATCTACTATTTATTGTCAAGCAAACTTGTCAACACAGCAGCACAATGGTTAGCATTGCAGCCATGGCACTATCTGTAATGGAGTTTGGATATTATCCTTGTGCTTATGTGAGTTTCCTATGGGCAATCTGCCTCCTCAAATGCACTGGGAGATTTATTGGGTCCTGGTATAATAAAACTTTACAAATTGAACAATGTAAAATATGCAGAATACTAAAACAACTAAATGAAATGAAGTGTGCTGTAATATCCTTGTCTACCTTTAATTTCAAAATGGGTCTGTTGTAAAGAAACTGTGATTATTACTAAATTACTATATGTAATATGTTTTGTATTGCAGCGGCAAGAAAAGAATGTTTGATGTTATTCAAGAAACAATGCAAAATGATTTTCCTCCATTCGTTGGAAAAATCATAAGTTCTATAGCAAATCCTGGGCTAATTATTCCAGCTATTCTCCTTATGGTGTAAGTGGCTTGGTTTTTATTTTCATTTTAATGTCATATTAGAAAGGGGATGTCTTCATGTTTTATCTGCTGCACTCCCTTAGTTCTCTAATGTAGTTGAAAAATTACAGAGGCAAGAGAATTCACCAATGAGAATGCTGGTTACCATCACCATGTCAATCATCTTGCTGCTATCTTGCACACAGGGATCATTGTTTTTTTTTTTTTAAACTCAGGTAGTTTATTGAAAACATAAAAAGACATGAGTCATAAACGTTCGTACAGCAGGAGCACGAAAAAAAAAAAGAAAACATAGCATTGTCCAACAAGTCAGTGACAGGATACATGCATGTAGTATATAGATGTTACACTATACATCAACATCCATACAGAAGGCAATATGAGAGAGCTATACAAATCAAACTGATACAGAAACATCAGAGAACATGCAGCAAAAGGACTTTAGAGCCATAACAGCACCATAGCACCGAAACAGTGATTCACCCAGGAGTCAAGCTGCCATGTGGAAGGGGGAATTCATCCAACCAGGGACCCCAAATCCTACTAAATTTAGCAGGGACCCCCCGTTTCAAATAGACGAGTTGTTCAATGTTGGATACAACAATCATACTTTGCTTCCAACAAGCAAACGTGGGAGGAGCGACGTTCCTCCAATTCTGAGTAATAAGTTTCTTGGCCAACAGTAAAGCCTCCTGTAAGAAAAGCAGCTGATACTGGGTAAGGTGTAGATCCTGTAAAACAGCCAAAACACACACTTTTGGCGACCTATCTATCTGTATTTGCAAAACCCGATCCAAGGTGTCCAAGATAGACCCCCAGTACGGCACAATCTTGCTACAACTCCACAACATATGCAAAAGAGACCCTTTTTCCAGAGCACATCTAGTACACAGATCAGGAGTAGCAGGATTAATAAGATGTAACCTAGCAGGGGTATAATACGCTCTATGGAAAATATATAATTGCACGGTGCGAAACCTATAATTAGGGGAAACCAAAAGGATAGAGTCTTGCGCTTCCTGCCATTCCTCCTCAGAAATAGCACCCACATCAGCCTCCCATTTGTGACAAAGCTCCTGAAGATTACTGCCATGAGCACCCTGTAATAGCCTAGCATACAGCATGGTGACTAGACCTTTAGTATGGCCCCTGTTGACATAGAGCAGAAACGGGTGGGTAGAGAGAGAAATGGTACTATGCTTGTGAGCTGCTTTAAGGCCACGGTTAAGTCTATAGTAATTCAGCCACTGGTTCTGCGGGAGGTGATGGAGATCCCTCAACCGAGCAAAAGAGATCGGCTTGCCATCCAGCCAGACATCTCCCACGGTCGTAATACCACATTGAACCCACTGAGGCATGGGCCCGAGCTTGGCAATGGCCGGGTAAATCTGATTATTCCAAAGTGGTGTAATAGGATCAGTAGTGGAGGACTTGATCACCCTGTTAGCTAGATGCCAGACTCTACGTAGGGATTGGAATAAAGGCAGACTCAGTGCTTGGTTTGGGATGCACGTGGACTTACTCAGAAACCATCCAATGGGATTTAAATCCAACCCCGTCAACTGCGCCCAGAGAGAGTGAAGAGTCCTATGATGAGCATTCTCCACCCATGTAACTAAATGTCCCAATTGAGCTGCCAAGTATATAAGTGCATGTCCGGCAGAGCAAGGCCTGCTTTGGATTTAGCACGCATCAAAGTGTCCAGCTTGAGCCTAGGTCTGGGAATGAGCCCAAATCAACTGCCGAAATAAGACATTAATTTTAACAAAAGTAGGATTTAGGAATCCACACCGGAGCGTGCTGAAGCACATACAAAAGTTTAGGGCAAAAAGAGCATCTTAATAAGCTGAACCCTACCAGAAGGACCAATAGGTAAGTTGGACCAAGATTTCAGCCTAGTCCCCATCCAGTCCAAAGGCGGATCCAGATTCAACTGTTGATAGGACCCAAGAGTAGCCAACACTGCCACCCCAAGGTATGTAAATTCAGTAACAATTTGGAAGGGAAAGGTTGCAGGGCACTCATCGTCTGTAAGTGGATCCAACAATAAAGCCATGGACTTGGACTGATTTAATTGTAAACCAGACATCCTGCCAAACTCCAACAAAGTACTCATGGCATTATTCAAGGAAGCACCTCTGTCACCTAAGTAGAGTAAGGCGTCATCCGCATATAGTTGGATCTTGTCCTCCCTATGTCCAAGCTTAAAACCAGAAATAGTTGCATGATTCCTAATTAAATGGGCTAAGGGCTCAATAGCCAGTGCGAACAAAAAGGGGGAGAGGGGACACCCTTGTCTCGTTCCCCTGTGTAACAGAAAGGGAGCAGTCAATGCATTATTGATTCTTAATTTTGCTGAGGGGGCCACATATAACAATTGAACCAGGGCAATAAATTTGGGACCAAAACCAAAGGACTGCAGCATGTGCCAGAGATATCCCCACTCCACCGTATCGAACGCCTTGGCAATATCTAAAGCCACAACCGTTCTATGGCCTTGATTATCATGTGAGAGGCTGAGATTGGGCAAACAATCTGCGTATATTCAGAGCTGTAGATTTACCAGGTATAAACCCCGTTTGGTCCTCATTGACTAAACTAGTGATAACTGAGCCCAACCTCAAAGCAAGAACCTTCGCCAAAATTTAATGTCTGATGTTAACAATGAAATGGGGCGGTAGGCATCACAATGCCTAGGATCCTTGCCAGGTTTTTCTAGCAAGACTATCGTAGCTTCATACATAGAAGGTGGTAACGATTTATTAACTAGCGAGTCCTTAATGGTTTTGGCAAGTGTGGGGACAATCACTTCCTGGAACCGTCGGTAAATTTCAATGGGAAGCCCATCGGGACCAGGCACCTTCCCAACTGGAAAGGACGCCATAGCCTCGATCAGCTCTTGCTCAGTAATGTCAGCTTCCAGGCTATCAACCTGGTCAGGGTGAAGAGTGGGCAGGTTTATACCCCGGAAGTAGTCTTGCAGTTCCTCTGAGGAAGCTGTTAACCTCGAAGTATAAAGAGAGGAGTAATAGTCCTGTAAAGTAGACATAATGTCATTGGGGTGTTGGTGGAGCACCCCTTGTGAGTCATATAACTCTGATATTACCGGAGGCGAGGACTGAGCTTTAGATAAATACGCCAAAATTTTCCCAGCTCTTTCCCCATGTTCAAAAGAAAGTTGCCCTGGAAAACAGTAATTTCTTTTTAGCTTGGTTGTGCATATGGGTGGTATAGGCCTGCTCAGCAACTTTCAAAGCAGCCAAATTGGTAGGAGAGGGTTGGCAATTGACTTGCACAGCAAGGGCATCCACCTGGTCAGCTAATTGCCGTTCCGTGAGATGAGAAGCTTTCTTAACCGCTTTAATTTCGGAGTGTAAAGTAGATCTCAAATTGGCCTTAAACGCCTCCCACACCACTGCAGGAGATGCAGAATCCTGATTTAAGGCAAAATATTGTGTAATGGAATCAGCAATAGCATCATCATTATTAATTATTGTCAGCCAAATTGGGTTAAAGGACCATCTCACAGTATCCCGATGCAGGAGGTCAGTGTGCCACGTTAGCTTGAGAGGGGCATGATCCGATATACCTCTAGTTTGATACTGCACAGATTGAACTGCAGGTAGCAGGTGTTTAGACAGAAACATCATATCTATTCTAGACAGTGCCATATGGGATACAGAGAAACAAGAATAACCCTGTTCCGTCGGATGCAAGTATCTCCATATTTCAGTTAAGGAAACATCAGACATTAGGGCAGCTAAGTTAGTTGCACGATTAGCAGAAACAGTACCCGCCCCTCTCAATCTATCCAGCTGCTCATTTAAAACAGTATTGAAGTCACCAGCACAGATAATATGGGCGTGGGGAAAGCCAGCAATGTACGATACAAACTGCACTATGCAGTCATCAGCATAGGGTGGAGGGATATAGATATTTGCTAAAATAGTGGGAGCAGAATCAATGAGACAGTTAAGAAAAAGAAATCGCCCTTTAGGATCAGATTGTAAATCAAGCAACTTAAAGTTAACTGTTTTTTTAATCAAAATCGATACCCCACCAGTATACGGGGAATAAGTGGCATGGAACGCCCAGCCAACCCACGGACGCCTAAGGGCCAGTATCTTGCTACCCGTGAGGTGGGTCTCCTGTAGCAGTATAATACCCACACCCAAGGACTTGACATGGTCCAAGACCAATTTACGCTTAACCCTATCATTTAGCCCCCTGACGTTCCAGGAAAGAATTGCAGGCTTCAAAGTAGCAGACATTGTGATAGACAGGCATCATTAACAAGAGTCACCAAGAGCTGACCTCCCCAATCAAAGTGAAAACTGGCCTGACAAGAGAACAGCATAGCACTACCTGAGTAACAACAAAAAACATTCAACAGAACATTACCCATACCCGTCCCGTTATTTGGGAGGGTCCCACCCTTTCTGCCCGGCCCAAACTGAGGCAGAATTTGCTCCCCAAACTGAAAACAAAAACACATTTAGTAGGGCAAGTTTAACTACTCAAAGGCTGTATTCTACAGCCGTAGAAGAGGCAAATAAAGTACTTTGTAAGTCCAGGGTCCTTTGGTCCGCCGGCCAAGTACACCTGAGAGGCGTGAGCCATGACATAGCATAGAACTGAACAGTAATGGTTATAAAACCACATAAAAATATCCAGCAAAGTATGGTAAAACATAGAGTAATAGAAAAACCATGCTCACGCATATATAATGTTCCCGAAGAGGATCAGAACTGGTAAAAAGGAAAAAAAAAAAAAAAAAAAAAAATTAAATAAATAATCCAACAGCATTCGTTACATATTCATTGTCCCCATCATCCTAGTATCCGGAAGTGAAAAATAGGAAGAACCAACTGGTATATCCCAAAGGCAAAACTGTATCCAAGGTAAGGCCTATGGTGCCGAATTCTCAAGCCACGCTGCAGCATCCTGTGGAGAGGAAAAGAACTGCGTACTGCCGTTGCGTTGAACCCTCAACTTGGCAGGGTACATCATGGCGTATTCAATCTTTTTATCTCTCAGCCTTTTCTTAATTTCCTGAAAACGTGACCTCTGGCGTTGCACTTCCAGGGAAAAATCAGGATACAAAGAGATTCTTGTGTTCTCAAATGATAAATGTGGCTGGGTTCTCGCCATTCTAAGAAGGGCATCACGATCTTTAGCATTGAGCAGCCTTGCTATAATCGCCCTTGGGGGAGCCCCTGGAATCGGCGGGCGCATCGGGATCCGGTGAGCCCGCTCCACAGTAAAAGTAGAGGAAAGCATGGCAGCATCAAACGATCCCTTCAACCATTGCTCAATAAATTTTTCGGGCTCTTGCCCCTCCACCCTCTCAGGGAAGCCCACAAACCTGACGTTATTACGACGAAGTCTGTTCTCCAGATCGTCTACTTTGGTTAGGGACATCGTGAGGGACTGTTGGAGGTCACTAATTTGTCGTGGTAATGGAGTAGCCAGATTTTCTAAGGCACTGATACGCAGTTCCGCCTCCCCCGTGCGTTCGCGGAGTTTCTGAATATCTTGCTTAAGAATAGAAAATTCTACCTTGAGTTCCTCCGTTTTTGCTGTAATCAAAGTAGTGCAAGAGTCCCTAGACGCCTTGATTTCAGCGAGCAGGTCCGCCAATGTGGGTTCCGTCAGCGCAGCCGGGCTGTGTAGGGGTGACGAACTTGGCGATGAGGTATGCGAGGCAGCGCCATCTTTGTTGGGCCGCTCGCAACGAGCAAACTTTTCAAGCCGCGTCGTAGCCTCTGTAGTTTTCTTAGGCAGTTTACCGGGACCCATTTCACAGCACAAGGATAGTCAGCTGCCGGTGGAGGTAAGAACCCAAGTGTAGCAGGGAATGAATCCTCGTGTTCAGGAATTAATAGCAAAGGCCGGCGGAGCCCCACGAAAACACGTCTTCTCACATCAAGAGAGAAACCACGCCCCTCAGGGATCATTGTTTAATGTTTAATTTCATGGCATTACATTGTAATCAAATATGTGGAGGAAGAATGAACTGCTTTTAGTTTTTCTATGACATAAAATAGCTTTTAATGCTTTCAGTTGCAGTTGCAAGGACAAAGAATGTTGCGTCGGATTTTGAAAAACAAAACCCACTCCTAGTATTTTGGACAGTTATGGTGTTTGTATAGTGTTTGGAAGGGGGGAGCAGTTATGTGACATGTACACTTTGAAATAAGGAAGCATTTGGTAGGCTAATTCTTGCAGTGGAGAGTGAATAAAAAGGTACAGTATGAGACATGCTATTACTGCTATTGTGCAGAGACCTCTCTTCTGGGATCCTTTGTAAAGGATTCTTTCCATTTCAATTTTCAAGTGTAACTGCTCTTGAAGAGCTGGGGAATAGTTTAACTTTGCATAGAGAATGCAACTCTGGTGTTTTGCTGCCATCTTACCTCCTACTACCAAATAAGAGCCTCATCCCTGGGAAAAATTAACAACTTTAACAGTTTTTTGGAACACAGGGAGGGGGAGGAAGGGGGCAACATAGAGGTGAAGGAGAAGTAGGGCAAGGTCACATTCACTCAGGTACAATAGTCATGTATTGGTTATGATATAGCAACAGTCTATAACACACATATTGAGAGTCATCATACATCCGTTCCTTCCTTCCAAAAGTTTAGACACAAATCTCCTATGGTACTAACTAATTCCACTTATAGTGACCTGATGTTGTGTACTCTCATAGTATGTTTCAAGTTTTCCCATATTTTTAACAATTTCTTAGGCCATCCCCTGGACATACATGTTAATGGAAAAAGTGGGAGAATGGACCTGATTGAACTCTACTAGCCCTCCAAAGAGAGAATGTTGGCTGCCAACAGAAGCACTCCGCCAATGAAGTGAAAATGAAAAACTCGCTCAGGCGGCAGCACCAAATAGGTTACCAGCAGCGGCAAAACCGGAAATTTGTCTTTACTAGTGAAAAAGAGCAAAATTGCACTCTCCACACTAGTGTTGCAGCCTCCCCCCAGACAGGGACGAGGGCAGGTGGCATTGCAGGTGCCATCTCAGGGACTCAGAACAGTACCTCTTCAAAAGTAGACTGATCAGGTCCATAAAGAACATTTGGAGCAGAAGATGCTTTAAATAGTTTTTCATTGTTCAATTACTGTCTAGTTCTGGAAATTAAAATTGCTCTAAAAATATATTTTACATTTAGAAATGAATAATATTTGGTTTTAAAGCTGCAAAAATTGTTATCACAAAACCACAGCTGTCATGGGGCAAATTCACTAAGATTCGTAGTTGCGCCAGGCGTAACTTCGTCGCACTTCGCCACACTTCGCCAGGCGTAGTTTCGCCAGCGCTTCGCAAATTCACTAAAATCCGAAGTTGCGCTCAGGGGTAGCGAAAGGTTGCGAAGTTGCGCTAGCGTTGATTCGCTAACCAAAGCGAAGTTACGCTAGCGATGGTTAATTTGCATACAGCGCCAAATTCAAATTTCAATGGAGGAATACGTACAATCACTACAAATGCCTGGGAAACCTTCAAAACATCAAATAAAATTTTTATTTTGCCCTACACATGTGCCCACTGTATAGTTAAGTTGCCATGAGTTAGGAAATGTAGGGGGGAAGGAGGGGAGCCCCAAAAAAATTTTCGATCTTTTTCAGCCTATCACCCATAATATAGAAAAAACGCCAGCGTTTTGTGGGACTTAGAAAAAATTTGAACTTTTTTTGAAGCAATCCCTATCTACTCTATTGCGCTTCGCCTGGTCTGAGGTGGCGAAGGAAGTCTAGCGTAAAAGGTAGCGTTCAGTACACTGCGCGCGTTAGTGAATTTGCATAGTTACGTCCGTAGCGAAAATTCGCCAGGCGTAAGGGTGCGAAGTAACACTAGCGAATTTACGCCAGAGTTCGTTAGTGAATTTGCGTAGTAACGAAAATGCCCAACGCTAGCGAATTGACGCTAGCGTTCGGCGCTTAATGAATTTGCCCCACAGTGTCAAATATTCTGTGTAGGTGCAAAAATCCCATATCTCAACAATTTTGCCATGTTTCTTTCAGATTAGCCATTTATTACCTCAATGCAGTTTCCAAAGCTTATCAACAAGCTAACATAGATTTGAAGAAGAAAATGCAAATGGTAAGTCAGTTTATTAAATTGTGAGAAACTTTATCTTAGTGCTTCTAAATCAAGGCAATTTTGTATAAGAACAAAGTAAAATGATTTGCATTTTTATTCTGCTACGACCAAGATTATTTTCACATGGAAAATGAATGATCGTTCCTTCAGAATATGATCATCGAAGAGCTTTTAACAGCCAAAGAAAGAAAATTTACATTTTATGGTAAATTACTACAGCCAGCCAAAGTTAACTATGCTGGATTATTCAAGGACTTATATTTTGCACATTAAATGGAGTCTCTCCTTTATGTGAACATATTTGTTTTTATCCCAGGGAGGGACCTAAAGGGGAAAAAACCCTTCTATAATTGTGTTGCTCAAGTAAAATACTCCTGACCTAAAACCTCTCAAATGTGTAATCAAAGGTTTAATCATATTGGGAGTATTGTAGGTGGATTCTCAAAGGAGAAGGAAATGTTTGCAGCACTTGGGGGTGCCAAATGTGATTGTATTGACTTACCTGAAACCCCGGGCTGGTGCTCCGGGGTTATACCAGTGAGCACCACGGAGGGATCCACTTCCGCCTTCCTCTTTCTCCAAATTTCCCAGGGCAAACCAAAGCACAGTTGATCGAAATATCCGACATTCTAGTTAAAGTTCGGCTTTTCGTTCTACTGCGCATGCGAAGAAGAAGGAAGATGGATGAAGATTGCTCCGTGGTGCTCGTTGGAATAACCCCGGGCTGGTGCAGTTTTCTGCTGATAGGAGCACCGGCCTGGGGTTTCAGGTCAGTCAATACAATCACTTTGAGTGCCTAACATTTGGCAACCCCAAGTGCTGCAAGCCTTTCCTTCTACTTTAAAGCAATAGTTTACCACTAATGTCCCCACCTTAGCATGCATCTTCAGTTACAATGGTTATGGCACTATGCGTGTGAAATTTGCACTTTGCACAATGCACCATAAATGATTCCTGCCAACAAAAGTTAATGTCAGCATTTTAAAACAGGCAAATTATCTGCCAGAAAGTGCCATAGTAAAGATACAATATCTGGTGATGATATTGAAAACATGATGGACAAATGGAAAATAGATTTTTATTATGTGAGGAGAGTAAAATTAATAGCAGGAAAATTAAGATTGTGTTGCCTTTTTTCTTGTACTGATCTTTTTTCTGTAGTTATTATTGCACAAGACTGATAGGTGCAAATGAAAATGTTTCACATTTGAGTCATGCATGGGAATTATTGGTTTATTTTTAATTTTTGCTTTGTTTAGCAACGAGAGGAAGAGAAAAATAAAAGGAACAATAATACTCAGGCAAACTCCGTAATGAGAGACCTTGAAGAGTTACTCCCTCCAAGTGCGAGAAATGCTTTAAAGCTTCAGTCCACTCCAAATGGTAATAATTTTTTTTTGGTTTGTGTTTCAATCAATTCAATAGGTACAAAAAGTAGTAGGTAAAGTTTTTTGGATATCAGAGGATTATCAACAGAGCATGTTTCAGGTTATTGGGAAAGAAGTGCACTATTTGTAAGTTATAGTTATTATTGATTAGTAATAAGTATGGATATTTCTGAGAAATTCACCTTCAGCAGCACACCAAGGGGTCAGAAAATAGCTACTTATATGAGAATTACATGTGTTCCCACTGAGAATATAGTCCTTTAGAAGAAGATATATGATTTACTGTAATTTAAGATCAAAAGAGCATAGAATCCTTCTCTGCTGTTGTGAGCGCTGCCTCCTCCAATTCTGCACATAAGGTAAGCAGGGCAGGCACTAGAGTAGCATGGATCAGGCACACCAAATTGGTCCTGGTAGTAGGAGCTGCCATTCTAGAATCTATATCAGAGCTAGAATTTGCAGAGAGGTCTAGTGAAAACAAATATTTTAATGCAGGAGCAGCGCAAGAGAGAAACAGAGCTGATATGATTACTGTAATAAAAATACCTTGCCCTGGCAGTCTAGTGGTGCGGCGGGGACGCCCGCCGCGCCGTTCCTCTTTGCGTGCACTGGCCTCTTAGTGGGCGCGGTGCGCACTTCCGGCTTTTGAAGCCGCATGCGAGCTGGCGTGATGACGTCAGCGCACAATGGCGCGAAATTTAAAGTATTAAAGGGGTATTCTTACTGGTTGTCATTGCCCGTGATAGGATTGTATTCCTGGTGCTCCTGAGCCTTGTGCTATTTGTCTGCTTTGTTCTGAACCTGTCTGATTCCTGTTGTGACCCCTGCCTGGCTATTTTGACTATTCTGACTTCTGGATCCTGACCTTTGCCTGCTTACGACTACTCTTCTGTTAACCCTTTGATTGATCGCCCGGTTTTGACCCTTTTGCCTGTTTGACGATCCTTGCTATCTGCCTGCCTCGACCCAGCCTGCCTGACTACGATTCTGCCTCATCCTTTGTACCGTGACCTTCAGCCCAAAAAGACTCTGCTAACAGCAGTGCCCCTTTTGCCAGCCAGAACATCTCACCTTGCACCCCTCGTTAAGTCCAGGTGGCACCCAAGTAAGCTGAGGGCTCCTCCCGAAGCTCAACGGTGGTCACACTACTGGTGAAGCCGAGCCGAGACCAGTGTGCTTGGCACTTGTTCTGGTATTGGGTGCCGGCCGTGATATTATTACGGGCCCATGGAGGACGAAAGTCACGATGAAGCTTCTGCTCCTCCTCCAACTACTACCGAAGCGCTTCTTACCACTCTGCTACAGCGCTTGGAGGACCACAAACAGAAGCAAAATTACCTGCAGCAGGGTTTCCACAATCTAACCCGACAGCTGGAGGCTACGCAAGCTTCGCAGCAGCAACCTGTTCCTGCTCCTTTGGGTTCAACTAGACCCCATGAACCCAAAATTGTGTTCCCCGAAAAGTTCAGTGGGGATTGCACTAAATTTTTTATTTTAAAGAGGCATGCAAGCTGTACCTTAGTTTCTTTTCTCACTCTTTCCAATCTGGTGAGGAGAAAGTAAGGTTCGTCATGACCCTGCTTTTGGGAGATCCCCAAATTTGGGCCCTTAGGCTGAATTCTTCTGACCCTGCCGTTACTCCCTTGACACATGGCTATACTGTACGATGATCCAGATCATGCAAACTCTGCCGATTCCGCGATTCGTAAGTTGTACCAGGGGAAAAGAGATGCAGAGGTGTACTGCACCGAGTTCCGCCGGTGGGCAGTTGTAACAGGGTGGAACGACATGGCTCTACGGAGTCAGTTCCGTTTGGGGTTATCCGACTCTGTAAAGGATAGTCTGGTTAATTACCCCCTATCTTCTAACCTGGATGATCTCATGTCTCTCGCCATCCAGGCAGATAGGAGGCAGAGGGAGAGAAGGGGTGAGAGGGGTACAACCTTTTCTGGGGTTACTAATTTTAGGACTAATATTAGGACCCCTAGCTCCTCTATGCCTTTGCCTCAGGAGGAGCCTATGCAGTTAGGCATATCCCACCTAACTCCTGAGGAAAAGGCACGCAGGCATTCTTTGGGTCTTTGTATGTACTGTGGTGAGAAGGGACATTTTTTGAACCAATGCTCAAAGAAGCCGGGAAACTCTGAAGCCTAAATGGAGAAGGGGAGCTTCATTTGGGTGCAGGAATTTCCTCTCCCCAATCTTCCTCTAAGGTTCTGTTACCAGTTAAATTATCCTGGCCTTCGGGCTCTGTTAATGTCTCCGCTTTTGTGGATTCAGGGGCAGAGGGGAACTTTTTGGACGATGCATTTGCAGCCAAACACAACATTCCATTAGTTCCTCTAAGTTTCCCCCTGAAAATTTTGGCGGTAGACAAAAGACCCTTAGGGTCTGGGATAGTGTCTAAAAAGGTTTTCTTTCCATGTGTATAGATAATCTACACTGTGAAGAGATAGCTCTGTACCTCATTGAGGGTGCTACCTCTCCTCTAATTTTGGGGTTACCATGGCTCCAGAGGCTGGGTCTCGAGGGGAGTTATTCAATGGGGTTCAAAATGTGGGGGGAGTTTGTATTCCTCAAGTAATGGTTACTACATCTATAGAGGGTTTACCTGCAGCTTATGCAGATTTTGAGGATGTATTCTCTAAGAAAGCTGCAGAAACTTTACCCCCTCACAGGCCATACGATTGCCCAATCGACCTGATTCCTGGTGCAACTCCTCCCCGAGGAAGAACCTACCCTCTTTCATTGCCAGAAGCCCAGGCAATGAGAGAGTACATTCAGGAAAACCTGGAAAGGGGCTTCATTGGGCCCTCTTGTTCACCAGCAGGGGCGGGTTTCTTTTTTGTGGGAAAAAAAGATGGTGGTCTTCGCCCTTGCATTGACTATAGAGGTCTTAATAAGATCACCATCAAAAACCACTATCCTCTTCCCTTGATTTCGGAGCTGTTTGATCAAATCAAGGATGCTAAGATCTATACCAAGCTTGACCTTAGGGGAGCTTATAATCTTATACGTATCAGGGAAGGGGATGAGTGGAAAACAGCGTTCAACACTAGGGATGGCCACTACAAATATTTGGTGATGCCATTCGGTTTATGTAATGCCCCTACAGTGTTCCAGGAGTTTGTCAATGACATCTTCAGGGATCTGCTGGGGATATTCGTAGTGGTCTATCTAGATGACATTCTTATTTTCTCTTCTAACTTGTGTGAACATAGGAATCATGTTCGTGAAGTTTTACTTACTAAGAGGGAATAACCTGTATGCTAAACTCGAAAAATTTACTTTTGAGGTCACTTCTGTCCAGTTCCTGGGGTTTAATATTTCTAACAAGGGTCTAGAAATGGATCCAGGGAAAGTGAAAGCTGTCCTGGATTGGCCCCAACCCCTTTCGTTACATGCAACCCAAAGGTTCCTCAGTTTTTCAAATTATTATCGACAATTTATTAAGAATTTTTCACAGGTTGTTGCTCCAATCACCAATTTGACTAAAAAGGGTGCTGATCCTAGCATCTGGCCCCCAGAAGCTGTTCAAGCTTTTGAACTCCTCAAACATGAGTTCAGTTCTGCCCCTATTCTGTGGCATCCAGACACTGCTTTACCATTTATTGTGGAGGTGGATGCCTCTGAAGTAGGTGCTGGGGCAGTCCTTTCCCAAAGGCACCTGATAACCAACAAAATGCATCCCTGTGCCTTTTTCTCAAGGAAAACTATGACATCGGAAACAGGGAATTGTTGGCTATCATATGGGCCTTTGAGGAATGGCAGCACCTTTTAGAAGGTGCTAAACATTTGGTAACAGTTTACACAGACCATAAGAATTTGCTTTATATTGGGTCGGCCACACGACTAAATACTAGGCAAGCTAGATGGGCATTGTTTTTTACCAGGTTTAACTTCTCTTTGACATACAGGCCTGGATCTAAGAACACCAAAGCAGATGCGCTCTCTAGAAGTTTTGAACCTGTATCCTCTGATTCTAGTGAGCGTATTCCCATCATCCCATGTGAGTTGATCATAGCTGCATTGAATTCTGATCTTTCCACCTTGTTATCCCCTGTTCAATCTTCTGCTCCTGCTGACACTCCCACTGGGAGACTGTATGTGCCTGAGGAGACGAGGGAACAAGTTTTGGAAGAGGTTCATAACTCCAAGATGGCTGGGCATCCGGACATTGCCAAAACTGTCTCTTTGTTGTCCCGCCATGTGTGGTGGCCTTCTTTTAAACAGGATGCTAAGGGTTTTGTGAATTCCTGTCCAGTCTGTCAAAGGTCTAAATCCTTCCGTCATTTATCACAAGGTCTGTTAAATCCGTTGCCAATCCCTGAGAAGCCATGGTCCCATCTTTCAATGGATTTCATTGTAGATTTGCCTCCCTCTCAGGGTAAAATTGTAATTTGGGTGGTGGTGGATAGGTTTAGTAAAATGAGTCATTTTGTTCCCCTTCCACACGTCCCTTCTGCTAAAACCTTAGCCGATCTGTTTATATCTTAAATTTTTAAGTTGCATGGGTTCCCTGTTAATATTGTTTCAGACAGAGGAGTTCAGTTTGTCTCTAAGTTTTGGAGGGCCTTTTGCTCCTTGGTTGGAATTAATTTGTCTTTTTCAATCGCTTACCACCCCCAAACCAACGGACAAACCGAGAGGGTGAACCAGTCCCTAGAGCAATATCTCAGGTGTTACGTGTCTGATAACCAGTCTTCTTGGGCTGAGTTATTGCCCTGGGCAGAGTTTGCCTACAATAACGCTACTCACTCCTCCACTGGAGTGTCTCCTTTCTTCATTGTCAATGGGTTTCACCCTAAATCATTTTCTTTTTCCGGTTCCGATTCCCCTGTCCCTTTTGCTGACTCCTCTGTGGAACACTTTTCTAAAATCTGGTCACAGGTGCACGACTGTCTCTCAGCAGCATCCTCCGCTCAGAAGAAGGCTGCTGACAGGGCTCGTAGAGAAGCACCTCAGTATAAGGTGGGAAATTCTGTTTGGTTATCTACCAAAAATATTAAATTGAAGGTTCCCTCTCTCAAACTGGGGCCCAGGTTCATTGGTCCATACCCAATTCTTCTTCTGTTCGTCTTCAGTTACCTGCAGAATTTAAAATATCTAACTCTTTTCTACCTCCTAAAACCAGCCACTCTGGTCCATCATCTTCCTGTTCCTCCCCCAGTGTTGGTCGAAGGTCAGCCTGAATTTGAGATCCAAGAGTTCTTCGAATCCTGCATTGTGTGAGGTAAGCTGCAATATCTTACTAAGTGGAAGGGCTTTGTCCCTGAGGAGAACTCTTGGGTCTCAGTTGATGACATCAAGGCTGACCGACTCAGGAAGAAGTTTCATCTTAAATTTTCTGGAAAGCCTGGGGGTCCAGTGGTCCCCCCTAGAGAGGGGGGTAATGTAATAAAAATACCTTGCCCTGGCAGTCTAGTGGCCATTGGCGGGGACACTTCTTCCTCTTCGTGTGCACTGGCCTCTTCTTAGTGCGCGCGCAGCGCGCTGGCCTGATGACGTCAGCGCGCAATGGCGCGAAATTTAAAGTATTAAAGGGGTATTCTTACTGGTTGTCATTGCCCGTGATAGGATTGTATTCCTGGTGCTCCTGAGCTTTGTGCTATTTGTCTGCTTTGTTCTGAACCTGTCTGATTCCTGTTGTGACCCCTGCCTGGCTATTTTGACTATTCTGACTTCTGGATCCTGACCTTTGCCTGCTTACGACTACTCTTCTGTTAACCCTTTGATTGATCGCCCGGTTTTGACCCTTTTGCCTGTTTGACGATCCTTGCTATCTGCCTGCCTCGACCCAGCCTGCCTGACTACGATTCTGCCTCATCCTTTGTACCGTGACCTTCAGCCCAAAAAGACTCTGCTAACAGCAGTGCCCCTTTTGCCAGCCAGAACATCTCACCTTGCACCCCTCGTTAAGTCCAGGTGGCACCCAAGTAAGCTGAGGGCTCCTCCCGAAGCTCAACGGTGGTCACACTACTGGTGAAGCCGAGCCGAGACCAGTGTGCTTGGCACTTGTTCTGGTATTGGGTGCCGGCCGTGATATTATTACGGGCCCATGGAGGACGAAAGTCACGATGAAGCTGCTGCTCCTCCTCCAACTACTACCGAAGCACCAGGGTGCTTGGCACTTGTTCTGGTATTGGGTGCCGGCCGTGACAAGTACAACTGCCACACACATAAAACACCTGCACATTGTTACTCTAGCATTTGCCATCAATACCTTAAGTGCAAGGAAAGTGTAAGCCTTTCTTCACACACTGCCTTAGAACAGGATCACAGCTAAATGGAACCTTCTGCAGAAATGTGGAGGGAGAGACTAGAATATTTGAATCTTACACTGTATACACTCCTATAATTGGGACACATGTAGCATGTCTGACACAGTAGCAGAAATACAATCTGACTGTCTAACTAGCACAGTCCTTGTCCTTGAATGTAGCAGTCCCACAGTTTAACTTCAGAATGGAATTAATAAATGCACGGTTTAGTTCTTTGCTCTTCTCAAGAGCCCCCCCCCATGTACCTATCCTAGCTGCTCCCAAAAAGCATCCACACAAACAAGCCTTGTCCTCACACAGAACACTCACACCACTTCATGGTGGTGTGAGTGTCTGGTGGTCCCCAAGGGGGCATGATCACACAACCTAGTAGTTTCAACCTAAAAATGAATATGGCTAAAAATGCCAAATTTTATATAGTCAACTTATTGCACCTGCCTAAAGTTTCTGATTCTCAATAGCAGCAATGATCCAGGACTTCAAACTTGTCACAGGGGGTCAAAATCTTGAAAAGTGTCTGTGACACTCACATGCTCAGTGGGCTCCGAGCAGCTGTTGAGAAGCTAAGCTTAGGGGTTGTTGCAAATGATCAAGCAGAAAATGAGGTTTGTCTGTTATATAAGCTGATGCTACAAGGCTAATTATTAAATTCTGATCCTAATTGCACTGGTTTCTGTGCTGCCATGTTGTAATTATCTGTATTAATTACTAATCAGCCTTATATTGTGACATTTATATTCCATGTGTAGTGTATATTGTGAGTGGGTCTCTATGCTCAGTAAGTGACATCAGCATAGAGCATGTGCAGTAAATCAGCAGAAAAGAAGATGGGGAGCTACTGAGGCATATTTGGAGGCACAGATCTTTACTGCTAAAGGGCTGTGGTTGCCTTGGGCTGGTATTGAAGCCCAAAACATACTGTACAAAATTTCTAGTCTACTTCTTCAGTTATGCTTTAGTTGTCCTTTAAGACACTTCTCTTACCTCCCAGCTAATCTGATCACTCACCTGCCTGTAACCAGGCCAGATGATGTCACAAGCAGAAAAAGCTGAGGCACATTTCATACGATTAGATATTTGCAAAGATTTTATACTTGGTGCAAGAATGGAGTTCTGTAATGCCATCCCTGCATTGTGAAAACTGGGGGTGGAATTCAACAATTTTTTTTAAATTTTGCACCTTACCTAAAAACAGTAGCAAAGGCCATTGGGTGACTAAGAGCTTGCAATAGGCTACATGCTTAGTAAGTGCAAAAGTGTTTTAATTACAATTTCTTATACTTTTATAAGACTGAATATAGTATGTCTTATATTTCACTTCCTTAGAGAACCAGAGCACAGCAAAATTTGGCAGTGGAACAACAAACCCAACCAGTAACGCACCAAGCAATGGAAAGAAAGACGTTTCTGCAATGCAGGCACCACGCATAGCAATAACAACTCCTCCTGCACCCAGACCAGGGGGAGCACCCATGGGTCGACCACATCATAAGCACTAAATGAGCACAACCACAAATACAAGTCGGCTGTCTTCCAACAACCATTTATATTGCTAAAAAATAGTGTGATTGAGCAAAGGTATTTCAGCAAAAATGATGAGGATGAACCAGTATTCCATTATTCTATTATTTTTTATAGTGGGTGAATAAAAATAGTTTGCTAGAATATTTGACTAATCAAACTCAGAAAAAAGAGCCTCTGTGAGAGACACAGAAGAATCGGCATGGTGTAAAATAAGCATTACTCTGCAGCAGTATTAAATGTGCATGTAGCATATTTTTGATGTATATATTTTATTAATTATTATTGAAAGCCATGGCTTTTATAATTTCTTAAGTGTATCTTTTTATGTTAGCTGTTGAAGGTGGCATTAGCGAACATTACTTTATCCCATGCTGAGGAAAAAGCAGGGGATTATTTATTAAAATCTGAAATTTTCTCACTATTTTCTGAAAACCACTCTGACCAAATCTACATGGACTCTTTCCCCCTATTTATCAATACATTTTCACAGAAATTTCAGATTTGACTCCCGAAAACTCCAACTTTTTTGGATTATCTCCAGAAAACCACTAAATTTTTGGATTATTGTACAAAACCCTGCGCAGATCAGGATATCTTCAAAACGTCAACAGGACATCTGCCATTGACTTCTACATGAACTTGGCAGGTCTGAGTTGGAGTACTCTTTTATTCAGACTTTTTTTTTAACACCATCAGGTTTAATAAATCTCAAAATTAATGTGCAGCTGAATAGAAATCATTAATCAGCACAAATAAATACAAATAAAATAACTACTGCTTAAAGGGGATATAAACCAAAGACCAAATGAAGGAAAAAACAAATTTGTTATGAATAAGAATGTATTGCACAAAGTATCTGTCTGTGTCTTATTGTTCTCTGCACTGCTGATTCCAACTATTGAAAGGATGTACAATATAAGAAGCCAGCTAATTAACAGACCTGTAAAAAAGTATACAAGCCATTGCACAGAATGGGGTCTTGGCTGAGTGTTCCTACATAGTATCAATAATCAAAACCATCAGCAAATGCAGAGAGCAGCAAGTGTCAAATAATTCCCGCTTTTAATAACAAATGCATTTACAAATACCTTTAAAAGACACAAAATGTACTTTAAGTATAATGTAGGCAGCAGTTTTCTATTAGTTTTCTATTTTCTAATGTACTTTAAGTATAATGTAGGCAGCAGTTTTCTATTTGCACTTAGTCTTATTTTTTTTATAATATTCGTTGTATTTGACATCAGTGTCCTGATCCCAGGAGGCTAATTTACTAATGATCAAGCCTCTGGGATTGAGCAATCAGGGACTAAAATCATGCATGCGTTTCTAAGCTCGACAGATTTTAGGTGCACTGCTGAGCCGTGTTATTCGGATGCAGAAACCACACGAGTTTAGGAACTTGCTCATGATTTTAGTACCCGATTGTTTAGCCTGGAGGCTCAAGCATTAGTAAATGAATCCCCTTAGTGGGACCTTTCTACAGCACAGAGCATTAATTCTTTTCCACCTTTCCCAAGTTCTGCTTGTGTTTTATTGATCCAGTGCAGTGACAAATATATGAGAGTTACTGTAGTTTAGTAGTCCATGATGGGGTCAGGGAAATAACAAAGGCTTAATGAATCAGCATAGATAAGTAGGAGAATCCAGGTAGGTTGTTAATTATATAGAAACCAGAGGGGGAGTCTGTCACAAAGAATTTGTGTAAATGGATTTTACCAGGATTGATGGCTGTCAAAATCGGGACTGTTCTGCGAAAAGCAGGGCAGTTGGGGGGCATGCAATACAAAAACACATTTTCAAATATTGAATGAAAGAGCGCAGAATAAACAAAACTAAAGACATCGTCTTCTGGAATCCTCTCCTAAGGAATGCCTGGTGACAATGGTGGCTGCAAAAAGAAATCCTTGCACCAGTTATTTGAAAATTATTTACACCCATCATGAGTATCTATACAAGATCACTCACACACTTAGGGAGTTCTGGCTTGTTCAGTGAACGTACAGTTCTGAGGGGTAATGAGTGGGGGCAGCATTTGTGCATATTTGTTTTGCACAGGTCACTCCATGGCCCATTTCTTATTCTAGGAGCAACCTGGACGACTGTGAAGGGACCCGCTGACATGTTTTTATTTGTAACTATAGAAGTACTATTGAGCCTTTTATCAAGCATTTTAAATAGATTTAATTAGTGGTGCTATTCCAACTACCCTGCCTATTGTATATAAACATTACTTTTTTACAGATCACCAATAATAGTGTATTCTTTATGTTTTGGCATTTATCTATGTTGGTGCAGGCTGAACGCTCTATCCCTATACCCAGATTATATGTTTATTTTGGGTAATTTATTCTCTTAAATTAAACTGTAAAAATTCTTCAGGAGAACCCCCCACCAGCCATATATAATAACTATGTATCATCTGGCCTCTAAAAAAACTTATTGCAATGAATTGCCCAAGAGTGTGTTTGAGCAATTCCATACAGAAGTTATATTTTTTTAAATTGACATAGTGACTCTTGAGCCATCAGTAGCATTTAGCCATCAATTACAACTTCTGACATCACTGCAGTCCCACACAATTGTACATATGAGAGGACTTATTAATGACCACAAGTGCAGTGTGTAATCTCAAAGATACTTTCCCTAACTGATCCTTTAAACCAGTGTGGGATGTGAGATGATGTTGGACTACATCTCCTACGTACTGTATTTTCCAAAAGCCCATATTCTAACGGACATATGGGGGAATGTACTATGTGTCATTTGCTCAAAAAACTTTTGCAGCCACTTTTGCGAACATTAGCGACCATGTTTGCTTCCTTTTTGACTGATTACAGACCTCAACAGTCAACAACTTCCTTGCAAAGTTTGTGACCAAATGGCTGTTGCCAACATTCGCAGTGTATGTAATAAAATTTCGTAATCTCAAAGTGTTTTTTGTGATAAAATAATTAACAAAACTTCATAGCAGGTGTTAAAGGAGAAATAAACCCCCCCTAATAAAAAAAACCCTACCTACTACCCTAGGTAGCCTCCCCTCCCTGCTTTCCCCCTGCATAGTTTGTTACCCCTGAAATAAGAGTTTGCTCATATAAGTATCGGTGTAGAGTAAGCGCAGCGGAGCTCATGGGCGCCATTTTCAAGATCTTCAGTCTTCTTCTGGTTCTCTTCCCTTCGGCTATTTCCGGCACTGCAGCACTAACTTACAGAAGAGACTAGAGAACCAGAAGGTAGCACCCATGAGCTTGGCTGCTCTTACTCTGTACCAATATGTGAGCAAACGCTTAGGGGCAATTTCAAGGGTAACTAACTATGTGGGGGAAGCAGGGACTACCTACGGTAGTAGGTAGGGTGTTTTTTATGGGGGGGTTCGTTCTCCTTTAATGCTAACCTTTGTTTAGTGATAATGGTCAATGTAATATTTGCCAGCGAATGTTTTTTCATCGCACTAAACATTTGCAAAAATGCCATTTTTAAGTAACACGATTTTAATAACATTCCTTATTCCATGCCATCAGTGTGAGATGGCCATGCCTAAATCTGATCTAAACCCTTACTAATAATTGCTTAATAATTAGTGCATGTTGCTTGGGGTAATAAGGTTGCAAAATAAATAAAATAAAACAAGGTCAGCAGCAAACATTGTTATTTCTATTAAAATTAGAAGCTAATTCTTCCCACAATATGCCTGAGTGTCATTCTTTCTAACTTCTATTGCATATCACACAGTATTGTAACAGTGCTTCAGTGTTCTACGTTGATTTATTTGTGCATAACATATTTGGTATGAAGGCATATCCTAGTGGCTAGTTTGTAAACTGTAGAGAACCAATATAATTATGCCTGTGGAGCCTTGAAAGAAACTGAGAGCTGCATTTAGCTTCAGAAAAATACTGCTGCTGCTTGACAGATATTTGAACATCTGAAGTGTTGCAGTTTCCCTCTCTGCCCCACTTGTGACTGGTATCTAAGGAGTCTTTTTTTTCATCAGTATTGCCTACATTTAAAAAGTGTATCTATAGTATAAAGATCTGCACTTTATACCAGACATTATGCTTGGATGTGCACAGCAACAGCACTTAATGTTGTTGGGTGGTACCTTTAGGTCCATATTTTGGAAGTTTGATTTCTGTTTTGAGTGGAGATATTACTTGGCCATTTATGTGTCAGACATTTGACTATGAGATATTAATACATTTAAAAAAAAGTTGATGTTTATGAAAGTTTGCTTTTTTATTAAAGGGAAACTAAACCCTAAAAATGAACATGACTAAAAATTTCATATTTTATGTACTGAACTTATTGGACCGGGTAAAATTCCAGCTTGTCAGTAGCAGCAAGGAATCAGGACTTTAAACTTGTCACAGGGGGTCACCATCTTGGAAAGTGTCTGCGACACTCACATGGTCAGTGGGCTCTGAGCAGCTGAGGAGAATCTAAGCTTAGGGGTTGTCACAGATTATCAAGCAGAAAATGAGGTTGTCCTGTAATATAATTATTAAATTATGCTATTTGCACTGGTTTATTATTGTCTGTATTAATTACTAATCAGCCTTGTATTGTGACATTTATATTCTATGTGTACTGTATATTGCGAGTTGGCCCCTAAGCACAGTAAGTGACAGCAGCACAGAGCTTGTGCAGTGAATCAGTAGAAAAGAAGATGGGGAGCTACTGGGGCATCTTTGGAGGAACAGATCTTCCCCTTCTAAAGCACTGTGGTTCCTTGGGCTGGTACAGGAGCCCAAAACAGAAGTTTCAACATTTCTAGCCTACTTCTTTAGGTAAGCTTTAGTCCTTTAATGACAAATTAATTTAGGGTCAATCTCTGACAGGAGCAGCTAAGAACAGAGCTACATTGATGTTGCTGCCATGGTAACAATGGTGTTGTAGAATTCTTTCCTGCTTTAACCCAATTACCCTTTTCATTCAGTTACTGGAGGTGAGAGTAAAATTGCAGCATAACTATCATAAGGTGCTTGTTACAGAGAAGATTGTTTAGCTTTAAATTAACTTTTATCATGATGCTGAGAGTGACATTCTGAGACAATCTGCAGTTGGTGTTAATTATTTATTTATTTTAGTTTTTTTTAGTTATATAGCTTTTTATTCCGCAGCTCTCCAGTTTACAATTTCAGGTCTCTAGGGTCCAAATTACCCTAACAACCATACATTGATTTGAATAAGAGACTGGAATATGAATAGGAGAGGTCTGAATAAAAAGATAGGTAATACAATGGAGCAATAACAACCCATTTGTAGCCTTTTGGAAAATTTGTTTTTTAGACGGGGTCAGTGATCCGCATGGCAAGCTGGAAAGAGTCAGAAGTAGAAGGCAAATAATTCAGTTTAACAGTTCTATAACATACTATAATTATAATATATTGGTGAAACACCCCTTTAAAAAAGAAAACATATGTTTCTCCCAACTGCAGTATGGGCATTTTTTTATTATAGGTGCGCATTTAAGCAACATAGGAGCCGTGGCAGGTAACAAGGGGCTGCACACTTAACAAGGAGGCAGCTGGTGGATGAAACTTATGAATACTTGTCTAAAAGGAATATATGCAAGATAGACGCAAGCTGGAAGACTCCAGGCACAAAAGCTTTACCAGCACTGATCTAGCAAGCGCCATTGCACAGCTAACACTGATCAAAGAGTAGCTGAATGAGGACATGAATAATAATTTACCCTAAGCACAAAATCATTGAGACCATAAATAATTTAACAAAGTTTTATTTTGCATTCTAAGAGTTGACTAGTATCTTATTTTTTTCCATCTTCATATATACAGTATATGTCTTTATATATAAGTGTGTAGCTCTCAGTGTGTAGCTCTCAATTTTAATGTTTCATTTAACCAAAATTACAATTTCAACCTGGCAGTTATAGGCCTGTACATTTAACATTTACAGTTACAGTAGGTCCATAAATATTTGGACAAAGACAAATTTTTTCTAATTTTGGTTCTGTACATTACCACAATGAGATTTAAATTAAGCAACTCATATCCAGTTGAACTGCAGACTTTCAGCTTTAATTCAGTGGGTTGAACAAAAAGATAAAAACGTGAGGAACTAAAGCCTTTTTTTAAGCCTTTTTTAAACAATTTTTCCAACTGTATGTATACTACACAAGTTATAGAGGGTTGACAAGGTAAATATCTATAATCAAATTTAATTTTGCCAAAGCTTTCTAAAACAATACCACTTAATTTTACATTGGAGAAATACAAGGGGTTTATCCTTACTATGCACAAATAAATATGTGAACACTATACATTGAGCTCTAGTGATATTGAGGTATCAGTGGCTTAACTATAAGGAGATAACCCCCCAGACAGATGTAAAAAAGAAGGCTGAATATGCCAAAGAAGGGGATGTGGCACCAATTCGTTACCAAACTGTAAGGTATCTAAAGGTATGAAAAGGGTTTTTTTTTTCACAGTGAGTAATTCTCTCTTCAGTGCTGTTGGCCATTGTTGATACATTAAATCGTTTTAGTATTGGTTGGTGTCTTTGGTTGGCTCTCATGGGGCTCCTATACCTCCTAGGCCCCCTGCAGCTGAAGGGTCTGCTACCTCTGTAGTTATGCCCCTGATGTGCACAAGTGCTGATGTGACAAGAAACACAAGATCAGCATGTTTGCGTTACGCCAACGATCGAGCAACATGATTTAGTGCTATTTACCCTTGGAAAGCCTTGACACCATAATATGATCACAATATAATATCATGGTACAGGTGCCAGTATCAATTAGTTCTCTGTTTGATTTTTTTAACTTGTAATAGACTGTTCCAAACTAAGTGCTGGTTGCTACTATCAATTGCACTTCTGCATGTTACCACCAAAGTTCATTTATTGCCCACACTAGTATGCAAATCAGTATTTTTTAACTTTTTTGTTGGGGGGCCAGAATTAAGATGCAAAATCAAAGATCATAGAGACCCTCCCTAAACACGATGAGGTCCCAAATATATGTCCTGCCCCATAGATTAAGAATCCCTAATGTAAATCTTCGAACCTTGAATTCCACATCTTTGACCAGCAGATGGCATGCTAATGTCTGATATTTATACAATACATTTGGGGCTGTTGCTACTTTATTACCAGGGGCATAACTAAAAGAAGTCAAAAACATTTTGGGGGCCTGAAAAATTATTTGCTGTGGGTCCCAGTAATGCCTTTTTATGCTACTGTTTATTACCTTTTTCTCTAATTTAGGAAACTTTCCCTAGAATTTATACTAAAGTGCGCTGTTGGTGCAGCCATAACTTATTTTTTTCTATGGGAGATATGTTTTAAATATAACAGAGTTAACAGAGACCTCTAGGATTGCGTCAACTGATACAAACAAAATTACTTGTGGTTCTACTGTTGGTAAAATCAATTTTGTAATTTTCAAAGGTGGAGAAAATACTTGATTACTTTTGGAGACCTGGTAACAAGCCAGCAAATGGTTACTTGGCTCATTAGTGTTACATATTTACAATCCCCCTCATTAAGCCAGTGTGCACAAAATATTCATTGATCAATTCCTCTTCAAATAACATACTCAATATGAATGCAAATAAAACAAAAAGTGCATACTATGCACAAGCAGTTCAATACCAAAATAATCTGCAGTAGAATATTGGTGCAAATGAAAACCACCGCAATCAACGATAAGTGATTATTGATATGATATTGGCTTAATATAAAAGCTGTGCTTTTTTAAATATGACCAATATTAAATGTAATATATTTATAAATATAAAATTAATGGCAGTGGAAGAAAGCAAAATGAAAATTGCAGGTACTGTTTCCTACAGGTATTAAATGCCATATGAGTAGTGATGGGCGAATTTATTCGCCAGGCGCGAATTCGCGGCGAATTTGAGCGATTCGCGGCAGGCGAATAAATTCGCGAAACGCCCGCGAACATTCGCCGAAAAAATTTGCCGGCGTCAAAATTTTTTTTTCGAAAAAACGGACGCCGGCGTAAAAAACGGACGCCGGCGTCGGAAAACGGGCGCCGGCGTCAAAAACGAGACGCCGGCGCCGTTTCGCGAATTTTTCGCCGTTTCGCGAATTTCGCGAATTTTTCGGCGAAGCGAAACGGCGCAAATTCGCCCATCACTACATATGAGTAAAAAGATAAAGCTTAGAGTATGGATAGAGTGTCTAAAGAAATGGATGTTTCATAAAAGTACACAAATATGTATTAATAAACTAACCATTAAAACTTCATAAACAGAAATAATAATAAAAATACAAATACAAACAGCATACGGCAAAGAAATATATGTAAGGAGAGACGCTTCAGGATCTCTAATTAAGGGTAGAACTACATGGGCGACTTCGGTGCATTTCCGGTGGATCCAAAGCACTGCGGCAAAACGCTGCGTCAAATTGGATGCGATGGAAATGAGGTAAGCAATAGCAATGTCGGAGGTTGTCACATCGTTCATCCGACGCGACAATACTGTCGGATTCAGATGCAGCATGTAGCATCTGCATGAAGGCTGCAACAACATCCAACATTTGTATTTCTTCCCTTATTTTTCATCGCTTACGATTTGACGCCTGCTTTTTGGCACAGCATGTCAGATCCGCCAGAAACACACCAAAGTCGGCCATGAAGTTCTTCCCTAATAGTAACTAAAATGCTAAATGGATAGTTTGCATAGATTCAGACACACTTATTAAATGTAAGCCTAATTTACATAAACAATGATACTGAAAGCAGTACTAAGGCTAATATGCATTCCAAGGCCAAATAAATGCAGTTCTAAATACAGATGGTATAGTAAACATACAAGTCGCTATGTGGTGTATGTCATGGATATGTACTGCAATAAATACAGATGGTATAATAAACACGCAAGTCTCTGTGCGGTTCATATAAAACATATGTATGGACTAAAATAAGAACATGTGATTGTCCAAATCTCTTTGCGACTTATATAAAATGACAGTACATACTGAATAGAAATAAATTCAGACGCTATAATAAATATGCAAGTCTCTGTGTGATAGGCTCATGTTTTAACTTTATCTTGGCTATAGCTTTTAGGCAGTTTAAATCTTCAGATACATTCAAGGCAAATTGTGGAAAACATTCACACTTCGATATACATTCAGCTCAATCCCTCTGAGGGGAGTAGTGCAAATGATTTTCCCCAGCACTAGTGATCCCACTGGGTGGGGGTGTCCCTGTCTGCCAGCTTGATCATTGCAAAGGGTGTTAACCTCAACTACTCTCCTTGTTGCAGCCAGAAATCTGCTCACTAGCTAAACTGCCACCACCTTTCGCTCCTAGAGAAACTATGACATAAAACTCCTTCCACTAAATAAACTTTCCCTGCCTTGGGACCTGACACTGTCCAGACCAAATCCTGTACCCACCTTCCTGCAAGGTGAGATTCAGGAAGAGCCCTGAACACATAATAGAGACACTTAAGGTATGTAAGTAAGGTAAGGCAAGGTATGTCTGAGGGGCACAAGATGGCCCTTAATGTTCAACCTCTAGTGTAGGAGAACAGAAGGAGTTTAGAACTAAAACTTACCACATTTATTATCATGTAGAATTGGCCAGTACTGTTTTATGATTTTTTTCAAATGCTTTACGTTGTAAATTTTTTCGTATCGTATCCTATCCTATTAGTACTGTTTTGGCCCTTATTTTGGTTCTGCAACACTCCCCACTAGGTATTAATGATTATAGGAGTGCATTACCCTTTTTGTGACTTATCTTGACATTTGTTCTCTTTTTCACAGTTTATGAAGCTGAATCATAAAATTTAGCAATAACAATACATTTGTTTTCTTACAGAGCATTTGTTTTTTTGGGCATCAGAAGTCATTGACCCCCCATTTGAGAGTTAACGGAACTACTCGGCACAGGCTATGCAGCCAGGCCCCCCTCCGGGGGTGAAGAATGCGGCAGATTCGCAAGTGCATGAACCACTGGCATTCCCTGAGGGTGGTTTTCATGGAGCTTTTAATCCTCAATGAAGTGTTCCAGAGCATGACTGATACAAACCTCAGAAGAGGTAAAACTGGAAAGGGGACCCCACTAAAAAGAATGAATGAAGGTTATAGTACTGTTGAAATTGCAACAGTAGCAAAGAGAAGTAAATAGCTAGGCAGCCAAAATGTTCAGTGAAAGTGTTCGTTGTTTTTTACCTATTCTGCTATAAATGTTATGCTTGTTATTTAATAAAGCCAAAGTCTCAAGAAATATTGGATCTCTCCTTTCTCCTAAAATGTGTGTGACTCATGCTTCCTTAAAAGGAATTTTAAAAGAATTACTAGTTCACAAGTGGGCATAAAACTGGCAGCTCACATTACTGTATAACTACTTAAAATAAATGCATTTCTTAAATATTTCCTCATTTATAAAAACTCTGTTTTGCTTTATTGAAACTGTATGATGCAAATAAAATCTGTTCAGATGCCATGAAAGCATTGCTTTTATGTTGCAGAGCTGTATAGGGTTAATCCCAGTGTCTGCTTCCTCTCTCACACACACAAGGAATGTCAGGGAAGCTGCTGTCTGTGGGCAGATTCAGTGTGATTGTTGGTGGGGGCGTTCCTGCTGTGGACTCCTCTATTCACACAGACAGAGGATAAAGGAAAGTAAACTGCTGATAAGATTGAATTTAACATCAAGCAATGTTATGTTGCATTATTGTTAAACCGTACTGTATCTGCAGGAGTTAATATTTATGATAGAATCTTGTCAGTGGATTAGGGATTGAATGCATCACTTGCTTACTTTGCATCTGAATTTCCCATCATCCCACTTATCCACTCTCTGCTTTAGCGAGCAAAGATACAATGCCTTATTTGTTTTACTTATCATGTAACTGTCTTGAGAAAATATGATATTATAGCCTAGAAATCTGTGCTTTTCTTATATTGTCCAATGTAGCAGTCTGCTCACTACAAGTGTAAGGCAGTGTAGAAGGAGGATCATATATACAGCTGAAGCACATAGTGGTATCTGGCTGGTCCGAAGGCAGTGGCTGCTACCATTAATTGATTACAGACAGTTACAGACTTCTTTGTTCTTCTCCCCTTCCACTGCTGCCCTTGACTAGTCTCTTTTGCCTATGGACTTTGTTACTTCTTCCAGTGCTTACAAAGAAAAGTAAGAAAAATATTACTGAATTATAGATGATATAACAGAAAATTAAACAAATCATGTTTTCCTCTAGAATGAATACACATTAAAGTTTATAATAGATCCTAAGTAAAATCCTTTGTTTAACCCTTCTAATTCCAGTGCAAGGACAATTAACAACTTTTGTACCAGGTTAGAAATAGAAAGGGCTGTTTAAATACACAGTATTTTGTTTTTTCTTTACCCACAATGCAAATTCCCCCCCCCCCAGAATGTCAATGCCTCCTGTAATTAACAGGTTTATTGAACAAATAAGGAGTAGTACTCACACTCATAGTACAGAGTATCAGATAGTAAGCGGTAAATTGGTTTCAGTAATATTGAGTTACAGAGTATAAATACACTGGCACCACAGTGAAGACAGAGTTAGCAGGCTGCAGTTCACTTCTTAAAGTATCAGATAATGGTAAAGATCCCCTTCAGTGGAAACCACAAAGAGTAGGTCTAGCCTAGTCCCTTTTCTTACTATGATCTGTTCACTTGAAGGCCAGTATTGCTTGGGAGAGCTGCCTCCAATCTACAAATCCAATGTTGGAGTTCAGTGCTGCTCTTTCTATATAAATCTGTCTGGTTTAGAGTATAATAGTACAGTTGATAGGCTATCACTGCCTAATTACCCCATTCACAGGGTTCTTGCTCCACGACTAAAGAGATGGTTCCTTTAGTTAGGACATTCTTCTTTAATAGGGCCTTGTGTCCCAGGCTCCCCAGCAGCATCTACCATGTTCAACAACTGGAGGCCAAAGAGGAAGAGTTATGGGCTCACACTTACTATAGTAACAGGAAATAGTCATATCCCTCCTGGGCCAATAAATAATGCTATAACACCCAGGGTAATCGTTATGGCTGTTCACCTGTTCTGCACTCTTGGCTTTAGCAAGCCAGCTGAAATGGAAAATACTTGCCTCCTGTTACATCTGATCCAAAGAACAGAAAAATAAATGCTGCTTTCAGTTGCAGTTACACAGAACACTGAACATTTCAATGAATTGCTTAGATTGACATTATGCAAGAAACCTTTTTTGGATGTAGAATCCCCTTTAAGGAAGCAGAAAGGGTAGAAATCGGAAATATACAAGTACAATAGTGACTATCATTTGTTCAGACTTAATGTTTCATATTTAGATAGAGTATTGGATATGTTATCTAGAAACCCGTTATCCAGAAAGTTCAGGATTATGAAAAAGCCATCTCCCATAAATACAATTTTAATTTTTAAAAATAATTTCCAATTTTTTCCTATAATTAGAAGATAGTACCTTGTACTATATTATATCTTTATTGGTGGCAAACAATCCTATGGGTTTTAATACATGTTTTTATTTTTTTAGTAGGACTAAGGTATGGAGATCCAAATTACAGAAAGATCCCTTATCCGGAAAGCCCCAAGGTACATGTACCACTCTATTCCCCTGTGTATTACAGAGTTATAAGGAAGTTTGACATGTTTTATGCCAACAACACTATGGTATTTCCAGCAATATGATGGCTGGTGCTGATGCTATGCTTACTTTTAAAGTGGACATGTCAACCAGACATAAAAAGCTGTATAATAAAAGTCATTTTCAAATTAAACATGGAATCCAAATTCTTTTTGTTATTAAAGCATTTTTAGCTGTTGTTAACTAATTTAAAAATCTCAGCTGTCAATCAAATATTGCCTGCCCTTCCTCTATGCCTTAGGCAAGGCATAGGGGTGGGGCAGGCAACTACTTTCACTTTCCATTCAGCACTTACTAGATGTCACTGCTCTCCACACTTTCCCCTCTCTCTTTACCATTTAATTTGGTCCCCCATTCTGGCGCACAAGCATGATTTTTGAGATGATGCAAGGCTTGCCTTAATAACAGTGTCCACAAAAATGGCTTCTGTCTCTTTACTATAAGTATGAATTTCCAGACCAAAGGAAACAAGATTCAAATAATTTATACAGTGTAATCAAATTTCATTTTGCTTAACAAACTAATAGGATTTGGAATATTTTTTTGGATGACAGGTCCCGTTTAAGGAATACTCTTTCCTTGTCTAAATACAAACTGTAATATTGTGTATTATATTGCTTGTCTATTCCTATTTTCCTTCTGATACAGAAGTTATTCACACACCTTGTGCTATACACATTGCATTTACAAACAAATGAAAGATTTTAGCCTATATAGTTCTTCCATTTTATTTCCCTTCTGGCAGACAGCATGATTCCTTATTTAATTCACAGTAGAGGTTTTAGAACAGATCTCTGGATCAGATCCACTGACCCATAAAATAAAGCAGAATCCATTCCTGCATAAATGGCTCATTGAAACTTATTACACTGCTACTGAAATATACCTGTGGCTTGTTCAAAGTGGACCTGTCACCCAGACATAAAAAGCTGTATAATAAAAGTCCTTTTCAAATTAAACATGAAATTCAAATTTGTTTTTTTATTAAAGCATTCATAGCTGTTGTAAACTCATTTAAAAATCTCAGCTGTCAATCAAATATTGCCTGCCCCTCCTCTATGCCTTAGGCATAGAGGCAGGGTGGGCACTTACTTTCTCTTCACATTCAGCACTTCCTAGATGTCACTGCTCTCCCCACATTCCTCCTATCTCTTTACCATTTAATTGTGTAACCAGTGCATGGGAATGGAAATTGGGTCCCCTATTCTGGTGCACAAACACTTCTGATAGTATTCCTCCTGCACTTCTGGGAACAAAAAAAAAATTAAAAATTAACTTCTGTATGGCAAAGCAGCAGTTTACCAAGAAAGAATATTCTACAAGAGGGATTCTTGTTCTGGTTATTGTATTAGACATCCAGTCACTCCTCATTATACATTACATTTTTGGCTAACTAACTATATTAGAAACATTTTTTATTTTCCACAGCATATATATTTACACAGTTTTTATTGTTACATTGAACAATTCCTTTAACACGTTTTCATTGATTTTTTAAACTGCCATTTTTTTGGTGAAGCTTTTAGCTATTGATATGTTGTCAAAATACTAAGTGCCAAATCAAATTTTATGGTGTTAAAATGGTGATGACTTCCTTATTTACTTATTAATTCTAATGGTATTTTTAAAGTCTGTGCTGGCACAATTTCCATAAAAGCCATAACACATTAAATATAACACTGTTCCTTTCATCTCTTTTATTTTGTCCCATGATTGAATGAAAACATATTTTTCTTCGGCTTTCCTTAGCACATAAACATAAAAATAAAGTGTGGTAGCAAGCTGCCAATTCATATATTGCTACATTACTCTGAGGGGGGAAATCATATTCCAGAGAGTTGCACTATATTTATTTTAGTCATGGCAATTACAAAGTGTCAGCAAACATCCCAAAACCTGTAAATGTAACACAGAATTTCAATGTTGCACCTGTCATAATAAATGCTTGGCAGAATGGTTACTATAAACACATCAGTATGACAGACCATTTAAAAATGTGTTTGAATACTCCAAGTGGTGCAGTAATATATATTTATTTCTAAGTCTCTAGTACGCAGGCCAACTCAACAGCAGTGGTTTCTGTTATAGTGAGGATCTATGGCATTGCAAATAAGAAAATAGTCCATTAATGCCATAATATACACCTAAGGATGGTTCTGCTTCTTCTTCTTGGAAGCACTTCAGTGTGGATCTCATATGTTAAGTTTGAACACTTATTTCTGAATTACAAACTGTCTCTAAAAGCAAGGACTGCACAATAACAATTCATCAGGAACGATTTTTTGTATTGGCAATTATCATAAGCCTAATATTACCAATGACAAAGTCAAGAGTCAGCTGTAGTGGTGCACTCAACTTTGGAGCAGCTGAAACACATTCAGTGGAACGTGTTTCACCATCTGACCGCTTGGGGAATGAGCCTGGGTTTTAGTGAATACAAGGAGAATACTTCCTGACTGAATATGTAAATAATGGAGGTGGACAGTTGTCAATGATTTGGGCTAAGATTCCAGTAAAAGTGACTCTGAAAAGGGTTGTCCACCTTTGAGTTAACTTTAGTATGAGGTAGAGAGTGATAAAATCATATTGATTATTTGTGGGTTTTAATTTATTTAGCTTTTTATTCAGTGAGTCTTTTAGCAACCTGGCTGCTAGGGTCCAATAGACAATAGCAACCAGGCATTGATTTGAATAATTGACTAGAATATGAATAGTAGAGGGCCTAAATAGAAAGATGAGTAATAAAAAGTATCAAGAACAATAAAGCCTTAAAGAGCATTTGTTTTAAGATGGGGTCAGTGACCCTCATTTGACAACTGTAGAAGAAAGAGTCAGAATAAGGCAAAAAATTTAAAAAACTATAACATAATTAATAAAGACCAATTGATAAGTTGCTTAAATTGGCCATTCTATAACATATTAAAAGTTAACTTAAAGGAGAGCCACCCCTTTAAAGCTGTAGTGACAGTCTTGTCAATTTTGGGCTACTACTTAGTGGCACCAGTTTAGGGAAGGCCGTTTGCTGTTTGAACATCATAATGTCCCTGTGCACAAGGAAAGGCCCAAACAGAATTGCTTACTGAGATAGGATTCGAAGAACCTGTCTGTCCTGCACCCCAACACACCTCAATGGGATAACTGGAATGCTTAATGGTATCCAGGCCTGATTACCCAACTTTAGTTTTTTAATAGAAAAGCAGAGATTTTTATAGAAGCTAAGTGAGGTTCAACTTCATTTGTAAAGGGCGCTTTTATTCGCCAGTCGCAAATACTGTCACATTGAGTTACTCAAAAGTGTTTTTACATCTGATCTTCTTCCTCATTGGTTTAGAAACACTATTTTCATCCATAAAGGAAGGGTGAGGAAAGATAAACTTGGCTTTATGGTTGGACTCTCCTCTCTGTGATTCTATATCTGATAGAGTTCATAGTGATTTTTCTCCCTGGTATTTTTGAGCATCTACTGAAACAGCATATACTGTATACTGATTTCAGGTACTTATGCTTTATGTTACCAGGTAAGTCTTTGAAAATACATTTGCATTGCCTTTAATGTCAAGTATTTAATCTGTTGCCTAAAGAATGTAGTCAATTTCAGTAATAAAATATTCCAGGTAAAGCCGTGTATAATTCTTAGAAAGATTATACACGCCATATCAATATGAAGCATTGCTGTACCCCCGTTTATATAGCACTTGACGTATCTAAAATATCAATTGGATTGTGTGTGATTCTCTGTGTTTGCAGCCACAATAAAGAAAAGCTTAATCTTGCACAAGGAAGGTGATGAGGGCTGTTCTTGGAGGGAGAAACACCTAATAGTACGTGCTCTGTAGCACCATCTCTTGACACCTTGGACTCACAAGAAACCTCCAGGGGGACACCAACTATGCCAAATGTTTAGGCTTTCTAATGCCATAAGCTTTCTAACTAACCCAACTATTTCAGGTTCAGATTGTTTACCAGAACCTGCAATTCCACTATGTGATGTTGTCGTAGATAATCTGGGTCTATGCTAGGCTACTCCTGAACAAGCACACCTTCGTTCTACACATTGGACATTCCTAGAGGTTTAAACAAAATGAGAATGCAAAATTATATATATATATATATATATATATATATATATATATATATATATATATATATATATATAAATATATATATATATATATATATATAGTAGCTCAGAGAAAGCACTCAAGCCATTGCCCATCAAATGTGTTTCAAGATATATTTATTCGAGCATGGTGCATCAACGCGTTTTGGCTCACATGGAGAACGACGTTGTGAGACGAAACGCGTTGATGCACTATGCACGAATAAATATATCTTGAAACACATTTGATGGGCAATACTGTGAGTGCTTTCTCTGAGCTACTATTGATAAATTTGGTTAGCACCCGGAGATTAACTAAGTGAATATGAGTGCCGTTTCATTCTATATATTGCTGCTAATACTCCAGAGACCAATTAAACCTTCTCAGCATTCTTCACTCTGGGTTAAAGTACTATACATAAATAAACACCTACATACACACCTTTTGTATATGTTATATGAAGAATAACCTGCACTTCATTTTTTTTTAAAAAGTGTCAGTTTCCATTTTAAGGTACAATGTGCAGCATACCCTAAAAGTAAACAAAGCATTCCATCTGATATTGTATTGTGCCATTTCAGAAACAAGATTGGGGCTTGTATTATTACCTTTATCTTAAAGGGGTGGTTCACATTTCAGTCAACTTTTGATGTGTTATAGAATGTCCTGTTCCTAGCAACTTTGCAATTGGTCATCATTATTTCTTTTTTTTTTATAGTTCGTAAGTCTTTCAAATTGAGGTCACTTACCACGGCAGCCAAAAAACATTGTTCTGTGAAGCTACAATTTTATTGTTATTGTTACTTTTTATGACTTATCTTTCTAGTCAATAACAAAACAAAAACACCATTGGCACTACTGATGCAGTTGAACTGTTCAAGGATGTATTATTTGCTCATGAAAAAGCTGAAACATTTCGTGCCTATAGAGGGCACTTTGTCTAGCCTTGCATTAAGCATCAGACATGAAACTGGGGCCATAGACAGGCAAAGAAGATTCATCACAATAGTCACTCATCCTCAGCGAAGAACATCATGCCTAAATAAAGCCAAATGTACATACTGCTGGATATAAATCATCAATTTTTATCACCTTGAGCCTTCAAAATCTGTTTACTTAATAGTTTAGAAATATTCCAAAGCTGGTCACACACACAGCACTCATTTGACCATAATTTGAATCAAAGAGAAAAGGGCTTGTCTATCTAAACGAGCATCAAATCATGTCAAAATATCAGTTAGGGGTTTCCTAATTGTATATTGCATTTTTCTTTTCCATAGTTCTGAAGCCAAATGTGGTGCCATGGAAGCAACTATAATGCAGAGGCTCACCAGAGCATCTTCAAACTCAGAGCTGTGTAGGGTAAACTGAGGGGATGCTTGCTAAAATACACACAGAGAGGAGAAAGGTTATGAGTGACACCTTGCTCTAACATTTTTCATACCTTGTAGTGTCAAGATTGAGAAGCCCTAGCTCTGATCTACTAAAGAAGGGATGCATGTCTTTAGGATAATTTTGTGAATTCCTATGGTTTGTATATTATTTGGTTTATCACTTAAAGTGTTAGGCATAGCTGGTGCAATAGTTAAAAGAAACCGTTATTAACTACATAGATCCATAGTTGTACTTAAAACACAGGAGCTGAACTTGGCAGAGCAACAGCGCAGAACAGTTCACAGGCAGACAACACGCCCAAGGATAAAAAATAAATCAATCAGGAGGATCTATTGTAATGATTACAACACACTCCCAGAAAAATAGTACATTAAATAACCATGTGTCAATGTCTATATAGGAATGAATCTGTTTTGCAAAGTAACTATATGTACTATTTAGAACCAAAACATGAGTGTAATGTATGAGAAAAACTTGGCATTGACAGTAACAGGCTTTTGCCTCTCACTGTGTACTGTCCAATAATAAAAGGCTTAAGAGCATGCTGATAGGCACTAAGTGCACAAGGGGGCACTATAACTGCAAGGAATATACATTGAGAACTGTTCTAATGAAATAAAACATATTTTTAATGCCTCAAAGCAAAAACAAAAAAAAAAGTATTTTAATAAATAATAGGCGCTATATTAATGGTGAATATTAGTAAAAGAGTACATGGATCTTTTATACCTATAGTAAGATAATTTATTAGGAAACTATACTCAACTTTAATGGGAGACTGGGATAGGGCATAGGAAAAATGCAGTAAAAATAGTGAACATGTACTTGACATTGCATGTTACATGTGCTACTATGCGCCCATATGGTAAAGACTTGTGAGTAACATAATCTGTTACAATCTCATTGACAAATCAATTTAGTTTGTTTCTGTATGTTGTATTTTTATTTTATTGATTCTCATTTTTGTTATCTATTTGTACAGAGCAATGAATAATATATTAGATGTTGTTCAGTATCAAGTATAATTAAGTCAAAGACAACCGGACATTTAGGAGCCCATTTACTTAGGTCGAGTGAAGGAATAGAAGAAAAAATACTTTGAATTTCAAATGGTTGAATATGGCTACTTCGACCATCGAATAGGCTACTTCGACCTTAGACTATTATTATTTTATTAACATGTATTTATATAGCGCCAACATATTGTGTAGCACTGTAAAGTAAATGTGATTATACAACTAAATCACATGAATTATATACATAGAACATATGGAGTTACATACATCACAATCAATACAGGTACAAAAGGTGAGGAAAGGCCCTATGCATAGGCATACACTCTAAAGGGAGGGGAGTAATACACAAGGTGTGGGAGTGGGCAAGATCGAATTAAGTGGGTGAGAAATGTGGTACTGTATGTGGTGTTGTGTTTGGTAGCTAAGCAGAGTGAGGGTAGGCTTCTCGGAAGAAGTGCGTTTTAAGAGATTTCTTAAAAGCAGAAAGGTTGGGAGAAAGTCGGACAGACCGTGGAAGAGAGTTCCAGAGGACGGGTGCAGCCCTTGCAAAGTCTTGAATGCGGGCATGTGAGGAGGTAATGAGAGAAGTGTTGAGTAGCAGGTCAGTAGAGGAGCGTAGTAAGCGGTTGGGTGAGTATATAGAGATGAGTTCAGAGATGCAGAGTTATGAAGTGTTTTGAAAGTCAGTGTCATTAATTTGAATTTGATTCTGAAAGGTAACGGAAGCCAGTGCAGGGATTGACAGAATGGTGAGGCAGAGGAGGAGCGGTTGCTGAGGTATATGAGCCTCGCAGCAGTGTTCATTATGGACTGGAGAGGAGACAGTCTCTGGAGGGGAAGGCCAATTAAAAAAGAGTTACAGTAGTCTAGACGTGATATGATGAGTAGGGATGTCGCGGACTGTTCGCCGGCGAACTTGTTCGCGCGAACATCGGCTGTTCGCGTCCGCCGCAAGTTCGCGAACGTCGCGCGACGTTCGCCAATAGGCGTTCGCGTCAAAATCGTTCGACCATTCGACCATTCGATCGCTAAAATCGAAGGATTTTCGTTCGAATCGAACGATCGAAGCCATTGGATTGAATGAAATCATTCGATCGAATGGCTTCGATCGTTCGATTCAAACGAAAATCCTTCGATCGAACGATTAAAATCCTTCGATCGTTCGAATCGAACGATTTTCGGATGTTGGAAGTTCGCGAACTGTTCGCGAACTGTCCGCATTTTTTGCCGGTGTTCGCGAACGGCGTTCGCGAACACATTATCGGCGGTTCGCTACATCCCTAATGATGAGAGAGTGAATAAGAATTTTGGCAGCATCTTGGGTGATAAATGATCGTATTTTGGATATGTTCCTTAGGTGGAATTGACATGATTTAATAAGTGACTGGATATGAGGAGTGAATGACAGAGCAGAATCTAGGATAACCCCAAGGCACCTGGGGAGAGGGAGTGATAGTGGAATTGTTAACTATGATGGCTACTTCTGGGATGTTACTGGTGTTAGTTGGAGGAAAGAGAACCATTTCAGTTTTAGAGAGGTTCAATTTAAGGTAGCAGTGCGACATCCAGGTAGAGATAGCGGACAGGCAGGAGGAGACGCGAGTTAGGAGTTCTGGGTTGAGATCAGGAGATGAGAGATAGAGCTGAGTATCGTCAGCATAGAGGTGGTAGTGGAAACCATACGAGTTGATTAATTTGCCGAGGGAGGAAGTATAGAGGGAAAATAGTAATGGTACCAGGACAGAGCCTTGAGGAACTCCAACAGAAAGAAGTAGGGGAGAAGATGCTACTCCATTGTAGGAGACACTGAAGGAACGATTGGTGATGTAAGAAGAGAACCAGGACAGGGCTGTGTCATAAAGGCCAAGCGAATGGAGGGACTGGTGGAGGAGAGGGTGATCTACAGTGTCAAATGTGGCTGAGAGATCAAGCAGTATTAATAGTGAGAAATGATTGTTGGCTTTAGTGGTTAAAAGGTCACTAGTTAGCCGAGTCAGGGCAATTTCCAGGGAGTGTTGTGGCTGAAAACCAGATTGTAGGGGGTCCAGCAGGTTATTGTCAGAGAGGAATGAGGTTAGTCGGTTGTAGACTTGGCGCTCAAGTAGTTTAGAGATGAAAGGTAGCAGAGAGATAGGTCGGAGGTTGTCAAGATTGGAGGGATCAAGAGAGGGTTTTTTCAGAATGGGGGTGACAAGAGCGTGTTTTAGTTGAGAAGGAAACAGTCCAGTTGAGAGCGAAAGATTAAATAGGTGAGTTAAGGCTTTGATTAGACAAGGATTGGTATTGCGGAGAAGTTTTGAGGGAATTGGATCAAGCAGGCAGGTGGTAAGGTGAGAAGAGGCCAAAAGCTTTGAGACTTCCTCATCAGTGACAGGGGTGAAGGAGCACAGGAGAGACTGGGGAGTGTGGAGTGTGGAGTGTGAAGACTACAACTTTGACTTCGAATCGAACGATTCGAACTAAAAATCGTTCGACTATTCGACCATTCGATAGTCGAAGAACTGTCTCTTTAAAAAATACTTCGACCCACTACTTCGGCAAATAGCTGCTACCGAGGCCAATGTTAGACTATGGGGAAGGTCCCCATAGGCTTCCTAACAATTTTCTGATCAAAGGAAAATCCTTCGATCAATGGATTAAAATCCTTTGAAACGTTAGATCGTAGGAATTGCGGTAAATCCTTCGACTTCGATATTCGAAGTCGAAGGATTTACATTCGGCAGTCAAATATTGATGGTTAATTAACCCTCGATATTCGACCCTATGTAAATTTGCCCCTTTGAGTTTTTCTTGAAAACATTTTCAAGAGAAAAAAAACTCTAAATGTCCAGTTGCCTTTGACGTAATTCTACTGGATATTGTATATCATGACCTGGATAGACATTAGACATTAGATGTTGTTGGATGAAATACTACTATGGTTTGTTAAAAGTCAGTTTGAAGTGACTGTAAATACCTTAAATTTTGCCTCCAACTTTGTTTAGTACACAGTTTATCCTCCCAACCTGCTGCTCAGCCAGAGAGGCCTGTACTTCACATAACAAACAGGTTTCTGGCCAGTTACGTTATCATCTCTGTTTTAGTAACTAAATTCTAAAGGTGGCCTTACACTGCATGATAAAATCTGCCGACTCTTCCAGACTGAGTAAACTGGCCTATGTACAGAATAGTGCCATCAGACAGGCCTGAACGACCAATACTGGGCAGTTATTGATCAGCCAGGTTTGATTTTCTCATAGGAATAATTTATAGACTGCATCTACACACTGATGCAATCCTCGTTCCAATGGCCTGCACAGTTTCAATTATGATCCGATCTTTGGCCCAAGGGCCAATCAATCACATCAGCCAGATATCATCCACCTCATGTGTATAGTGATCTTAAGATGGGCCCTGACAGGGAAAATACGCTAGGAGACAGCTCCCTTTATAGCAGTAAGCAAGGCAAAAAATAAAAGCAGCTGAAAGGGAAGTAAATCCTCCCTGCCGAGTGGAGCAGGCATAAGGGCACTGTAAGGGCCCGAAGGCGCAGTTGGAGTGCGGACCAAGGAGGAGGCAGGTAGTCAGCGAGTTCGTGGTACAAAGGGATCAGGCAGAAGAATAGTCGAGGTACAGGCAAAGGGTTCAATCCAGGCAGCAAAGGGTCAATCCGAATCACAGGCAAGGTTGGTACACAAGAAATCAGTCAATAATATAACACCCAGGAATCACGAAGATGAACCTATACTTGGGCAATGTTTGCAATGTCCAGGGGGTTTAAATAGGCAAGTTTTGGCGCCAAGATTTTGAACGCGATGACGCTGACGCCGGCGTCAAGACGCTAACGTCATGACGCCGACGCACGTTCTGACGCCGGCGACCATTCCGTCGCCGGCGACCAATCGGAGAGCGAGAGGCAGCCGACGTCATCACACAGGGACCAGCAGGATCCACATGGGGGAGGAAGGAGTCGCCATCTTGGACGCCGTCGCCATCTTGGACGCCGTCGCCATCTTGGACGCCATGGCCATCACGATGGTGAAAAACTTCAGTTTCCATTACAGTACCCCCTTCCTTAGGGGGGGCCTCAGGACCACCAAAACCGGGACTGGAAGGAAATTGCTTGTGGAATCTTCGAATAAGAAGAGGAGCATGGACGTCAGAGTCCTTCACCCAGGAGCATTCCTCTGGACCAAACCCCTTCCATTCGATTAAATACTGTAACCTACCCCTGGAAATTCGAGAGTCCAGAATTCTTTTGACTTCAAATTCTTGGTGTCCATCAATAAGAACAGGAGTAGGAGAAGACGAGGAAGAAGAAGAAGAATCTTTTGCCGGTTTGAGAAGAGATACATGGAAGACATTGGGAATCCGCATCTCGGGGGAAAGCTGAAGACGAACTGCCACGGTATTGATGATTTCAATAATGGGGAAGGGACCGATGAACTTGGGACTGAGTTTAGGAGTAGGAACTTTAAGATGAATGTTCCGTGTAGAAAGCCAAACCTTATCACCGAGGCAATATTGTGGGGAAGAAATTCTTCTCTTGTCCGCGAATTTCTTCTGAGATAGAGAACTCTTCTCCAAATTAGCTTTAGTGGCAACCCAGATAGCAAGCATATGAGCGGCCTGATCATTGGCAGCAGGGACGTTTGTGAGAAGAAGATCTTGCGGAAAAGCTAGAGGATTCTGACCATAGACACAAAAGAACGGAGACTTTTCAGAAGAAGCGTGCATAGCATTGTTGTGAGCAAATTCTGCCCAAGGAAGAAGGTCTGCCCAGTCGTCTTGGCACAAAGAGACATGGCAACGAAGAAATTGCTCCAATGCTTGGTTGACTCTCTCGGCAGCTCCATTAGATTGAGGGTGATAGGCAGAGGAAAACTGGAGAGAGATATGAAGTGCCTTGCATAACGATCTCCAAAATTTGGAAACGAATTGGGAATCTCTGTCCGACACCACTTCAGCCGGGAATCCGTGAAGGCGAAAGATATGCTGAATGAATAATTTGGAGAGTTTCTGAGCAGAAGGTAGCTTTCGCAGGGGAATGAAATGGGCCATCTTGCTGAATCGGTCAACCACGACCCAGATAACAGTATGACCGAGGGAAACAGGCAGATCCACAATGAAATCCATCGCCAAGTGAGTCCATGGACGAGAGGGAATGGGTAAAGGTAGAAGTAATCCTTTGGGAGGAGAGTGGCCAGACTTGGAAGCTGCACAAACAGAACAGGAGGAGACAAAATCCTTGACGTCTTTTCGGAGAGAAGGCCACCACACTAGGCGAGACAGGAGTTCAGTAGTTTTCTTGATACCAGGATGGCCGGCTTGTCTGGAATTATGAGACTGAGCAAGGATAGAATGACGGAGATCTGGAGGAACAAAAGCAACTCCCAAAGGAGTACTGTCAGGAGCAGAGGACTGTGCGGACAATAACTGAGAGGCCATGGTGGGGAATAAGGCAGCAATAATTTTAACAGGAGGCACAATGGGTTCAGGGTCTTCGGAATACGAATCCTCGGGAATGAAGCTTCTGGAAAGAGCGTCAGCTTTCTTGTTTCTGGACCCCGGGTGAAATGTGATCACGAAATTGAATTTGGAGAAGAAAAGTGCCCATCTAGCTTGCCTGGGATTGAGGCGTTTAAGAGACTGGATGAAATTCAAGGTTCTTGTGATCCGTAAAGATAGATACTGGCACTGAAGAACCTTCCAACAGATGTCTCCACTCTTCAAGAGCTAGTTTAACTGCCAGTAGCTCACGGTTTCCCACGTCATAGTTCTGCTCAGAAGAAAACTTTTTAGAAAAGAAAGCACAAGGATGAAGTTTGCCATCATTAGAAGACCTTTGGGACAACACCGCACCAGCCCCTACGTCGGAGGCATCCACCTCAATGAAGAATGGTAGAAGAGGTTCTGGGTGCCTAAGAATTGGAGCAGAAGAAAAAGAGTCTTTGAGGTTCTTGAAAGCTTCTAAAGCCTGAGATGTCCAACATTGGGGCTTCCCACCCTTCCGAATGAGAGACAGGATAGGGGAAATCTTGGAGGAGAAGCCTTTGATGAACTGTCTGTAGTAATTGGCAAAGCCAATAAACCTCTGGATAGCTTTAGTGCAGGTGGGGAGGGGCCAATCCTGGATCGCTGAGACTTTGGCCGGATCCATCTTGAAGCCTTGTTGGGAAATAATGTACCCCAAAAAAGGAATAGAAGAAACTTCGAAGGAACACTTTTCCAGCTTGGCAAACAGATTATTTTTCCTTAAACGAGATAAAACTTCCCGTACCTGGATTCGATGCTCGGAAAGGTTTGAAGAAAAAATTAGAATGTCGTCTAGGTATACAACCACACTTATGCCAAGTAAGTCCCAGAAGACATCGTTTACCAGCTCTTGGAAAACCGCAGGGGCGTTACAAAGTCCAAAGGGCATCACAAGATACTCGTAGTGCCCATCACGAGTATTAAATGCGGTTTTCCATTCGTCCCCTTCTCTGATCCGAATGAGATTGTAGGCTCCACGAAGATCAAGCTTGGTAAAAATGCTGGCACCTTTGAGCTGGTCAAATAACTCGGAAATAAGGAGGAGCGGATAGCGTTTTTTTACAGTAATCTTGTTCAATCCGCGATAATCAATGCAGGGACGTAGACTACCATCTTTTTTTTCTACGAAGAAGAAGCCTGCTCCTGCAGGAGACGAAGAAGGACGAATGAAGCCCCTAAGCAGATTTTCCTGGATGTACTCCTTCATCGCTGCAGTTTCAGAGGGGGAGAGCGGGTAAGTACGTCCTCTTGGAGGCATGGTTCCAGGAAGAAGCTCAATGGGACAATCATAGGGCCGGTGGGGAGGCAGGACTTCAGCAGATTTCTTGTTGAACACATCGGAGAAATCTTGATAAACAGGAGGAATTGAAGAATTTGAAACAACAGAGGATACCTTGACCAAGGACTGGGATGGAAGACAGTTCTGTTGACAAAAGAAACCCCAACGAGAAATTTGAGTTGCGGACCAGTCAATGACTGGATTGTGGGTGCGCAACCAAGGGAGTCCAAGGACTACAGGAGTCGAGGGGCAATCAATAATCAAGAATGAAAGTCTTTCGGTATGCAGGGTGCCCACTTTGAAAGACAATTCTTGCGAAGACTTGGAGATGAAGGCAGATGAAAGAGGCCGATCATCAATGGCAAGAACACGAAGTGGAACAGCCAGACTTTGGAGAGGAATAGAATGTTGTTCTGCGAAGGCTTTATCCAAGAAGTTCCCAGCTGCGCCGGAGTCAAGGAAAGCTTGGGTAGAGATGGTCTTGGAAGCCAACTGGAACTGTACAGGGAGAAGGAAACGATGAGTAGAAGTTTGGGGAAGTTGATTAATTCCGCCCAGGTAAGTTTCCCCAAACGTACCTAGGCACTGGCGTTTCCCGACTTCGCAGGGCATTCATGGGCAAAGTGGGATTTGCCCCCACAGTATAAGCAGAGTCCAGCAGCCCTTCTCCTTAACTTTTCCTGTTCGGAAAGACGGGCACGACCAATCTGCATAGGCTCTTCTGAGGTGGAGGGAGAAGAAGCCGGAGAAGAAGAAGAAGAAGCAGTGCTGGGAAGGACAGGTCTCTGTAAACGAGGAGCCTGGGGAGGTTGAAACTTCCTCACACGTTCCTTTACGGCAAGGTGCTCTCTTTGGCGGGTGTCCACTTTGACTGCCAGGGCCACCAAATCTTCCCAACGAGTAGGCAACTCACGTGAAACCAAATCGTCCTTCAGGCGCATGGACAACCCGTTGTAGAAGGCAGCGTGATAACTGTCGTTGTTCCAGCTGGTCTCGGCCACCAGAGTACGGAATTCGATGGCATATTCTGGCACCGAACGTGTACCTTGGCGGATCTGGAACAAGCGAGAAGAGGCAGATGCAGACCGGCCGGGAGCATCGAACACTGTGCGTAGCTCACGAATAAAGGCCTTCGAATCATCTATCAGGGGGTCCTCTTTCTCCCACAACGGTGATGCCCATTCCACGGCTTTCCCGGTCAAGCGAGTAATGATGTATCCCACCTTGGCACGCTCTGAGACATATTGATGAGGTAGCAGAGTGAACTGGATCTCACACTGGTTGATGAATCCTCTACAAGCCTCAGAATCACCACTGAAGAGCGGAGGTGCTGGAATCCGAGGTTCGGAGACATGGAACGGCGCCACTGGAATAGTGGCCGGAGCTGAAGCAGGAACCTGAGCCGTAGGAGTGAGAGCCGACAATTTGTCCAAAATGGCCTCAAGAGCTTGGCCAAAGTGCGACTGCTGAGCTTCATAGGCCTCCATGCATGAGGCAATCCCACGAAAGGCTCTTCCGAAATCTGGTTGAGCCGCAGCCTCCTCAGATGGGTCCATGGCCCAAGTATAATGTAAGGGCCCGAAGGCGCAGTTGGAGTGTGGACCAAGGAGGAGGCAGGTAGTCAGCGAGTTCGTGGTACAAAGGGATCAGGCAGAAGAATAGTCGAGGTACAGGCAAAGGGTTCAATCCAGGCAGCAAAGGGTCAATCCGAATCACAGGCAAGGTTGGTACACAAGAAATCAGTCAATAATATAACACCCAGGAATCACGAAGATGAACCTATACTTGGGCAATGTTTGCAATGTCCAGGGGGTTTAAATAGGCAAGTTTTGGCGCCAAGATTTTGAACGCGATGATGTCATGACGCTGAGACCGGCGTCAAGACGCTAAAGTCGTGACGCCGACGCACGTTCTGACGCCGGTGACCATTCCGTCGCCAGCGACCAATCGGAGAGCGAGAGGCAGCCGACATCATCACACAGGGACCAGCAGGATCCACATGGGGGAGGAAGGAGTCGCCATCTTGGACGCCGTCGCCATCTTGGACGCGGTCGCCATATTGGACGCCATGGCCATCGCGATGGTGAGAAACTTCAGTTTCCATTACAGGCACAAAGAAACTCTACTGCTGTTAGGTCCACAGTTACTGTAAAAAGTGGCTCATAAAAATATTAAAATGTCTTATAAAAATATTAAAATTACTAATTCAAGTATTGTAATTTTATTTCTTAATATCTCTTTTCTAACATAGCACATCACATAAAAAAACTGGTATGGGTAGTAGGATTAAGTTGAACTGATCTGATTTCTTTTACAAGGTAATGTATATCTTTTATAACAGTTGAAGGTGTAGCATTCACTCCAGCAACCAAATCTGTTACCAAATCTGTTATAATATATATATATTTTTTTTAAATATTGTGCAGACACCCTAACAAATTAGGGGGATGTGGAGTAACATTCTAAAATATAGTTTATAGACAGGCGTGTTGATAACAAAGGAACATAACTCATATTCTATGAAGCTGCAATGATTCTGAATTATCTTTTGTATAAGACTACCAAAAAATTAGGAAGTGTTACTATTTCTAAAAACAATTTCATATAACAGTACATTTTACTTTATAAATATAGCATAAAAATACCTACTGGCGGAGTGGTATGAAATGATTGTAAATCAAAACATTCCAAGTGAACTGAACTAGAAGTGGCTTACCACTGGGATCTGTGCCTTTTACTTATCCTCCTGTACATTGTTCACAAAGCAGTGTTTATATGCAGCTGAAACTAAAGGGATTATTTATTAAAGTCCGATTTTTTCTGGTCCGACTTTTAAAGGGAAAAAAAAAATTTTCAGAGGAAAAAAACTCGATTTTTTTTCATGATTTATTAAACTCTGATGGTGTTAAAAGTCTGAATAAAAAAGTACTCCGAGTACTCTAACTCAGACCTGCTGAGTTCATGTGGAAGTCAATGGCAGTTGTCCCGTTTATATCCGAAGATTTCCTGGTTTCAAAGCCAAAAAAGTTGGAGGTTTCGGCATCAAATCTGAAAAAGTGGAAATTTTCAATGAGAAATCAAATAAATTCATAGGATTCAGCTTTTCTCACAATTTTACTGAGTTTTTTCCCGCACAAGAAATTTCAGAAAGACTTATTGATAAATAGGGGGGGGAAGGGAAGTCAGCGTGGATTTGGTCGGAGTAGTTTTCAGAAAAGTGAGAACTTTTCGGATTTTGATAAATAACCCCCTAAATGACCTGTATTAAATGTGAGCTGGGCATTTGCTCGCTGTACAAACTTTTATTAATTTAGATTAAAAGGGAAAACAGCACATAAAAGTCACCTCAAATGATCCTACATTGCAGAATCAACCTGCAATGAATGGTAATAAGACAAAAGCGAGACCAGAAAAAGAAAAAAGAAAAGCCGCTGGAAAGGCTAAATAATTATTATTTTTATTATTATTAGTCTGTATTTTTACACCAACATATTGTGCAGCACTGATGTGTATTTAGGCTAAAGCTGGTCGTATACTACCATATCTACTCATTTGGTGAGACAGCTGAATGAGCAGATTATTGTGGGAAAAATGTAAAATGATAAAAAACTTAAGCAAAGACCATTGCGAATATTAGTGACCATGTTTGCAATTACAGACATCAATGGCTTCCACGCAAAGTTTGCGACCAAATGGCATTTTTGTATGTAATAAAATTTCACAATTGCAAAGCGTATTTTGTGACAAAATGTATAACGAAACTCCAGAGCAGTTGTTAACGCTAACCTTTGCATATCGATATAATATATGCCATTTTATACTTGCTTGAGCTTTACATTCCCTCCTCATCTGTCTAAACAGATGTGATCTAATGGTATTCCAGAATGCCCAAACTGACTGCTACGGTAACAGTAGATGTTACTATGGTCATGCAGATATTCTATTTCTGTATTCTTCAGAATTAAGCCAATGCTGAGGTGCCACCTAGAGGTAAAATGATCTGCCTTTGATGTGGGGTCTCATTAAAAGAGACTCATTTGATTCCTTGTGTCCCTGGACAAGTAATTTAGTTTTCTGGTGTCTCAGCTGTGCCTTGCTTTGCTGTAAAGCATTTTGAGTTGCATAGGAGATAATCACTATAATAACTGATTCCCTTTCTTTTCCATAGTTGGTTACATTCAGAAACTTTACCTATCATGTATTGTGTTGTACAATGGCCAAGAAATTGCAGATCAAGTACTGGTATAGATCTATTACCTGATACTGTGAGTAGGGGGTTTCTCATTTAAACATAATGATGAATTTGAAAGCAGCGAAGAGCCAAGTTGTCAATTCTGTACAGAATCAGGCCAAGCCTAAGGGAATCGTACAGTGACGAGAACCAGTGGGGGTGGGGTCGAAGGTTTGGACTAGAGGTAAGCAGGCAGAAGAAAGGCACATGCCTAGTGACACCCTAATGTTCACCCTAGTCACCTGTCTCTACAGTCTACCCCAAGTTATGGCCCTGAACCTGTCTGCCTTTTTATGTTTCAAGTTCTAGTGTACATATACATTTATATGAAACCCATATTTTAAATACCTTTACAATATATTTCTCCCACTCAGTAGGAAGACCATTCAGTATGTCTTCTCTGTAAGAATGCATTGCATTATGTCAATTTTCAGTATTCCATCCTCCCCACCTCATGCTATGCTAGACTGTTTAGTCATGCTCGCTTCCATAAAATGTCTGCCAATTCCTTTGATATATAAGGAGCTACATATATTACAAATCATCCTAGTCTGAGCTGTACATGTGCAGGGAAAAATCGAAAAATTAAAGTAAAGTCACATTCTATTCTCTGGTCCTGGCAACCACAATCAAAACAAACCCACAATCCACCAAGAAGTCCTTTATATAAAAAAACTCTTTCTTCACTCAACTGGAGCCTGTAAGGCTAAGGCCACACTAGGCGATAGCGCCGCGATTTGACTCGCGACTTTTAAGCCGCAATTGCTGGGGAAACTTTTGCGCTGGCGTCTATGGGGAATCGCGAAAATCGCCAGCGTAAAAACACACGCGGCGATCTTTTCTCTACTGTCGCTCGAAATTGCCTCGCTAGGCGATTTCGAGCGACAATAGAAAAAAGATTGCCGCGTGTGTTTTTACGCTCGCGATTCCCCATAGACGCCAGCGCAAAAGTTTCCCCAGCGATTGCGGCTTAAAAGTCGCGGCGAAAAGTCGCCGCGATTCAAATCGCCTAGTGTGGCCTTAGCCTAAGGTTTTAAATAAAGATCAGCGCTTTATACAAAAAAAAAAGGTAAAGTATATTCAGCATCAGCATAAGCCTTATTCATTAAAGTCATGTTGAGAAAAAAAGGGTACACTGTTCCTCTAAGATCCAGGATTTTAACACTGTCCAAATCACACATCTGCAATATCAGGCCAAATGCAAAATGAGTGGGCTTTAATAAAATGCTGCTAGTGGCTTACATTGAACGTGTATGATATGTTTCTTCAGTGGCATTAAATGCCTGTAGACCTGTAGAATCTAGCCGACTAACCCATTCGATTAATTTGAGACTAAGCAATCTAACATATTTAGAAATTAGGCTTATAAAGGTGGTGATAAAGTTTGACTTTGGTAGGAATGCTTTAACTCCTACATTTCTAAATCTTTCATCATTAAAAGCTATAGGTTGTGTAGGAGATCAGACAAATCCTTCTCCTGTTTTTCTGTCTGTGACATCATCCAGCCCAGTTACAGCATGGAGAGCCATCCGATTGGCTGGGCGCCCCAGTGCATCATTGGGAGAGATGGAGTGCCTGACTTTGGAGCCATTTGTACAGGGTCTCTAACAGAGCTTAAAGCATTACTGACACCAGAAATGAAACTCTTTTTTACATCTATCATTATATTGCGTTTGAAAGCTACTTATAACTTTGCCATAAAGTATTTGCACAATGCTGTTTACTTTACCTGTCTGGTTCCCCATGTTCGTGTACGAGGGGGCTGCCATATTTGTGCAGCAGGAGTCCGTTAGCATTAGAAACTTTAACTATCAGGCTGAGAAGGGACAGTCAGGTTGGCAAAACAGTCAGGTTTAAAAATTTCAACTAACAATAACTTAGATAAACAAACCTATCGGAAAAAAAACAATCAACATGACCTATAGGTAACTTTTAATGTACATTCATATTTTAAAAAGTAGTTTTTTAGTGTCAGTATCACTTTAACAGGGGTTGTATGCTGCAACATCCAGCCAGAACCAATTTGTGTGAGACTGTCCAGTGTAGAGAAGCTGCAGCATCTCTAGAAGTACAGAGAGAGCCCATCCTGTTCCCTGCCAAGCTGCTAGAGACTCAGAAGGTGAAAAGTGCCACTGGTGAGATTGAGCCTGCTGCAGAGCTGCCTGTAATCTCCAGTGAGTGAGCCACCCAAGGGAGGATACTGGCAAGGATACAAATGTGGGGCCCCAATTTCAGGACAAGTCTTGTGCATTTACCTGCTATGTGGGAGTGGCTGCTAAGGGAGAGGTACTTTTGGGAAAGGTATCACTACATGGGTTATAAGAGCTCTAGGGAAGGGACATTCTATTTGAACTGAACTTTGTGATTATTAACCCCTTCCAAAGGATTGGGACTTTGATAATAAAAAGGGCTGTGTTGGAGAAACAGTCAGGTTCCTAATAGTGAGATAGGTAGGTAGGTCCTACGTGTCCCCAGTGGAGAAGTGCATTGCGTATTAGATTGCCCAAATTCTTTTACTACTGTTTTATATAAAGTTTATTTATTTGTTTCATTTGCAAACTGTGTGTTTTATTTTTCCTCGTGGAGCCCCCCTGAGGTGTGCTCCTCTGTGTTCGATAGGTGGAGACACTGCACTCTAAATCCCAGTTCCTAGTACGCAAAAGGGATTCTGGCCCCATGGATTGCCATGGGTTAATTGCTATTTAAAGAGACAGTAACCAAATTAGGGTTACAGTTGCCTTGCAGGCCACAACTGCTCACCCGAAAAACATCCTATTATTACTGTGCTTTATTCTATATAGTACAGACATATTCAACAACAAAGCATGCTCAGTATAATCAGCCTTTGTGACTTCATGTTGGTAGCACCAAGATTTCAAGGAAAAAGAATATTTGATTTGCATCTATACCAACACAGCAAGAACCTTTGAAAAAAATCAAACGCTTAATCATAAAATGTTCCATTAAACTATTCGGTACAAAATGTGCTAGTAACTAGTAAGTCCATCTTGGAAAAAAAGGTCAACAAATAGATAACAAAAACAAAGTATTTCTGCTCCCTGTGTAAAGAATCCTTGCTTTTTCAGCACCAACTACAATTGCTCAACTGAAAACAAGGGAGTGCTGGAGGCGGCATATGCACTTACTGAGAGTGTGTTGCTGAGACTCATTAGCTGCGAAATAGCTGCGAAATAGCTGCATTGAACAAGTAATCCTCAGTGAAGTGGCTGGTAACCTAGGAAACGCAAACAAAAATGCCATTTTTAGGATTACTCATATTTGCAGAAGTACAATGCAAAGGGCTAATTCCTTGACACAGGTATAGAATTTTATTGTATTTTTGTATATTAACTGTCCAATGTTTGTGAAGCTTTCTTACAAAATAAGGTTGGCATAGAGACTTTTGTAAGAAACATTTGGGGTTTAAAGGGCATTAAATTCTAAACTACAGTTTAAAACAACATAAAAAAGCAGTTTGTATAATTCACAAGTACTTTATACAGAATATGCTAAAATTCTCAAACTCTCTCTTAGAGACCAAATGATCACTTTGTAACACGGGCTTGATTGCAATGGTTTTGAAATCTACTCTAATTTCAAAATTTTGGGTGATTGTAAGTCTGTGCTAGAGACATCTAGAAAAAGTAAAAGCAGGTTGTTGCAGTGCTGTGCTACTTTAATGCACTTAACACACTGGCAGCTGGATATGTCTATCTTTTTTGTTCTTACCCAGGAGTCTAACCCAGAAAAGGGCACCTCAGAGTTAAGAAAGCAATGAGAGTATATGTATCAAAAAGTGAAGTTAGAGATCGCCACGGTGAAGTTCAGCCACTCTCCATTCATTTCTATGGGATTTTGAGAGGCATATTAATTAATATTTGATAAACATACCCCATGGAATAAGTGACTATGATCACTAGGGTAACTAAATATTTGGCACCCCCTGTGACTTTACTTTTTCCTTCTGTTTGAAGCAAAACCAAAGATTTCATCTCACAGGAAATGGAATATACAAATTCTTCCCCAAACTGATTAGATAAGCCGCCTACAACCCCCTTTCTTTACCCTTTGTTGTGACTGTTTTATTAGCAAAAGTCCAAACAGAGTAGTTTAAGTTTCCCTGTTCAGCTCAAAATATAACAAAAAAACATTTCATAATTTTTTTTTTCATGATTGAAACAACGGGCAAAAAGTACGTTTTACACAAGCCCTATTCATTGCACTCGTGTTGAACAAGGGGGCATACTGCTGGGAAAATATGAGAGACATTAACAATAAACATTCTTTCCTTATTATTATTCCTCAATAAATTATTGACTCACTGTGCTCTAGTGCCTCTAGAGAAGTAATAAAATGCATTAATAAGTTTTAAAACACGTATTTTAAAGAAAGGTTCACATTTGAGTGAATTAATCAAATATTCAGATATCCAGTAATGTTTGATTGCTTACACTGCATATTCATTATATAACTACCTCTAGCACAGTAAGGTTTCTACTTTCCCAGATCCTTCTTGCTCTTGCTACTTCTTTCTTATTCAGAAGCTTAGGATTAGGTACAGATGAGGAATTTTTAGCTTCAATAAATTTGCTTGTTATTGTCTACAGACGAAACTGCCACCTCTGCAGCTTAGAGAGAATAGAGTTTGTTGAATATTGTATTGGTCAGTTCTACTATGAGGTGAGCATAGTGCCTTATCTCAGGAGAACATATTCTAGAGAGTCAAGTGTTACATACAATAACCACCTAAGAAGTCTGTGGTGAACTTAAAGCTGCATATTTGATTTTTAACTGGAATCTGCACCTTTATGTCTCAGATGGAAAATGGTTTAGTAAATCCCTTGCATTTTATTTCCTTTTGGGAAAGAAGGTGTCACGACCGGCACCCAATACCAGAACAAGTGCCAAGCACCCTGGTCTCGGCTTGGCTTCACCAGTAGTGTGACCACCGTTGGGCTTCGGGAGGAGCCCTCAGCTTACTTGGGTGCCACCTGGACTTAACGAGAGGTGCAAGGCGAGATGTTCTGGCTGGCAAAGGGGCACGGCTGTTAGCAGAGTCTTTTGGGCCAAAGGTCACGGTACAAATGGAGCAGGCAAGAGAATCGTCAGACAGGCAGGGTCGAGGCAGGCAGATATCAAGAATCGTCAGGCAGGCTAGGGTCAAACCGGGTTGTCAATCAAGGGGTTAAGCAGGAAGAGTTGTTGTAGGCAGGCGAGGGTCAGGATACAGAATGCAGAATAGTCAGGAACAGGCTGGGTCAAAAACGGGTAATCAAACAGACTAGATACAGAACAGGTCAGACGCACAAGGCTCAGGAACCACTAGAAACAAGTTCTATCACGGGCATCAGTCAGCAGTCTGAATGGGCCTTTTATAGGGCAAGAATTCCACGCCCCAGAACGTGCTTTTTCGCGCCAGAACGTGCTGGCGCAATCACGCCAGCACCTTTAAGAGGCGCGCAGGTGCGCCGCGCGCCCTAATAGCGCTTGGAGGAGGAAGAAGAAGGAGCGCGGCGGAGTGGCGGCCGTCCATGCCGCCGCACCGCTAGACCACCAGGTATTTTTATTACATTACCCCCCCCTCTAGGGGGGCCACTGGACCCCAGGCTTCCCAGGAAATTTTTGATGGAATTTCTGAGTTGATCAGCCTTGATGTCATCGACTGAGACCCAGGAGTTCTCCTCAGAGCCATAGCCCTTCCACTTAATAAGATACTGGAGCTTACCCCATACCAGACGAGAATCGAGGAACTCCTGGATCTCAAATTCAGGCTGACCTTCGACTAATACTGGGGGAGGAACAGGAATATGGCGGACTTGAGTGGCTGGTTTTAGAAGAGAAACATGAAAAGAATTAGATATTTTAAACTCTGCAGGTAATTGGAGACGAACAGAGGAAGAATTAATTATCTCAGTTATGGACCAATGAACCTGGGACCCAGTTTGAGAGATGGAACCTTCAACCTAATATTTTTGGTAGATAGCCAAACAGAATCTCCCACCTTGTATTGAGGAGCCTCTCTACGAGATCTATCTGCAGCTTTCTTTTGAGCAGAGGAAGCTGCAGAAAGAGAATGATGAACTTGAGACCAAATTTTAGAAAAATGACTGACAGAGGAATTAGCAGAGGGTACAGAGGAATCTAAACCAGAAAAAGAAAATGCTTTTGGATGTAGCCCATTTACAATAAAGAAAGGAGACTCCCCAGAAGAGGAGTAAGTGGCGTTATTGTAGGCAAACTCTGCCCAGGGCAACAATTCAGCCCAAGAGGACTGGTTATCAGACACGTAACACCTGAGATATTGCTCAAGGGATTGATTCACTCTTTCAGTTTGTTCGTTGGTTTGGGGATGGTAAGCAGTAGAGAATGATAAATCAATGCCAATTAAAGAGCAGAAACTTTGAGACAAACTGAACTCCTCTGTCAGATACAATGTTAACAGGAAACCCATGTAACCTGCAAATATGAGAGATAAACAGATCGGCTAAGGTTTTGGCAGAAGGGAGGTGTGGAAGGGGAACAAAATGGCTCATTTTACTTAACCTATCCACCACCACCCAAATTACAGTTTTACCCTGAGAGGAAGGCAGATCTACAATAAAATCCATCGAAAGATGGGACCATGGTCTCTCAGGGATAGGTAACGGATTTAACAGACCCTGTGACATTTGACGAGAGGATTTAGACCTTTGACAAATTGGACAAGAATTTACGAAAACCTTAGCATCCTGTTTAAAAGAAGGCCACCACACATGACGGGTTAACAAGGAAATAGTTTTGGCTATGCACAGGATGCCCAGCCATTTTGGAGTTATGAACCTCTTCCAGAACTTGTTCCCTCAGCGCCTCAGGCACAAACATTCTCCCAGAAGGAGTGTCTGCAGGAGCAGAAGATTGGACAGGGGACAACAAGGTGGAGAGGTCAGAATCCAATGCGGCAACAATCAACTCCCTAGGAATGATGGGGATGCACTCACTAGAGTCAGAGGAGGTAGATTCAAAACTCCTAGAGAGTGCATCAGCTTTGGTGTTTTTAGATCCAGGCCTGTATGTTAAAGAAAAGTTAAACCTGGTGAAGAACAATGCCCATCTAGCTTGCCTAGGGTTAGCCGTGTGGCCGATTCTATATAAAGCAGGTTTTTATGGTCTGTATATACTGTTACCAAATGTTTAGCACCTTCAAGTAGATGCCACCATTCCTCAAAGGCCCACTTGATAGCCAACAATTCCCTGTTTCCAATATCATAGTTTGCCTCTGCAGGCGAAAACTTCCTAGAGAAAAAGGCGCAGGGATGTAACTTGTTGGTTATCGGGTGCCTTTGGGATAGGACTGCCCCAGCACCCACTTCAGAGGCATCTACCTCCACAATAAATGGTAAGGCTGTATCTGGATGCTGCAAAATAGGGGCAGAACTGAGATCTTTCTTAAGGCATTCGAAAGCTTGAACTGCTTCTGGGGGCCAAATACTAGGGTCAGCACCTTTTTTGGTCAAGTTGGTGATTGAAGCAACTACCAGGGAAAAATTCTTGATGAATTGGCGATAATAATTTGTAAAACCGAGGAATCTTTGGGTTGCTCGTAAAGAAAGGGGTTGGGTCCATTCCAGGACAGTTCTCACCTTCCCAGGATCCATCTCAAGACCCCTGTTAGAAATGTTAAACCCCAAAAACTGAACAGAGGTAACCTCAAAAGTACACTTCCCAAGTTTTGCATACAGATTATTTTCTCTAAGTCTACGCAAGACCTCACAGACATGATTCCTGTGGTCACCCAGATTAGAAGAGAAAATAAGAATGTCATCAAGATAGACCACTACAAATATCCCCAGCAGGTCCCGAAAGATGTCAGTGACAAATTCCTGAAACACTGCGGGGGCGTTACAAAGGCCGAATGGCATCACCAAATATTCGTAGTGGCCATCCCTGGTGTTGAACGCTGTTTTCCACTCATCCCCTTCCCTGATACGAATTAGGTTATAAGCCCCCCTAAGATCAAGTTTACTATAAATCTTGGCATACTTGATCTGATCAAACAACTCAGAGATCAAGGGAAGAGGATAGCGGTTCTTAATGGTGATCTTATTGAGACCCCTATAATCAATACAGGGACGAAGACCCCCATCTTTTTTCCCCACAAAGAAAAACCTAGCCCCAGCATGGGAACAGGAAGGCCGAATGAAGCCTCTTTCCAGGTTTTCCCGAATATATTCTTTAATAGCCTGGGCTTCTGGCAATGAAAGAGTGTAGGTTCTCCCACGAGGAGGTGTAGACCCTGGGGTTAGATCAATTGGGCAATCGTATGGCCGATGTGGGGGTAAGGTTTCAGCAGCCTTTTTAGAGAAAACATCCTCAAATTCAGCATAAGCTGCAGGTAACCCTTCTAGAGAGGTAGTAGCTACTACCTGAGGAATACAGACCCCCTCACACTCTGAACCCCATTGAACTACCCTCTTTGAAACCCAATCAATTAGAGGGTTATGCCTCTGGAGCCATGGTAACCCCAAGATGAGAGGAGAAGTAGCACCCTCAATGAGGTACAGCGCTATCTCCTCACCATGCAGATGATTAACAGACATAGAAAGACAAATAGTTTTCTTAGACACTATACCCGACCCTAAGGGTCTTTTGTCCACTGCCCAAATTTTCATCGGGGAACTTAGAGGAACCAATGGAATGTTATGTTTGGCTGCAAATGCAGCGTCCAAAAATTTCCCCTCTGCCCCTGAATCCACGAAAGCAGACACCCTGTCAGAGCCCGTAGGCCAGGCTAGCTTGACTGGTAACAGAACCTTAGAGGCAGATTGGGGAGAGGAAATTCCTGCACCCAAATGGAGCTCCCCATCTCCATTTAGGCTTCGGAGTTTCCCAGGAGATAGATTGGCTCCTCCTGAGGCAAAGGCACAGAAGGGTTAGAAGATTTTACATTGGTTACCACATTAGATCTTAAATTAGTAACCCCAGAGAAGTTTGTACACCTCTCACCCCTTCTCTCCCTTTGCCTTCTATCTACCTGGATGGCGAGGGACATGAGATCATCCAGGTTAGAAGGTAAGGGATAATTAACCAGACTATCCTTTACAGAATCTGATAACCCCAAACGGAATTGACTCCGTACAGCCAAATCGTTCCACCCAGTTTCTACTGCCCACCGGCGGAATTCGGTGCAGTACACCTCCACATCCCTTTTCCCTTGACGCAATTTACGAATCGCAGAATCGGCAGAAGATGCACGATCCGGGTCATCGTAAAGAATTGCCATGCTGTTAAAGAAAGTATCAAGGGAATAACGAGCAGGGTCAGAGGAAGGCAGCCTGAGGGCCCAAATTTGGGGGTCACCCGAAAGCAGGGTCATGACGAATCTTACTTTCTCCTCACCTGATTGGAAAGAGTGAGGAAAGAAACTAAGGTACAACTTGCATGCCTCTTTAAAGACAAAAAACTTGGTGCGATCCCCACTGAACTTTTCAGGGAACACAATTTTAGGTTCATGGTGTTTGGTTGAACCCACAGAAGGAGGAAGAGGAGCAGGAACAGGAACAGATTGCTGCTGTGAAGCTTGCGTAGTCTCCAGCTGTCGGGTTAGGTTGTGGAATCCCTGCAGGAGATAATTTTGCTTCTGTTCATGATCCTCCAAGCGCTGTAACAGGGTGGTAAGAAGCGCTTCGGTGGAAGTTGGAGGAGCAGCAGCAGCTTCATTGTGACTTTCGTCCTCCATGGCCCGTGATAATATCACGACCAGCACCCAATACCAGAACAAGTGCCAAGCACCCTGGTCTCGGCTCGGCTTCACCAGTAGTGTGACCACCGTTGGGCTTCGGGAGGAGCCCTCAGCTTACTTGGGTGCCACCTGGACTTAACGAGAGGTGCAAGGCGAGATGTTCTGGCTGGCAAAGGGGCACGGCTGTTAGCAGAGTCTTTTGGGCCGAAGGTCACGGTACAAATGGAGCAGGCAAGAGAATCATCAGACAGGCAGGGTTGAGGCAGGCAGATATCAAGAATCGTCAGGCAGGCTAGGGTCAAACCGGGTTGTCAATCAAGGGGTTAAGCAGGAAGAGTTGTCATAGGCAGGCAAGGGTCAGGATACAGAATGCAGAATAGTCAGGAACAGGCTGGGTTCAAACACGGGTAATCAAGCAGACTTTAAGAGGCGCTGGGAGGAGGAAGAAAGAGGAGCGCGGCGGCGTGGCGGCCGTCCACGCCGCCGCACCGCTAGACCACCAGGTATTTTTATTACATTACCCCCCCCTCTAGGGGGGCCTCTGGACCCCCAGGCTTCCCAGGAAATTTTTGATGGAATTTCTTTCTGAGTTGATCAGCCTTGATGTCATCGACTGAGACCCAGGAGTTCTCCTCAGAGCCATAGCCCTTCCACTTAATAAGATACTGGAGCTTACCCTGTACCAGACGAGAATCGAGGAACTCCTGGATCTCAAATTCAGGCTGACCTTTGACCACCGCTAGACCACCAGGTATTTTAATTACAGAAGGAATTGCCACCCTACTAAGATATAAACGTGGTACTGGTTCAATGCAGCCAGCAAGCAAGGGTGCATGAATTTAATAAAATGACATCTGAGAAACGATAAAATTCTCTGTATGCAGATTCCCCCAGGACTCCCCCTGACTTGGATGGATTCTGTTCTCAAGATGGCTTGGTCATTATCACCATGACCTTGAGGAAAAACTATCCCATTGGTTACATGGGCAGTTCTTTGTTTTTATGTGCTGTGTAGTGATACCTCTATGCTCTTGCAATGGTAACATCCTTTTACGCCCTTAAGTTCTTCTGTAATACATTCCCATGTTTATAAAAACTCTGTGATTTCCTTGTTCAGGGTTCTGACTCTTTGTTAGTTCACAATCCACGAAGCTTGTGTCTAATCAACTTTATCTTGTGGAAGCCTGTATGAATTTCCACAACACATGAAAACTCTTCTTTTTATATTAAAAACAGCATTACTTCACATTTTCCTGCCTCCTCTCTTCTAACAATTTATTGTACTTCCCCTGTTAATATCTACCATTTCTTTTGCTCATACTCCTAACCTCTACTCTCTTCAGTCCAGCCAGTCTTTTTTTTTTACCACTGTCCTATCTCTATTCTTTCTCCCAGTACACTTCTTTCTTTCACCTTGCCTATCCTAAACCCCTCCATAATTCATTTCATCTCCCTATCTATCCACCTGAATACTGCCTTATGCACCATTTCTCTGCCCTTTTTTACATTCACCTTATATACCTATTCACTGTACAATTGGTTTTTTTTTGCTCCACAGACTTTATACTTTTGCAATTACTTCTGTTATCTACTGTCATTGCTTTCTCTCCTTTTCATTCCCCTAACTTTCTCTCTACTTATGCTTTCTTTTCTTCTAGTCATTCACTTTCCTCTCTTTTAATCCATATTACCTCTTCTTTCTTTCCCTTTACCCCTGAACACCTTTATTTTAATCCATCCTAGTATCCATCCTGCTCTCTATGATTTATATCTGTGGGCTTAAGTATAACATAATGACAAAAACAGTAACACTATCATTTATAGTCAAAGTAACATACTTTTCACATCCCACAACATGTCTTGTTAGGGTGGAGCAGCAAAAAGTTGAAAAAGCCTGGTTGTGTCAATGGGTCAACTCCATTGTGCTTGGATTTGCTCATTTTTTCCCATGTTACCAGAAGCTTCGCTGTTTCCAAATACACAGGCTCAGAAACTTTTAGAAATGGTTAAAAGAGAGACAAGCAGGGGGCGTGGCCTACGATGCTGAGCTGAGCAGACGTGTCCTCTCTTAGCTCCGTTCCCAGGGGGGACATTTCAGCTAATATTTGCACAACCGGCTAGCAACCACAGGTGTTCTACGGCTACTCTTCAGCTGCATGATGCCCAGAACTGGGAAACACAAGAATCAAGCAGCTCCTAAGAGATTTACACTCTCTCAGCCGCCATCTCCGCGGCACACGGTGTCTCCCAAGATGGCCGCCAGTGATTCCTCCTCACCTTTCCATGGCACCTACAAGACCGCGTGGAGGATTCCATAAACCGCTCCCGCAGGAATAATATACGCATAAGGGGCCTGCCAGATGCAATAACTAATCTCCAGGAGGAGATTCCTGCCTTGCTCGCCGCACTTGTCCCTGAAATCCCTCAGGACAAATTATTGCTGGATAGAGTCCATCGGGCCCTGGGACCCCGACGGGAGGGCGGCCCCCCGAAGGATATCATCGCCCACTTTTTTTATACGACCAAAGAGGCTATCATGCAATCGGCGAGAGCCGCTCCTCATTTGGAATTTAACGGAGCTAAATATACCCTGTTTACAGATCTATCAGGGGTTACCATTCAACGTAGAAGGGAAATGAAACCAGTTACTGGAATCCTCTTGGCTAATCGACTGAAATACAGGTGGGGATACCCTTTTCGTTTGACTTTTTCTTATAACAACAAAACTTTCTCTGTTTGCTCTGCGCAGGAGGGGCTTGATGTGTTAGCAGAGTTAAAATTGACCACAACGCCAAATAACTCCCCCCGCTCCGCTACCTTCCACACTGGAGCGAGACCGATTTCACCTCTGTGGCAAAGATCCCCAAAGCCATGACGCACTCAGGATTACCACCACTGGCTTGGTTTTTCTCAGCACATTATTGCTTTATTCAAGATTTGGTTCGTGTTCCCCCTGGGGGAGCCCCCCCGCTAATGCAGGGGCGTACGACTGAAATACCCTCCTATAGATGGTATTTTTTTGATGTTTGGTCTGTTCTGTTTTTGTTACTTGTTCTGCTGTTTGGAAGTATCCGAGGGAATTATTTTTTTGGGGAATCCAACCCACGTCCGATGGACTGTTTTAAGCAATCTGTCAAAATGGCACTATGGCGCTGACGTGCGCAACACATAACGTTAAGGGACTCAACTCTCCCGTCAAGAGGGCTAAGGCCTTCCGCCAATACCATTCGATGCATTTTGACATTGTTTTTTTACAGGAGACACATTTCTCCCGAGATTCGGAACCTAAATTTTTTCACAGGATGTATCCTCGAGTGTATACAGCAAATGCGGCAAAAAAAACTGTGGAGTGGTGATATGCTTCCATAAGAGGCTCAACATCCAAATCCAGTCCTCTTAAGCGGATAAACAAGGGAGATACCTAATCCTCACAGGTCTGTTACAAGACTCTGTAATAACTGTGGCTGTGATATATGGACCCAACGAACGCCAGAAGCCCTTTTTTCAAAACTTTTTCATCCTCTTGGAAAAACATCAGAGAGGTCACCTTATATTAGGTGGGGACTTTAACGAGGTGGTGAACCCTACTATGGATCGACAAGGGCCCCCCTTGACTCAACATAAACGGCATACCCATTATCTCTCGTCATTATTGCACCAGTATGCCCTGGTAGATGCCTGGAGAGAGACCCACCCATTTAAAAGGGACTTCACGTTCTTCTCCCATCCCCATAAATCCTACTCAAGATTGGACATGTTCCTGCTTAACAAATCCCTGGCTTCGGTCATAGTTCATGCCTCGATACATGTTTGTCCTTGGTCGGACCACTCCATTGTCAAACTTCAACTCAGGAACATTGCACCCAGACCACTGGATTTCTCCTGGCGGTTGGACGACACTCTCCTGTCCCAGAAGGAAATTGCCGACTACATAGGACTTGAAATAAAGACTTATTTCCAGCTAAATAACGTACACGATGTTAAGAACTCTACTCTGTGGGCAGCCCACAAAGCCTATGTTCGTGGTCTGCTGATCCAATCCCAGGGAAGAAGACGGAAGGCCAACAGAGAGAAATTCTCCTCGCTGATGTCACAACTCTCACAACTAGAGGCTGCCAACAAGACCAGGTCTACTGCCACGCTTAGGAGTGCAATAGATAAGTTGAGGACTGATTTGAACTTGTTAATGACTGAGCAGGAATTGAAAAAATTGCAATGGGTGAAGCAGAAGTATTTTCAAAAGGCTAATAAGGCTGATACAATGCTTGCACGTAAACTAAGTAACAAATATTTCCATTCCCCTTTCACGCAAATTCGTACTAAAGAGGGGGCCTTAACTGCTAATCCGGTTAAGATATCTGATGTGTTTGCTCAGTTTTACAAAGCATTGTATGACCCTAACGTTGAGCCCTCCCTCACGGCGATTGGTAGCTTCCTTAGTAAGACCTCCCTTCCCCAATTATCCCAAATACAACAGGAGACAATTTCTTCACCGATAGGGTTGGAGGAATTACTGGAAGCTATTAAAGGCCTAAAGTTGGCTAAATCGCCGGGACCGGATGGGTTCACAGCCAAATATTACAGAATGTATGCCCAGACTCTCGCCCCTATGCTGTTGCCTCTTTATAATGATGTTATGTCTGGTAAAGATTTGTTCGATCATGCCTCCCAACTTGCCCACATAGCGGTAATCCCTAAGCCCAACAAAGATATAACCCAATGTAAAAACTTTCGGCCCATCTCAGTGCTAAACATTGATCTTAAACTGTTGGCCAAAATTGTGGCAAACAGGGTAAGCCTGTTCATTAGTGATCTGATCCATAAGGACCAGGCCGGGTTCATTCCGCATAGGCAGGTGACCGATAACATCCGCAGGGTCATAGACCTGGTTCATTTTAGCAAAACGACCGATACTCCTTCCATGCTCCTATCGTTGGACCTGGAAAAGGCCTTCGATACAGTCTCCTGGCGTTATTTGGTCCAGACTATCCAATCGTATGGCTTCCCACCTGAATTTCTTAAAGTTATCCAAGCCCTATATCACTCCCCCAGAGCGCGTGTACGACACTTAGGCTTTCTGGCTTTCCTATTAAGAGGGGCACCCGTCAGGGGTGTCCTCTCTCCCCTCTCTTGTTTGCCCTCATTATTGAACCCCTGGCAATTCATATTCGGCAACATGTTGACATTCATGGTCTTCAGATAGGTGAAATTCATCATAAATGTGTCCTCTATGCTGATGACTTATTACTGTTGGTTTCCAAGCCTATGACGTCTCTCCCATATTTATATACTTTACTCTCTGAGTTTGGCTCGGTCTCTGGTCTGAAGGTTAATTCCCAAAAATCCGAAGCGCTGAACATTTATCTCCCTCCCCATACTCAAAAGCTGCTGGAGATTAATTTTGGATTTCACTGGCAACCTAAAAGCATAAAATATTTGGGGGTTCAGATCACTCCAGAATATAGTAGCCTATCCCAAGCCAATTATCCGGGGACAATTAAAAGACTGTTCTCTATGTTACATTCTTGGGAACCCTTGCGGTTGTCCTGGTTAGGGAAAGTACATGCCCTGAAAATGACAGTCCTCCCCCATCTATTATATTTGTTCCGCACACTTCCAGTTAACCCCCCTATGCCTACCCTACTTAAACTGCAGTCTCAATGCCTAAAATTTGTATGTGGTGGTAAATGGTCTAGGCTGAGGGCAAGCATAGCCTACCGGAATAGGACTAAGGGTGGCTTGGGGATTCCTAGTCTTAGGGCCTATTATATTGCGGCTCAGCTGGCTCAGTTGGTGGAATGGCATACCCAGAGTACTTCCCCCCTCTGGACACAGTTAGAACAAAGCTCTGTGGGGGGCACTCTTCTCAGCAATTTGATGTGGATTGGGTCCTCCCCTGACCCCACTTATTGCCCCACGGTGAACCATTCCCTACAAGTGTGGAAGTCGGCCTCTACCAAATACCCATTAGTGTCGGCCCACCGTCCAGTGTTATCTTTCCTGAACAATCCTGACTTCTCTCCAGGCAGGGAGGGGGGCGCCTTCTCTTGGTGGCAGGACAATGGCCTTTTAGCTCTGCATCAGCTCACCCGAGATCATGTGTTTCTGTCTTGCGAAACCCTCCGAGAGAAATTCCATATGCCTATCACTGAATCATTTTGATATGCCCAAATACGCCACTATTTTCTCTCCCTAACGGGGAACATTCTGCGGGACTTGCCTGCACCCACAATATTTGAACACTTATGCCTGCTCTCCATCCCATATAAAGGGGCCATATCTAGAATTTATGATGTCTTAATACACCAGACGCCTGTTAAAGATTTGATTTTTGTTAAGCAGTGGGAGCAAGACCTGCGTCTCTGCTTGGAGGAGGATGCTTGGCTGGACATGTTGCGGGACATGTCTAGGTGTTCCCCCAGTATTTTGGTACAGGAAACTTTTCAAAAGGTGGTCACTAGGTGGTACTTAGTTCCCGAAAAGCTTTCGAAATGGTTCCCCACCTCCTCTCCGGTGTGCTTTAGGGGTTGCGGGCAGACTGGTTCATTTATTCATATTTGGTGGCATTGTCCTAAGGCTGTCCGGTTCTGGACCAGGGTCTATACAATGGTAACTAGCATTACTGGGCTTATACTTAGGAAATCCCCTCTGGAAGCTCTGATACATGGACGAGTGCCAGGTGGGAACAAATGGGTTCGGCAGCTAGTAGGCCGTATATTTACGGCGGCCAAACAGACTATTGCCAAGGCTTGGAAAACCAACTCATTAAACTTACAGGAGGTGAAACACAGACTAGATAACTATATGTCTATGGAAAGGCTCTCCTCACTTGCCAAGGGTGACTTGCGCTCTTTTCATAAACTCTGGGGCCCCTGGGTTCAATATAGAGGGCTATCAGCAATAGGTTAGATATGGGTACGTTAGGTGGACAGCACCCTAGATTTGCCATTTGCCATTTTTTCCCCAAGACACACCTATATTCTTATGTGATCATATTCTCGTATGCACCCCCTATGGATACGTTCTTTAGTTGCTGTTTTACCACTTCTGTCTATTCTTTTCTGTCTAACTAATGTTGGTGTCCTATTTTCCTCATTGTCGACTGCAATGATTGTAATCTGTATCTTTGCATTATTGAAGCTGTTTTTTACATGCTATGCATTACTTTCTGTAAGACTTTTCATGGAACATAGGAGCAACGGCTGTATTTTTATTTTCTTCTGTTTCTTTTTCTTTGTAAAACAAAATAAAAATATTTGGGAAAAAAAAAAGAGAGACAAGCAGGTGCTCAAATAAGGACTGTGTTAATAAGAAAGAAGTAAATATAATATGTGATATATCTAAAATTCTATTATCCAGCAAGTTCTGAAATACAGGAATTCTGCTTTCAATAGAGCAAACACATTTTATTCTGTAAAAATAAAAAAAATAAAAAAGTACATTTCACTTGATGGTAATTCAGCTGCATGCAGTAAATTTATCTTTTAAAAGCTGCAAGGACTGGAAATAACAAAAAGCATAGATTTTTCATGATTAATCAATAGGCAAAAAGTATGTTCAGCACTTTCTATATTCACTGAACTCATGTTGAACATGAGGGTATACTGTCCTTTTAACTTCTAAAGGAACAATACCAGTCCCAAACATGAAAAAAAGGACCAGTTCAATCCTCCTCTAAAAAAATCTCTGTTTTATTACAGCGTATTTAGCTGCTATGTGATGGATATAAACTGGCTACAATTAACCTATATCCTATTTTATGATGTACTTATAGAAGATGTAGGAAGGATGTACAAAATGTGCCACTTGATGTAGAACTACCTGTTGTGTTTTATATTGCCACAGTGTCCCCAATATATTATACTTATGGATAAAAAAAGCCACACTGTTTGCCAGCATCATCCACTTCACTCTGTTTCCAGTAGTGCCCAGTAGAAGCAAATTTATATGTCTGCCCTTTGATAAGTCCTTGGGCTAAAAGCTTGTGGAAAGGCTCTCTCTTCACGTAAGGGAATATGAAGATAGATTACTGCATCTTACTTTGCACTTCATTTTAAAGTCATTAAAATTTAACAAACATATATAGCTTAAATTCTAGAGCAGGCATGTCCAAAGTGCGACCCGAGGGCCAATTGTGGCCCTTTATCAAATTTACACTGGCCCTCAGCCTCCACCATGAAATGAATAACAATGCGGCCCGCCAGCATAGTAAGATCAGGAATCACGTAGATGTAGCAGTAATATTTGGGTACATTAGTGAAATGATCTGCCACTTGGTCTATACTGCTGCCTGTGTGCTGAAGGTGTTAGTAATAGACACATACTGCCACGTAGAGACGCGCCGCTCTCGCATACTTCTTTACTTTACTGTACTGGCACGTCACTACTTCTATTGCACCTTCAGCGCTAAAGAAGTATGCAAGAGCAGCGCGTCACTACGTGCCAGTACGTGTCTGTTACTAACACCTTCAGCACACAGGCAGCAGTATAGACCAAGTGGCAGATCATTTCACTAATGTGCCCAAATATTATTGCTACGGCTACGCGTTTCTTTGTTTAAATGAGTTAAATGGTGTTAATGGTTCAAAGAATGTCGGGCTAAATGGTTGGCCCCCACACATTTTCACCTCACCAAATCTGGCCCTTGTTGAAAAAAGTTTGGACACCCCTCTTCTAGAGAATGTGTTCCTTGTCATAATATTTATATCTAACTGATTAATGGCATGATGGTTTATTTGCCCATCTGATTTCAATATATTTTTTAAAATTGTCTCAGCCTGAAAAAAAATAGACAGCGAGCAGTGGAGCTAATGCTCCATGTGCCCTAGGCCTTAGGGCATGAACAAACTGAGCTGCTCTCGGCCTGTAATTTTTGAAGACTGAGAGAATTCATCCGTTCCCTGCTCCTGCTCCATGAATTTGAATTAGTTCTGCCTGTGAGTCCACACAAGCAGCGGAGTGGAAGCAGAGGTAAGCCCAAATACACAAAATGAGCCAGACCTTCACTCTCCAGTGATTCGCTTCTCTCAGCCTTCAAAAATATGAAGGCTGAGAGCAGTCATCTGTCTTTAATCTCCATCTCACCTGTGTTTAATCTCCTTCAGCGCAGGTGACTAAACACATGGAGTTACATTAGTGGAATTTCTATAAATATCTAGTAGTGAAACATATGCAATGCTTAGTAGCTGAGCAAGACATATATTTTACCTCTGATGATTATGTAATTTCAGAGGTTTTGTTTGCAAAAAAGGAGAAGACTGTTTCTCCTCATTCTGTCTTCATTCAGGAGTTGGGTGTCAGATGAATGATCCGATATATCTTATAGGGGGGGGGGCTCTTTTTGCCTAGAAGATGTATTAGAGCTCACTTTATTAAAATCCCCAGAAATTCTGCCTCTCTACGTGCAGTATTTGTGCAAAAGGCAGTTATTTTGTTAGATTTTGTTTGTACTGGAATCAAGTATTTGAGTGAGCTCTAAACCATCTGCTAGGAAAGGAAGTCCCCTTATAAGATATATTGGATATGACACCCAACTGCTGCATGAAGACAGAATGAAGAGAAACAGATGCTGAGGAATAGTGAATATAAACTTTCTTATTTCTGAATCAATGCAGAATTTTTAATTGATTGTATTTAGAAAGTTTCTTGTTTCGGTACGAGGAAGATTATATTAAATTTTAATTTTCACGATAGCTACCCTTTGAATAGAAAATTGTATAATAAAGTAAATAGGTCCATGTTTACAGAGAAACTGGCTAAAAATGTCTGAAAATCTAAGTAATTCAAATTCTCCCATGCTTCCCTAATTGAATAACTGTGTACCTTGCTGTAAGGTAATGATGACCGTATTCCTCTGAGCATGATTTCATTTTTTTTTTTACAACAGTAAAAATTGCTGGCTAAATAAACAGGAATAAGCAAAGCAGTGCCCCCAGATTCCCATACTAATTTAAGTCATGAAGGGGGCAGTCCTTTGTACTGATTTACATAAACATCTGTCAAGGGATTCTTTCCAAAGATAAAATTTGCATTTATTATTTTAGGAGACGTTTTTGAAGCCATATCCATTGTGTGAAGCAACATGCCAAAGATGTTAAAAGCTCTCATCCATAACAACTGCCCTGCTTGTGCACAACAATCTTTCCCAATGAGAATGTCATCAGTTTGTTTTCAATTGTTGGAGCCACTCAGCAGAAACTGGATTTCTCCCTAATTATGATCATTCAGGTCAGAAATGCTGTAATGTTGTGCCACTATCTTTAAATAGTCTGTCTCTTTGATGGAAATAAGTCAAGCATAAAGTTAATTTAGTACTTGACTAGATGTTATAAGCAATACGAGATACTCATTTTTTCAATGATATTCATAACTAGAGAGAGCGCAAAGATCCTACCTACCAATGAGATATATTGTTTATACGGATTCTGACATGAAAACAGGAGTTGGGGAAGACACAAGATGTAACACCATAAGAACATACAGAAGCTTTACATGACTCGTGGCCAACAAGACAGATGTGGCAGATGAGCTACTGGCTCACTACAGTTCCCAAAGTGGCATCACAAAGTTGCTGGGATGCTTCCAAGAACCTCAACAGTGACATCTGTTTGGCAAGCTTTCTGGTATGTCACTTTCCAGCCTCTTACTTTTGACCCACAAAGGATAAACACTGTTCAGTTATGGCTGTAGTTGTGGGGACATTTCATCCATGTGACAAGAGCCAAAAAAAATCTCCAATGAGTATAATTCAGATTGTACATGAGCATAAATGGATTTAAACAAGATGTGTTACTTTTGTTTCAAATGCTGGTATTAAATGTGATTTAGATATTACATTCATATTCTGACAATTCAGCTGCAATGCATCTCATTGTCACATTAAAAGCATAAATACATTGGCTTAGAGCTTGATTATAAAAGGTGTGATCATTTAGGTAATGAGTCATTTGCAGAGAAAAACACTCCTCTGTGCTTGATTTTTCACTAGTTTGGATTTGTTTCCATTTCTATAGCTGTTTAGAGAGCAAATGATCTGCACCAGTTGGTTTTTCAGGGCATGATAGTTTTGGAGAATATAATACACATTGTAGAATTCATCTTCATGATGCAGTGCTATTGCTTTTATAAAGTGAAATAATGCAACACAATATTGTACTACATGATTTCAGGCCAAAAAACACCATATTTTCACACTCTCGCGTTATAGAAATGTATGGGCTCCTCACCTACAACTACAAATAAAAATGAGAATATTATTCTGAGAAAATAAACCTACAGTCTTGTAATAAAACTGAAACCAGGCATAACCAGATCAAACACACTAATCTACCCATTCATGTAAATAAGGATCACCTATTTTTACACATATTATATTACACATATTATTTTATAATTACACAATTTCTACAGCGGTGTAAGTGGGCACCCTTGTTCTAACTTATTCAAGCAGTAGATCTTGCCCATATAAGATGCCTGCAATCTTTGTATGTTACTTGTCATAATGCTGCAAAGGCAGCTTCATTGGCAGACACTCCTGTAATACTGTATGTTTAAGTACCAAACGACTGCCCACAGTTGCAAGGTGCAAGAAGCCCTTTCCTTTGCACTCCACTGGCAGTTCATGTCCTAATTGAGGGAATGTAACCTGATTAAAAAGTTATGAGACTTACACTGTATTTATTGATACTTGTCAAAGGGAAGAACAATCCTCAGAAGCATGAAGCTAGTAGCACTTTACCTTGTCAAGAGGGGCACTGACATTATACTGTAAATGAAGCATGTGTTTTGTGCCCAAAACCATAAGCCTATGATTAAGTGCCCTTTGGGAATGAAACGTGCAAGGCTTCAGAGGTTGTTTTATACAGTAAGTGCTTTTCTTTCTACTATATTTTGGTGGCCTCTGTGAAGTCCTTGAGACTTGATCTCCCTTATTTTTGCTCTTTTTCATGGTCTTTCTGCATCCCTCATAATGTCACAGGAAAGGAAAGCACTTCACCACTTCTTGCTGTGCAAATAATCCTTTATTTTAGCCAGTTTACCTCTTCAAGTACAGATGTTCTGTTCTTCAACTGGCTAAAATAAAGGATTATTTGCACAGCCAGAAGTGGTGAAGTGCTTGCCTTACCTGTGAAATTTTGCTGAATGTAAGCAATAGCACCACCATACACAACAGCACCTGAAGAGTGTAAGTAGTTCTCCCCATATCTCTTATTTGTCTACATTTGCATTCCTTATAATATATCTCCACCGCTCATCTGCTGGCTGGCTCAAATGTGCTCATTGGCAGAAACCCGGGCCAGAACAATTAATGGCAGCTGTATAGAAAAGCCTCTTGCCTGTGTCTGATGCAACATGGCCTACTTTTCTGCATATATTGCTGGTATCTCGTCTACACTTAGTTAACAGCTCCCAGTATCTGGTCTACACTTAGTTAACAGCTCCCAGTAAGTGGGCAAACAATATGTTGAAATTCTAGGAGAATGTCAAAACATTTGTGGGAGTACACTATAAAATGTCAGTAAGAAAGTATCCATTTCAAACTGCTATTATCACTTATGACTTCCCTATTACGCACTACTAAACCTTGCTTTAAAAATTCAGTAGCTTTTCTATTGGGAAATGTGTGAAAATGTATCTTCCTTATCTCTTACCTTTCTGAGTTAATGGGATCTGTATATCTGTATATCTTAAGTAGTACCAGGCTGAATCAACAAAAGTATCCATTGTGTGTCTCTCTTACAGCTGCCCCCACACACCTTTGGAAAACAAGAAATAAGGAGCATGCAATGTACAGACAGAAATCCTTATAATAATAATAATCTATTTGCTGAATGCTCTCAAGGATGTATAAGCACCAACTAAAATATGAAAAAACATAACTATGTTAATGAACATCTAGAGCAGTAGTCCCCAACCAGCAGCTCGTGAGCAACATGTTGCTGGCCAACCCCTGGATGTTGCTCCCAGTGGCCACACTCTCGCAGGTGCTTATTTTTGAATTCCTAATTTGGGGGCAAGTTTTGATTGCATAAAAAATGGGCTACTGCCCAAAAGAGCCTTCTGTGGGCTGCCAGTCCACATAGGTGCTACCAACAGCCAATCACAGCCCATAATTGGCACCCCAAGGAACATTTTTCATTCTTGCTCGTCAATGTTTTTATTTTTTAAATTTAAATGTGGCTCATGGGTAAAAAAGTTGGAGATCCCTGATCTAGAGGATGAAGCAAGCTGTTAAACTTCCATTGTTGTATATCACTATATGAAGTAGAACATGCACCAAATATGGATAATTTATTGTTGGGTAAGAAACAACACATTCTTTTTATTTGTCTCCTGTCAGGTACAGTAAGAGAAGCAGTTTATATTAAGACCAAGAGAAAAGAAGTAAAACCCTTATTTTCCACACCCCAAACCAATTAGGAATTAAACAAATGCTTAGCGCAATAAATCGATAAGTTAAATATTAAATATGGTACCAGTAATTACTGGATTAAAAGGATGATATCTATGTGCTTAAACCATTAATACATTGCTGAGTGCTAGTTCGTTCTATTAGACAATTCTTAAATTAGGATTATATAAAACATGATTCAAACACCATGTCAGGTACAGTAAGAGAAGCAGTTTATATGTAATGATTCCCAGGCTAGCATTCAGAGCAAATCAAAATGTTACTTTATTAGATAATACTAACAAAGTGTATGGTGACACTACACTGACATTTACTGAATTTATGAAAGACAGAATCCAGAAGGATTCCCATCAGTTGATCTGTTTTGTATATATCAACGCATTTCTGTAAGGAAACCATTATCGTTAATAAATGGTACGAGTTCTTCAGAATGTGTGTAGTGGCTTTAAACAGTGGAACACATTCATTTCCTACAGATAATTAACGCAGAGTGCAGCTCAGTATACTAATACTCATATTACACACCACACACCATTTATATCACATGCAAAAGATCTGGACATATATTTTCAGGGCTGCAATAATTAATGAAATGCTAAAATCTCAGCCCTGTGGCCATATACATAGCTAAAAGATTTCCTTTTTAAATCTCACACTGGCATGGTATCATATGCTGCAGTGTTATTCATTATAGAGTGTTTGCCAAATGAACAACAGTTGGGAAACTGTACTGTAGTGTTGGACTGGGATGCCAGAGACCCACCAGAAAAGCATAGACCTTGGGCCTGCTTTTAAAACTATTATTCCTCTTCTCTTCACTCAACCTCTTAGTACTCCTAGTCTTTTAGCTCTACTTACTATACTCTATTCTTCCATTATTAAGCCCCTTAAGGAAATAGGTAATGACCATGAACTACGTCAAATGGTTAGAAGCATGAGTCTGACACTATTTATAACATAGTAAGTAAGGTTGAAAAAAGACACACTCCATCAAGTTCAACCTTTTAGTTTTTTTTTTTAATCTGCCTAACTGCTAGTTGATCCACAGGAAGGCAAAAAATACCCATCTGAAGTCTCTCCAATTTGCCTCAGAGGGGGAAAAATTCCTTCCTCACAAAATGGCAATCGGACTAGTCCCTGGATCAACTTGTGCTATGAGCTATCTTCCATAACCCTGTATTCCCTCACTTGCTAAAAAGCTACCCAACCACTTCTTAAAGCTTTCTAATGTATCAGCTTGTACAACTGATTCAGAATTCCACATCTTCACAGCTCTCACTGTAAAAAACACCTTCCGAATCTTTAGGCAGAACCTCTTTTCTTCTAATCGGAATGGGTGACCTTGTGTCAGCTGGAAAGACCTACTGGTAAATAAAGCATTAGAGAGATTATTATAAGATCCCCTTATATATTTAAACATAGTTATCATATCACCCCTTAAGTGCCTCTTCTACAGCGTGAACATCCCCAATTTGGCCATTCTTTCCTCATAGCAAAGATTTTCCATGCCTTTTACCAGCTTAGTTGCCCTTGTCTGTACCCTCTCTAATACAATAATGTTCTGTTTGAGTGATGGAGACCAAAACTGCACAGCATATTCTAGATGGGGGCTTACAAGTGCTCTATACAGCAGAAGAATGAATCCCTCCTCCCGTGACTCTATGCCCCTTTTAATAATAGACCTTATTTGCCCTTGATGCTGCTAACTGGAATTGCTTGCTACAGCCAAGTTTATCATCTACAAGGACTCCAAGGTCCTTTTCCGATAATAGATTTGCCTTGTGCAGTCCCATTAAGGGAATAAGTGGCTTGGATATTTTTACATCCCAGGTGCATGACTTTACATTTATCAACATTGAATCTCATTTGCCACTTAGCTGCCCAGATTGCCAATTTGTCAAAATCGTGTTGCAAGGATGCCACATCCTGGAATTAAATTGGCTGGATAGCTTTGTGTCATCTGCAAACACTGATACATTACTTACAACATCCTCCCCTAAGTCATTAATGAACAAGTTAAATAAAAGTGGACCCTATACCGAGCCCTGAGGGACCCCACTAAGAACCTTACTCCAAGTAGAGAATGTCCCATTAACAACTACCCTCTGTACCCGATAATTTAGCCAGTTTCCTATCCATGTGCAAACAACTTCATTAAAGGAAAACTATACCCCCAAAATGAATACTTAAGCAACAGATAGTTTATATCAAATTGAATGACATATTAAAGAATCTTACCAAACTGGAATATATATTTAAATAAATATTGCCCTTTTACATCTCTTGCCTTGAACCACCATTTCGTGACTCTATCTGTGCAGCCTCAGAGATCACCTGACCAGAAATACTACAACACTAACTGTAACAGGAAGAAGTGAGGAAGCAAAAGGCAGAACTCTGTCTGTTAATTGGCTCATGTGACCTTACATGTGGTTTGTATGTGTACACAGTGAATCGTACGATCTCAGGGGGCGGCCCTTATTTTTTAAAATGGCAATTTTCTCTTTATGATTACCCAATGGCACATACTTCTAAAAAAGTATATTATTATTATAATGGTTCATTTACATGAAGCAGGGTTTTACACATGAGCTGTTTTACTCAGTATCTTTTAATAGAGACCTACATTGTTTGGGGGGTATAGTTTTCCTTTAAGTAAAACAGACCTTAGTTCAGAAAGCAGTCATTAGTGGGGCACAGTATCAAACACTTTGGCAAAATCCAAATAGATCACATCTACTGCCCCCCCCCCACTGTCCAGCTTGACTTACCTCATCATAAAAAGCAATCAAATTTGTCTGACATGACCTATCCTTCATAAAGCCATGTTGATTGCTGCTCATAATGCCATTCACTAGGATTACATTTTGAATGTGATCCCTTAATAAGCCTTCAAATAATTTGCCCACCACAGATGTCAAATTTACTGGCCTATAATTGCCAGGCTGAGATCATAATCCCTTTTTAAATATTGGAATATCATCAGCTTTTCTCCAATCCATTGGCACCATACCAGATGAAAGTGAATCTGAGAAACTCAGAAATAGGGGCTGGCCTAAAACTGAACTAAGCTCTCATAGAACCAGGGGGTGTATGCCATCAGGCCCTGGAGCCTTGTTTACATAAATTTTTATTAAACCTTTATGAATCATATCCTGAGTCAGCCACGGACTAGATTGAGCAGAGCCATTAGTGTAGCTATAAAGTGAGCCTACACTGAAGAAAATAACTTATTTAGCACATTTGACTTTTCTGTATCATACTGGTACCATTATTTAATGGAGCAATACTCTCAACCTGCATCTTTTTACTATTAATATATTTAAAAAACTTTTTAGGGTTAGTTTTCACCTCCACCACAATTAACTCTTCATTTCCTATCTTTGCCTTCCGGATTGCTGATTTACAACATTTATTACAGTGTTTATATTCATTAAATGCAGCTTCTGTCCCAACAGATTTGTAGTTTTTAAATGCCTTTCTCTTCTTTCCTATTAACTTCTTTACTTCTGTATTAAGCTACATTTACTCCTTAAGGGAATAAATTGAGAACAGTAATGATTTAATATAATTTTAAATGACAACCATTTCTGTTCTGTGCTTTTAGCTGAAAACTTAATGCCCAAATCAATACTCCGTAGGGCAGCTCTCAAGGCACTAAAATTTGCTTTTCCAAAATTCATGGTTTTTGTTGCCCCAGTGTATATTTGTTTTTTGCACCAGACATTAAATGATATAACATTATGGTCACTATTACCCAGGGGTTCAATGACTTGCACATTTGCTATAAGTTCTGGGTCATTAGAGATCAATAGATCCAGAATAGCATTTTTTCTGGTAGGCACCTCAACAACCTGTGCCATAAAATTGTCATGCAACAAGTTTATAAATTTGTTCCCATAAACTGACCTGGCAGTACTGTTGCTCCAGTCAATATCTGGGTAATTAAAATCCCCCATTTTCATTACTTTACCCAAACTAGCAGCCCTTTCTATTTGCATCAGGAGCTTAGCCTCCTCCTCCTCACTTACATTAGGGGGTCTATAGCATATGCCTACAATTAAACTGCTGGACTCTTTACAATTGGTGAAGAACTCCACCCATAAGACTTCTGCCCCCTCATTTTCTAACATAACCTCCTCCTTTTTATAAGCTTTTAAATCCTGTCTCCTCCAACCGTCTAGCCATCTTCTCTCCCAAAACAGCTGCACCATCATCATTGAGGTGCAGCCCAACCCTAGCAAAGAGCCTGTAGCTGACTGAGAAATCAGCCCAGTTCTCCAAAAACCCAAAACCCTCCTCCCTACACCAATCTCTCAGCCACGCATTAATCTACCTACGCTGCCGCTGTCTCCTTAGCGTTGCTCGTGGCTCAGGTAATATCTCTGAAAAAATTACCTTGGAAGTCCTTGCCCTCAACTTTACACCTAGTTTTTTAAAAATCGTTCTTAAGGACTTCACCAACTGCTCTAACTTTGTCATTGGTACCTATGTGTACCAAGACCGCTGGGTGTTCCCCAGCCCCTCCCAATAATCTGTTCACTCGTTCCACCACATGCCGAACCCTAGCACCAGGCAAGCAGCAGACTGTTTGGCATGTAGGGGCCTTATGACAGACCACCCTATCCACCTTTCTAATAACTGAATCCACTATAACTAAAACCGGTGGTTCCTTCCTTGTGTCTTGACAGACATGTGAACTTAAAAAACAATACCACAAATTAGTCAAACTGAGAATACACATAAAATGTGTACACCATACTAGACAAACGCTGCAATATGCATTTACAGCAAGTAATGAAATACAAAATCCTGCTTGTTAAAAGAAAACTATACTCCTCAAACAATGTAGGTCTCTATAAAAAGATATTGAATAAAACAGCTCATTTATAAAACCCTGCTTCATGTAAATAAACCATTTTCATAATAATATACTTTTTTAGTAGTATGTGCCATTGGGTAATCATAAATAGAAAATTGCCATTTTAAAAAACAAGGACAGCCCCCTGGGATTGTATGATTCACGGTGCACACAAACATACCAAACAAACTATGCATGCTAGGTCACATGAGCCAATTAACAGACAGAGTTAGGTATTTTGCTTCTTTAGTTCTTCCTGTTACAGTTAGAGCTGTAGTATTTCTGGTCAGGTGATCCATGAGGCAGCACAGAGACCACAAAATGGTGGTTCAAGGCAAGAGATTTAAAAGGGCAATATTTACTTAAATATATATTCCAGTTTGGTAAGATTATAATATGCCACTTAATTTGGTATAATTAAATTGCTTAAGTATTCATTTTGGGGGTATAGTTTTCCTTTAAAAAGTGGTATACAGATAACATTTAACTACACATATAAATACCATAAACTAAACATTTCAGCATGGAAAGAAATGGATAATAAAATGCCATACATCAGCAAATTCCAATATATATGTGGGGGAGGGGGGCAGGCAGATTAAATAATTTGTGATTCTTAAAATGCTGTTAAAATACGCGTGGCCTTGTCTGTAGTCATTGGTTAAAGCCATAAAACAAAACAATTGGCTAGTAGCCTCGGGCTCGGGGGTAAGGGTTACTTAACCTCAAAGTTGCAATGCAGGACACTCTGTAACACTTCATGAAGGGCTTACATAGTCGCAATCCATTCTTCATCTTCCGATACTTTAGAATGTAAATCACCCGCAATGCAGGGACCACACTATCCCCCTCCCACCCATCTAAGGAGTTTGGCATGTAATACTGTTTGGGTGTGAGAGTACGGTATGCGGTGTGGGAGCCCAACGATGCTCCAGCACAAGGTAAAGTGGTGCCGTGATCAACTTGCCGAGGCCTGCAGGCTTAAACACCGCATACCGTACTCTCACACCCAAACAGTATTACATGCCAAACTCCTTAGATGGGTGGGAGGGGGATAGTGTGGTCCCTGCATTGTGGGTGATTTACATTCTAAAGTATCGGAAGATGAAGAAAGGATTGCGATTATGTAAGCCCTTCATGAAGTGTGTCCTGCATTGCAACTTTGAGGTTAAGTAACCCTTACCCCCGAGCCCGAGGCTACCAACCAATTGTTTTGTTTTATGGCTTTAACCGATGACTACATTGACATTTCGTACTAATACTTGGTGATTTTCTTCAAAGCACTTAACAATAATTTTATTTGTCTTTTATGTTCTTTTTCTTCATTTTTTATACTATAATTTTTGACATTTTTTGTAAATTTTTTGAGAATTTTTTATACATTGATAGTGTTTAATTTTTGATGCTAAATTCGTTATACTGTATACACATGACTATAACATTATGCTGCTATACCTTAATGTCACGATATAGGAACAGGTAGCAACTGACACATTTGGGGTTAATAGTTTGAGGGAAATATGTCTCTTTACACACATATATTATATGTTTATCTTGGGATGTCTCTGTAACCCCATGTGGGGTGATGCACTGGTTAAAATAACCACACATTATTTTTCGGTCAATAATGACATTAATGGTTAGGTTGCTATGGGGGAGGTACTTAGCAACAATAGCTATTTGATTATGTGGTCCTATTTAGAGCTCTGCACTGATCACGCTGCAATACAATATAGACAGCATTTTATCTACCGCTATGGAGAGAGCATGAACCCAGACCTTCTACCTAGACTCATATTTGTTACTTTGTAACATTACCAGTATTTCCTAGTATTTTGATACATTTAAATAGTTGCGAGTGAAATTAACAACTGTTACAAAGTTTGTTTTTAAGTATTCTCCTCTCTTAAACAAGGGGTGTTTTAACAGTGATGTATTAATGTATTTTGAGTTATGCTATTGGATGCATTGTGATGATGACAAGGATGACATGTCAGCCAATTAACTTTTCCCTCCATCATGGGTATTTAATGCATTTTTCATTGTCTGTTGTTACTTTGAGAAAGGCCTCAGAGAGGCCGAAACGTTAGTCTTTTGTTAATAAAACATTATTTCATTTTTAAGTCCTGAGAGTGCAGACCTTCTTTACTTCGCGAAAGATTCGGCCGAATACCGAACCAAATCCAAACTCAAATTACGGATGGGAAGTGGGAACTTTTTTTACTTCCTTGTTTTATGACAAAAAGTCACGTGATTTCCCTCCCCGCCCCTAATTTACATATGTAAATCAGGATTCAGATTCAGTTCGGCCGGGAAGAAGGATTCGGCCAAATCCGAATCCTGCTGAAAATGGCTGAATCTCGGCCAAATCCCAAACCAAATCCTGGATCCGGTGCATCCCTAATATATATATATATATAATGTTATGTATGCACACAAAAAGCTATAACCTGTGGGATTGTCCTGGAGATTGAAGGGTAATTTATGCCTGCCCTTTTGAAACCAGTGCATCGGAAAGCAGGCTGCACTAAATGCAATGAGCAGTCTACAGGTCTTTGCACTTCAAAACGCCTGAGGCTATTTGAACAATACCTGATTGCGCCCATTTTTGCACTTTGCACACGGTGTGGGCCTATATAAATGCATCCTCATGTGCAATATCATGGTGCACAATAGTGGCTGTACAGCAGGCCCCTGTATAATACTTTTAAAAAAGAGCAATAAATGAACCAAGTGTTGTTTAGATATAAGAGCAATAATCCTGAAATTCAAGTCAGTACAAACCTTTCCTGAGTTGGATATCATCTCTGTGCCATCGCTGCTTGTAACAATAAATTTGAGATAAAGTAGTCCCAGCTTGTCAGCTAACTCTGCATCTTCAGGTCTGACACTGGGGATACATAAGCAAATAGGTAAGATAATAGTATTATAAGAAAATGTAATTAAACCCCACATTCTCTTCTAAAAGGCTGAAAAAATAGTAAGTAAGGTATTTTCAGTAATATTAGTTAATGTTGGCTGAAAAAATAGTAAGTAAGGTATTTTCATTAATATTAGTTAATGTTGGCCCCTTGATACTTGTTTACATGTCCTTTCAGCAGGTATTCTGGATATCCAACAGATAACATACATCTGGCTTTATCTTTGGCTTTATATAGTTATAGCGATTCGTTTTAGCAATATCTCTTATACATATGCTTTTTACATTTTATTGGAAGGAATAGTAAAGGAATAGTAGCACCCATTTTCTGATTGCTCGCTCATAGTACCTGTATTTTTTTCCATTGTCAACATTTATATCAATGTGGTGTACAATATTAAAGCATTAGTATCTATTTATGTAAATGTGCGTTTTCCCTAAAGCTTTTTCAGCTGTTTCATTTACAAATTAAAAGAGCTGTAACATAGTCAATAGTTTGGGACTTACAATAGTTCTTTCTAGGATGGAGCCACAGTACCGCAAGGTACACACTGTTGTTTATGGCCTTCACAGCACAAGGGGCATATTCTCCAACTGTTTCTTTTTTTTTTTGCTTATTGCAGCAAAAAATACGTCTGTATGCAAAGAATACATAAGTCAGCTAGAGAAGCTCTACAATATACTGTATCACATGTTAACAGTTGATAAAGTCCTTTTAAATTGGAACAATCTAGTATAGATAAACTATCCATCTGCAATTGCTGTTAGTTTTCCGTTTCAAAATTTATCTCATCTTTTCTTATTGATTTTGTGAGATTTAAGGGTTTTTATAAAATAGCTGAAAAAGACAATCCTCCGCACAATTCTTAGAAAAATACTCTCACACCTAATTCACTTGTATAGCCTTTTCAAGAATTTTGTGGATAATTATATTTTAGCCCTTTGACAAATAAAAGGTTATAATAATAGGTTATTAGTCTTCTCCGCGTACCTAAAAAAAGGTTGCTGGTGCAGTCAGGTTACTAATGCGGTGAGTCCATGAGTGCTAACAAGATTCATCTGGTTGCCACTGGGGATTTGTTTAGACTGAGCAACATGAGGCAGCTGGCATTTCCACCAGCACAAATACTTGTATGTGCTGCTTCTACAGTATGCATGTCTATCTGAAGTGCATACTTAAAGGCACAGTATGCACCTTGTTTAACATGAGTGCAATGAAGAATGCTTGTTCTGAACATACTTTTTGCCTATTGATTTAATAAAGAAAATTCTATGGTGTTCTAATTATGTTTCTTGTGCTAAACAGTAAGGACAGAGAGACTGAAGCTACTCTTATGATTATCTAGTTTGCAAGAATCAAACATGGAATTTAGCTCAAGATATAACAAAAACAATAGCTTTTTTATGAATAAAACAATAGGCAAAATATTTGTTTCAGGACTAATTTATATTTATCAACCTTTAATATCCATCAGCCTCAAATGACCACCCACATTGGGGCATGTGGCACATGGATAAGCAAATATCATTTATATCACTACCATATATTTATATATCTGAAGAATAAACCATGTAAAAACAAGTGTAGTGTGTTGCATAATCAGTACATAAAGGGGCAGATTTATCAAGGTTCGAATGGAAAATTAGATTTTTTTAAAACAAATCGGATTCGATTTTCGAGATTTATCATACGCTGGCCCTTTAAGAACAGGAATTACATACATAATGTAAAAAATGATTTACTTCAAATGGACTCTATGGGTGATAGCCTTTCTGTAATTCAGAGCTTATTAGAAATTGGGTTTCTGGTTAAGAGATTCCACACCTGCAACTTATGTATGGACCTATAGGATCTTCTATGCTGCTATAGCTTTAAATCCCGACCCTTCCTCCTTTTCCCTAGCTGCTGGGCAAAAGCCCATGTATCTAGTTTACATTTCACCTATCAGTTATTGGCCAAGAGGTAATGACCATTTCCTCCCACACTTCAATATACTGTGTGGAAAGGGGTGGATCTTCCTCTTTGGCTGCTGGTGTCCTTACCAGCAGCCAAAGAGTCTCATTGAGCCTGGGTACACCAAGGCCCAGTAAAGTCACCGCCCTAAAGGGACCTGTACATTTAGCGACTAAGTCAGGGACCAGGGAACCCCCGTGAATGAGGTTAGCTAGAATAGGTTATATCTGTTATAGACTCTCTAGGAGAGTGGGATAGAAAGATTATATAGCAAGAGCAGGTTTGTGCTCCATCGAGGATCTGTAGCAGGGAGTAGCCTCCCAAAGGCTTCTTGATTGCCTTCAGTGAAGGGACCACAGTGGATAGGGTGTCAGGCTAGACTTATTCTCCCTGACCACTCTGCTGGTGGGATTCAGACCACTTCAAGGTACATCTGCCTGGGATTACTGATTACAACTTGACTACAATGCCTTATGGCAGTCACATTCCTCAGCTGTGTCATCCAACCTATTCCAGCCAATGTGATGTATATCTACCTATATCTCTTAACAACTGTGAATAAACCTGGGGATATTGTTCTTGTAACAATAAACTACCATTCTGTTGTTTCACCAAAAGAACCTCCTGGTGTCCATCATTTTCCTATTTTTGCTATACTGTAGCTTGAGTGTTGTAGTTCCACTACCCCTTAATGGGAAACTTCAACTTAGCGAAGACCCTGATCTTGATGTGTGATTCGCAATGTAGCCCATGCTCATATCACTAGCTGGACATTAACTACTTTTTAGCGTTACACTTACTTTTTTTGGAGGGCGGCTGAGTCAGTAAGAGAATAAATCATGCCTTGAAAAAGGATATTGTTTTAATGTGTCACTATAAAATAATTCACTGCTGACCAAAAACTGTATCTGTTTTTACCATACCACTAAAAAGCATATCTACTAACAGCTCAGTCTGGAAAGGATGAGTGCACAACTTAAACTAAACCATGTATGGCCATCTTTAGTCAGGATTGCCTGGTCTATCCGGTGAAGTACAGTTGTGTGTGAAATTTTGTGAACCTTTTAAAATTTTCTGTATTATTATAAGAATGTGACCTAAAACATCATCTGATTTTGAAACAAGTCCTAAAAGTAGATGAAGCTAGTTAAATAAACAGAACAAAAATTTAATTTCCCACTAGCACTTTTTAAAGAATTAAAAAAGTAAAACCACAACATGACATAACCCTAAGCATACATACATTATAAAAACAAGAGAAGCTCCATCTTGCTTACCAGAAAGAACCTAGAAAAAGTTACAGGTCACAGGAGTACAAGAAAATGATTTCTCTATATTAGCACAAAAAGGAACCATAACTTTTCCTCAAGCATATTATACTAAATTAGGTAAAGGTCACGTGGTTCATGTAACAGGTCGTGGTATTTAAAGCTAAGTTAATATAGCATAAAATCAAAACAGGAAGTATATTGTTCAGTGATCGTGCTAACCTTTTCCAATTGTGTATGCTTCCTGCTTCTTTTAGACTACCGGCATCATGCAAGTATGTAATTTGGCAAAATAGTTACAAATGAGGCCCCAAATGCAGGTCTAGGTTGAAGGAATATGCAGAAAATATTCTCTCCTGTTTCAATAATATCAACCTATAAGAAAAAGCAACACTGAGACATCTGTCACACTCTACAATAGCAACCAGGGATAAATTGATCCAGATACAATTCTTACATCGTTCCAATCTGACCCCAGAACTTCTACATAGAATAACTCCTACTAGAGACATTAATTGCACGCGTGACTGTGGACACCCAGGTTCCTGGACATACAGTACATGGTATGGTCTTGTCCCAAGCTTGTGGCTTACTGGATACAATTTTTTGCATTTATATCTATTCTAAAGCAATGGTCCTCACTTTACAACCAGATCCAGCAGTGGCACTATTAGGCCTTACAAGAGGTCTTGTAAACTTGGCAGAAAGCAGAACTTTACTTACAACTCCTAATGTATTATGCTAAAAAACTAATTATTTTAAAATGGAACAGACCAGACATACCAATACTGGAGGTCTGGAAAGAACTAGTGAATAAGGCTCTGCCGTGTTAAAAATTAGCTTACTTCTCCAGAGGGTGTACAGATAAATTCATAGAAATATGGATACTGTGGGTGCTTAATTCTGATGCCAACAGCCCTCACGTATTCTAAAAACTGTTGTGTGCTGCTAGAACAATAAGGTACATAACTGGCCTTTGATTTTTGTCCGCCCCCCCCCTCCTATTCTATCTTTACTTTTCTTTTTTTTATCTCTTTCATAATTCACTTATTAATTTTGTTAATAAAATACTGGACAGCAATATTACTAAATGGAGATGGATTCCCCATTGAATCACTTGTATTTCCCACAAGTTTTCCAACCAGATCACCTTCAGGAACCTTTATTACACTATTCATACTGCATTTTATTTTTAACAATGCAAAGGTTTTTCAACACCACACAGTTACTAAAAATGAAAGATGCCAAAATGCTGTATATATGTTCTTAATATCAAAAGAGAATATCTGTTTTTACAAATACACGTAGTTCATGTATAGCCCCTCAGAGCAAAGTGCCTAGATAGTTATATATAGAACATATGAAGTGTGAAACCTTATACCAAGCAGTGGGAAGCAACTTTCTCGCATGCCTCTATTTCTATTGTGTCTTTCAGGGAACACTGTATAAAACTGACCAGGAAAGGTCAGAAGCAAATGAAAAATAGTTCCAGAATGTCTTCTAAAAGAAGAGCTAACATTTTATTATTCTCTTTGACTAAGGATAACCAGTGGCATAACTAGTTATTACTGGGCCCCACAGCAAATTATTTTTGGGGCCCCCAAAATGTCTAGAGCTTGATCTGTTTTGCCAATATTTATTGAAACTGTATATGAATTAGGGCGTCATGGGGCCCCTGTACCCACTGGTCCCCCCTGTAGCCACAGGGTCTGCTTCCTCTGTAGTTATGCCCCTGAGGATAACACATTTTACCACTTAATAGTCTCAGATAATGAAGTTAAGCATCCTAATAAAAATAAATCTGCCCTTTAATGGCTTGGACCCTGTGCTTGAAAGTTTGTGAATCCTTTAAAATGTTCTGTATTTTTATATGAATGGGACCTAGAACATCATCTGAAATTCAAACTTTTAGGACTTTTTCCAGTCCTAAAAGTAGATGAAGAAAACCTAGTTAAACAATTGAAACAAAATGTATAAGTCATATAAAAACAGAGATTATATAGAGATTTTAAAGGGTTTGCAAACTTTCAGGAACCACTGTATATAACATTAAAGGGATACTGTCATGGGAAAAAACATTTTTTTCAAAATGAATCAGTTAATAGTGCTGCTCCAGCATAATTCTGCACTGAAATCCATGTGAAATCATGTGACTTGTGCTCTGATAAACTTCAATCACTCTTTACTTCTGTACTGCAAGTTGGAGTGATATCACCCCCTCCCTTTTCCCCCCCAGCAGCCAAACAAAAGTAGGTTTGTGACAGTCAAGAGGGGAAGTAGGGGACAGAAGAGTAGGGGGGCTGGTCCACAGTTTGTCCAAAACAGCAAATTCGCCGTTTTGGCTGAAGATGCTGGGGAGGAAAACTCCGAACTGGCGTGTATGGAGCAGGCTGACTATCGGAGCACCCCGGGAGGCAGTGGCTCTAATACGGGTGGTGGGGGGAGTGCAAGGAAGGAAAGGCAGGTTCTAGTTATAGGGGATTCAATTATTAGAAAGGTGGATGGGGTAATCTGTGGCAAGGCCCCTACATGCCGAACAGTCTGCTGCTTGCCTGGTGCTAGGGTTCGGCATGTGGTGGAACGAGTGGACAGATTTTTGGGAGGGGCTGGGGACAGAGGCGGGCCACGCGAATCTGCGCATGTGCGAACTTGCGCTCACGTGCGCATGCGCGAACCTGCGCTCGCGTGCGCATGCGCGAAATGGAGAAAAGAAGCGATAACAACCAGACAGACGGGAACCGGACTTGGGGGCGACAGAGGAGGTACGTGCCTGTCGCCCCCCCAGCTTTGCGTCCTAGGCACGTGCCTACCCCTAGTTCCGGCCCTGGCTGGGGAAGACCCAGTGGTCTTGGTACACATAGGTACCAATGACAAAGTTAGAGGAGGTGGTGAAGTCTTTAAAAATGATTTTAAAAAACTAGGTGCAAAGCTGAGGGCGAGGACTTTCAAGGTAATTTTCTCAGAGATATTACCTGAGCCACGAGCAACGCTAAGGAGACAGCGGGAGCGTAGGGAGATTAATGCGTGTCTGAAAGATTGGTGTAGGGAGGAGGGTTTTGGGTTTTTGGAGAACTGGGCTGATTTTTCAGTCGGCTACAGGCTCTTTGCTAGGGATGGGCTGCACCTCAATGATGATGGGGCAGCTGTTTTGGGAGAGAAGATGGCTAGAGGGTTGGAGGAGATTTTAAACTAGGTTTGGGGGGGAGGGTTCAGTAAAAGATTCAGTGGAAGACAGGTTAGATGAGATTGTGGGCAAAGAAAGGGAAAATGGGGGAGGAGATTTGGCTGGGGATACTGTTAAGGATAGGGAGGACCATATGTCATATGTTCAATATGGTACCAGTATTAAATGTATGTTTACAAATGCAAGAAGTCTGATTGGTAAAATGGGAGAGCTGGAGCTGCTGGTGTTGGAAGGAAAATATGATGTGATTGGTGTGGCCGAAACATGGCTGAATGAGTCGCATGACTGGGCAGTAAATATCAGTGGCTATACTTTGTTTCGGAGGGATAGAGGCAATAGAAAAGGAGGAGAGGTATGTCTGTATGTTAGGCAGGATTTAAAAGCTCATATAAAGGAGAAGGTTATGTTAGAAAATGAGGGGGCAGAAGTCGTATGGGTGGAGATCTTCACCAATTGTAAAGAATCCAGCAAATTAATTGAAGGAGTATGTTATAGACCCCCTAATGTAAGCGAGGAGGAAGAGACAAAGCTCCTAATGCAAATAGAAAAGGCTGCTAGTTTGGGTAAAGTAATGATAATGGGGGATTTTAATTACCCAGAAGTTTATAAACTTATTGCACTACAATTTTTTAGCACAGGTTGTTGAGGAGCCTACCAGAAAAAATGCTATTCTTGATTTAGTGATCTCAAATGACCCAGAACTTATAGCAAATATGCAAGTCATTGAACCCCTGGGTAATAGTGACCATAATGTTATATCTTTTAATGTCTGGTGCAAAAAACAAAAATATACTGGGGCAACAAAAACCATGTATTTTTGGAAAAGCTAATTTTAGTGCCTTGAGGGCTGCCTACAGAGCATTGATTGGGGCATTAGGTTTTCAGCTAAAAACACAGAACAGAAATGGTTGTCCTTTAAAATGATATTAAATCATTACTGTTCTCAATTTATTCCCTTAAGGACTAAACGTAGAAGCTCTAAGAATCATCCTGTGTGGCTTAATACAGAAGTAAAGAAGGTAATGGGAAAGAAGAGACAGGCATTTAAAAACTACAAATTGGTAGGGACAAAAGCTGCATTTAATGAATGTAAACACTGTAATAAATGTTGTAAATCAGCAATCCGGAAGGCTAAGAAAAGAAATGAAGAGTTAATTGCGGTGGAGGTGAAAACTAACCCTAAAAAGTTTTTTAAATATATTAATAGTAAAAAGATGCAGGTTGAGAGTGTTGCTCCAATAAATTATGGTACCAGTATGTTTGTAACAGATACAGAAAAGGCAAATGTGTTAAATCAGTTCTTCAGTGTATACAATAGAGGAGTCTGGGTTCACAAGCTCACTTTATAACTGCACGAATGGTTCAGCTCAATCTAGTCCGTGGCTGACTCAGGATATGATTCAAAAAGCTTTAATACAAATTAATGTAAACAAGGCTCCAGGGCCTGATGGCATACACCCCCGGGTTCTAAGAGAGCTTAGTTCAGTCTTAGACCAGCCCTTATTTCTGATTTTCTCAGATTCACTGTCATCTGGTATGGTGCCTATGGATTGGAGAAAAGCTGATGTTATTCCAATATTTAAAAAGGGATTACGATCTCAGACTGGCAATTATAGGCCAGTAAGCTTGACATCTGTGGTGGGCAAATTATTTGAAGGCTTGTTAAGGGATCACATTCAAAATTTTGTCCTAATGAATGGCATTATGAGCAACAATCAGCATGGCTTTATGAAGGATAGGTCATGTCAGACGAATTTGATTGCATTTTATGATGTGGTTAGTCAGATTCTGGACAGTGGGGGGCAGTAGATGTGATCTATTTGGATTTTGCCAAAGCGTTTGATACTGTGCCCCACAAACGACTGCTTTCTAACCTGTTTCTAACCTGTCTAACCTGGGCTAAATGAAGTCGTTTGCACGTGGATAGGAAACTGGCTACAGGATCGGGTACAGAGGGTGGTTGTTAATGGGACATTCTCTACTTGGAGTAAGGTTCAGTTTTGGGTCCACTTTTATTTAACTTGTACATTAATGACTTAGGGGAGGGTGTTGTAAGTAATGTATCAGTGTTTGCAGATGACACAAAATTATCCAGCCCAATTAATTCCATCCAGGATGTGGCATCCTTGCAACATGATCCTGACAAACTGGCAATCTGGGCAGCTAAGTGGCAAATGAGATTCAATGTTGATAAATGTAAAGTCATGCACCTGGGATGTAAAAATATCCAAGCCACTTATACGCTTAATGGGACTGCACTAGGCAAATCCATTATGGAAAAGGACCTTGGAGTCCTTGTAGATGATAAACTTGGCTGTAGCAAGCAATGCCAGTCGAGTCAAGGGAGGAGGGGGTTATTCTTCCACTGTATAGAGCACTTGTAAGGCCCCATCTAGAATATACCGTACAGTTTTGGTCTCCATCACTCAAACAGGACATTATTGTATTAGAGAGGGCACAGAGAATGGCAACTAAGCTGGTAAAAGGTATTGAAAATCTTAGGTATGAGGAAAGACTGGCCAAATTGGGGATGTTCACGCTGGAGAAGAGGCGCTTAAGGGGTGATATGATGACTATGTATAAATATATAAGGGGATCATATAATAATCTCTCTAATGCTTTATTTACCAGTAGGTCTTTCCAGCTGACACGAGGTCACCCATTCCGATTAGAAGAAAAGAGGTTCCGCCTAAATATTCGGAAGGGGTTTTTTACAGTGAGAGCTGTGAAGATGTGGAATTCTTTTCCTGAATCAGTTGTACAGGCTGATACATTAGATTGCATTAAGAAGGGGTTGGATAGCTTTTTCGCAAGTAAGGGAATACAGGGTTATGGCAAATAGCTCATGGTAGAAGTTGATCCAGGGACTAGTCCGATTGCCATTTTGGAGTCAGGAAGGAATTTTTCCCCCTCTAAGGCATATTGGAGAGGCTTCAGATGGGTTTTTTTTGCCTTCCTCTGGATCAACTGGCAGATAGGTAGTTAAAAAAAAAAAAAAGGTTTAACTCGATGGACATGTGTCTTTTTTCAACCTTACTTACTATGTTACTATGTTAGTATGTTACTATGTTACTATGGGAAGGTAACAAGATAACAGCTCCCTAACACAAGATAACAGCTGCCTGGTAGATCTAAGAACAACACTCAATAGTAAAAACCCATGTCCCACTGAGACACATTCAGTTACATTGAGAAGGAAAAAAAGCAGCCTGCCAGAAAGCATTTCTCTCCTAAAGTGCAGGCACAACTCACATGACCAGGGGCAGCTGGGAAATTGACAAAATGTCTAGCCCCATGTGAGATTTCAAAATTGAATATAAAAAAAATCTGATTGCTCTTTTGAGAAATGGATTTCAGTGCAGAATTATGCTGGAGGAGCACTATTAACTGATTCATTTTGAAAACAATTTTTTTTCCCATGACAGCATCCCTTCAAGTTGTGTGTTAAGTGAGTCATACATTTTCTTTAAAAATTCTCCAAAAGCATATAAACAGGTGAACTAGATGTGAAGATACATTATACAGAGAATATTATTGATAATTGTCAAATTGTCAAAAAAAAATTCCCATGACAGTATCCCTTTAAGTGTGTGTTAAGTGAGTCATAGATTTTCTTTAAAAATTCTCCAAAAGCACATAAACAGGTGAACTAGATGTGAAGATACATTTTACAGAGAATATTATTGATAATTGTCTATTCACACTGCTTCCCTTATTAGAGTTAAAGGATAGGGCTAGCTCAGGTTTCAGCCTGTATGTGTTTTAGGCTAAAAACTGACCTTTATGGAAGTGAACGCCATTCATGTCACCGACTGCCAACACTATGGTTTCAGTTTTCTGTGCCAACAATTTTGCCTTCTCTTCGGATGGGTGGGTGCACATGTGGAAAGTCACAAAACACTAGGCTATGCTGCCAAGCAGCGTGTAAAATTGGAGATAAAGATCAGCAGTGATGTTGCCCATCGTAACCAATCAGATCTTTCCCTAATTTTAACCTGATATAGCTAGGCTAATTAGGCTCACTACCCCTTGGACAACTTGCAGCTGCAACTCCCATGAACTTTAAATAAATTATACACCTAAAGTCAGAATGGATGTGTATGCATTCGTCACAGCTGGTGAAATTGTGTTTAGTGTCCCTTGAGCAATGTTCATAGCCACACTCATATTGAAAAATATTTTGCTAAACCCTTTAAATATCTAGGCAGACAGGTATTTATTTCCTTTGTCAATTAAACAGTATATACAAAAACATTTTCCTGCTTTGTTAAAAAGGAGACTACACTGTACAATAACTTGATTTGGGAAACCTTCAAAGCTTGCAAAAATTCCAGAGCATTTCAGGATTGTATATATGTAAGTAAAAATGTTTTTATCAAACAGCTGGCATTTCGGCGCAACTGTGTGCTCCATCCTCAAGCAAGTTGCAACCAATTATCAACTATTTAATAATGTTTTTTTTTTTACTTTTATATATAAAGCCATGAAGATCCATGAAGTGTTTGTAATATATATAGGGATTGGCTATCTCAAGCATTCTGGCGAGCACCAGGTAGTTTTATTTGAGCTACACAGTAGTCTCTTTAACCTTTCAGGCAATGACTTACTTCATATTTTCTAGCCCTTTGCTTAGCTTAGTCATGAAGGCAGCACCGCTAGTTTGCTTGTAGTTACTAAGTAAAGGGCTAGACAGTATGAAGTGAGTCATCGCCTGAAAGGATAAAGAGACTACTGTGTCAAAACATCGTTTAGTTCTAATATGAAAAGCAAACAGTACAATACTTCATGAAAGGGATACATTTTCCATGATATACTATAAATAAATCACACATAACAAATATAGAAACTTTATGTTGTAACTGGTTGACAGAATTTTTAGTAGGGCTACTGTCTGCATCCGGAGGCATCACCCATTATTAGGTGTGTGTAAAACACTATTTTATTCATACCCTTCAACAAGATAAAGTTAAACAATTATAAGTTACAAGTTCCTGCTTGTCCCTCTACTATGGAAAAAGAAACGGGAAGTAGGATATTTTACCTTTGACATGCAATCGAAAAAGCAGCCGGTACATTCCCCTATCCAGTTTGCTTGCATGTTTTTCACACCATGTCACTCAGGAAGGTTTGCCAGAGCATAATTCATGACCTACACCAATAAAAACAATTTATTTTCAAATTTTTTTTGAAGACAGAGAGTTTACATCTAATCATACATTGCAAGCATGACAGGAAATGCGATAAAATCCATAGCAAAGATAAAATTAGCTTATTACAGGTATGGGACTTGTTATCCAGAATGTTGGGACCAGGGGTTTTCCAGATAAAAGATTTTTCCATAATTTGGATCTTCTTACCTTATGTCCAATAGAAAACCATGTAAACATTATAAATAAACAGCATCGGTTGGTTTTGTTTAATTAAGGATTAATTATATCTTAGTTTAGATTAAGTACAAGTTTCTGTTTTTTTTATGGGATCCATTATGCGGAAATCCATTATCCAGAAAGATCCAAATTACGGAAAGGATGTCTCCATTTTGTCCAAATAATCAGAATATTTAATATGTCACTATTTAAAATGATTTCTTTTTTTCTTGTAAGAATAATACAGTACCTTGTACTTGATCCTAACTAAGATATAATTAACCAGTATTGGAAGCAGGACCAGCCTATTGGCTTTATTTCGGCCTCGTGTTTTTATATGGTCCTGAAACTCCTTGGTAAGTAATTTATAATATCCTTATATTTTATATAGGGGGGTACTTTATTCACTGTATAATGGCCCTGGCAGGAGGGATTATTATAATAAGACCTATATTATAAATTGCTGTTCAAAAACAAACAAATGTAAAATGATGAATACATTGACACACAAATATATCATACAGAAGAATGGGTGCAATCTTACTATTTTAATAATTAAACAAAACAAAAAAACCGGGCTACATATTTAAAGGCTAAAACAGACCTTGCTTTTTGACTCCTACTACTAGTGCCAGAGTTCAATAAGCTGTGGTTTGTCGCTATGGATTAACAACAATGGGAAGCCCCAGAAGTGGTTTTAGACCTGTCGATAAGAATCAAGACAAGTTTATGTGAGAACAGAAAGAAAGAAAGAAAGAAAGAAAGAAAGAAAGAAAGAAAGAAAGAAAGAAAGAAAGAAAGAAAGAAAGAAAGAAAGAAAGAAAGAAAGAAAGAAAGAAAGAAACAGCTGAAAGATAGTAGCAGTACTCAGCAGGCTGCATGCTGGATTAGGAAATGATTCTCCATGTAAAATATAAGGGAAGCAGCAAGCGGAGAGGAGTTCAAAGTGAGAATGTGAGAGCAGACAGAACAGCAGAATAACGTAAGACTGGAAGTGGGCAGGGCAGCAAATTGTTTGGCTTGAATCAGTCTGGTTATTTGTCAGGCTTTCAGTCCTATTGTATATCAGGCATTCCATTATGCATTGTCCAATAATTATATCTATTTAGTGTCAGCTACAAATAGCAGCATTGCCTGTGCAATGTCAATCTGAGGTATGTAATGTAAACCATTATATTGAAGTTTCTTCTGCTGCAGTAAATATTCATTAACTGCCCCTTTGTATAAAATGACAAAGCTGGAGGAATGTCCAAATGAGGATCCCTAGGCTCTTACTCATGAGCGTTTTTACCTGCGCTCCCCTGCGTTTCGTTTTTCGGCGTTCAGCCGCAGGGGAGCGCAGGAATAGACGCATTTCATTTTTTCAAATGGGGCTGTACTCACACAGGCACATGTAGGCGCCGAACGCAGGTTATTTGCAAGGAGTAGCAATTATTAATATAGCTGATTTAGATATAAGCAATATTGCCTCAACCTGGCCCAGTGGTTTATTCAGCTCCCACATCTTTCTAGCATAGTGCTCCAGAAAATGGAATGACACCTGCTGGGGCCACCTGCAGAACAGAGCAGCAATTACCACTGAAGCATAGTTAATCTGCACACATAAATATCAAATCAATTAAAAGATTTCTTGTGCAGCAAGATTCTGCAGACTGATATTGATGTGGTCAGAGTACACAGTAAATCCAGTAAATAAAACAGAGACATAAGAAACATAATCAGCCTGTGGCAACATATTAAAGACTTGTTTTCTTACACCACCAATATAGAAAGCCAAAAGAAACCAAGCAGCAATTAGCGGAGGCGCTATATTTCAGTTATTAAAATAAAGGCAAATATCACATTGGTTGCTGTCATTACTGCACTGGTGCAAATTTGCACATATGTAAGTATTTAGTCAAATGATGGTATATTAATGGGGTTGTTCACCTTAAAATTAACTGTAAGTATGATGTAGAGAGAGATATTCTGAGATGATCTGCAGTTGGTCTTCATTTTTAATTATTTGCTGTTTTTGAACCTTTTAGCTTTTGTTCAGCAGCACTCAGCAGTTAGGCATTTCAGCCCATATTTAGTTGCTAGGGTTCAATTTAACCTAGCAGCCAGACAATGGTTTGAAAGAAGGATAGGAAAATGAATAGAGGAGGGACTAAATAAAAAAGATAAGTAGGCAAATAATTAAAAAAAAACCTATAAAAGATAAAAAATTAAGTCCAATTAAGAATAGACCATTCTATAGCATACTAAAAGTTAAACTGAATGTGAACCAGCCCTATGGCACACATAAGCCTAAATAATGTTGGTTGAGAAAAAAGGATACTGGATAGGGCAGTTGATTTTACAATTTCTTGTAAAGATTTAGAATTTGTCATTCAGTTGCCTTAAATGAAGCAGGCAGTTTTTAAAACATTAAAATAACTAAAATAAAATGTGGAAAATTATCTTTTTTACTTGTGAATTCCACTGGTTTTAACTAATTTGTAAATCCAATTAAAAAATAAGCAGCTATCTTATTTAATTGTGAAGCAAATCTAATGATCTGTTCTGGGCCAGGGTGCATCCTAAGCAGCTGCTGTTGGGGAGACAAAGTATAACCAGTGTCACTTTCTGCCTCACTCTGCGCCCCAAAGTCCCAAATCCTGTCATAAATTAGTGTTTGACATTATACTCCTGTTTAAAAAGAAATGGCTAGACAGACTAGAGACAATATGGTTCATTTTTTAATCTAGTTGCTGGGGGACCTTCTAAGCCTAGAAACTATTTAGTGAGTGTGGTATACATTACTAGACGATGAACTGTAAACCAAACAGAAAGTAATATCAAACGATAATTGTATTAAAAATTTGCCATAGAATGTGTTTGCCAACTACAAAGCTGTATTAAATAATTGTAATAGAAGACCAACTGCACATTTTCTCAGAAAATTAAATAAAAGATGAACTTCTCCTTTACTGGCCTTGTGTATAATGTACCAGTAGCTTTCTCCACAGAATATCAAGACCAAGTCTTGGATAGGTAGTACTACAGCAACATTTTTAGCACAATAAAAAAGCAATTACTCCTACCAGATAGGATTGTTATAAAAGTAGGTCAGAATTACAAATGAGTGAATTTGTGCATACCTTGATTATGAGTGTTTTGGTTTATACATAATGTTCACAGTCATGGATGCTGGCACCAGATTTACATACATGTGAAAGAGTGCTTGGCATGTAGTTAGAGTGAATAATAATACTGTTTCTCCAAAAGCCCTTCCCAGTCAGTTTTATTGATCAATTAAAATTCCCTACCAAAAAGATGAGCTAGAAGATGTGTGGAATAGTGTACTGAGGTGAAAATAAGGAAAAAAATACTAAATTGCTGCAAGGTGCCTACCTCAAACATTATTGCCAATAAAATATAGCATTGAGCACCATAAAATGAATTGGGGGTAAACAAAATAGAGGGATCTTCTCAAGACACTTGTTACAGAACTGTTTAGACCAGTGATCCCCAACCAGTAGCTCGTGAGCAACATGTTGCTCTCCAACCCCTTGGATGTTGCTCCCAGTGGCCTCAAAGCAGGTGAATTCCAGGCTTGGAGGCAACTTTTGGTCGTATGAAAACCAGGTGTACTGCCAAACAGAGTCTCAATGTAGGTTGACAATCCACATAGGGGAGACCAAATGGCCAATCACACATACTTATTTGGCACCCCAAGAACATTTTTCATGCTAGTGTTGCTCCCCAACTACTTTTACTTCTGAATGTTGCTCACAGGTTCAAAAGGTTGGGGATCCCTGGTTTAGACTATACAGGTATGTATAAGAGAATAGCATATGTAACCTTTGTGCACTGTTTTTCAAACTGTTATGGCAGAGTTTTTGGAACCCACGGATGATCCTAATGGGAGTTGGACTTTTTTTTTTGATTGACATGAAAATATTGTAATTGCTATCTTAAATATACAGTAAATTATATTTATCACTTTAATAAACTTTGATGATTGAAGAATCTATGCCTTTGGAATGAAGTTAGAAGTAGCCTAGCCAGAGCATAGCACAGCAGCAGAAACATCTAGATGTGAAGGTGTTAATACACAGGTTTTGTTGCTAGGTAAGCAACTGCCATTTCACTGTATTCCGATGGGCACCACAACTGCTGACAATACTAAACTCTCCTCAAAACATGGAAATTAGCATTAATACCAACATGGGGAGCCCTGTAGCCATGGAAACGACTGTCTGCTATGGAGTCTAAAGCCACACATTTGAATTATGATACATTATTCTCTCTCTTTTTAAGTGTTTATTATTAAGAATAACTGTCACAATTCTGCAGCTAATTAGATATTTAGGCTATTTTTAAAATAGCAACAATGACAAAAATGAAGAAAGATGGACCCAGACTACATAACACCAGAATAAATTGTGAACAAAAAATAATAAGATTAGCCCAATTTGCCTTTCTAAATTTGGGATGACAGCAGCTGTCAAATCTCTAAGTGTTCAATGATTTCCATGGAACTATTATTCATTACATCTATCCTTCTGCATAAGGCCAATGGAAAACTGGTTAACACAGGTTTTAAAATGCTGCACTATAGTTAGTTACCAGTAAACTGTGGTTCTAAAGATGCCCTCTTAAATGCAAAAGGTTACATGTTGGATATCGCCAGCCATTGGGTCTGGTGTTGTTAACAATCCCTGCACCATCACAATTTTTTTTTCCTGGGCATATATTATCAAAGGGCCCTTAAAAGTGTGATAAATACGGGCATCAGTCAAAACCCCCTTAGATTCTTCCACTTGTACTGTGTACTCTGACATAGTCATACTGAATGAATAGAGACTATATACAGTGGAGGGTAGGCCATACCATTCATGAGAATTACAACCATCCAAAAAGCTCAATAACACTTCCTAAAATTAAAATAATTAAAAAAAAAAAAAATGCTGATGTTTACAAAGTAATAGTCTGCTTCTGTAATGTAAGCCAGAGAAAGCCAAAAAACTTGTCATATAACATACACTGGCCAATTCCCTATTGCATCCAGTGGATAGTCCTGCTGGCTGAAGGAATGTATATCGTATAATATTAGCACTTTTGTTCTGTTCTGTTTATTCTCACAGACAGTTCAAACAAATGGAAGAGAAGTAAGTGGAGTTGCAGTTCATCATCACTTTCTCAAGTACTGATGCACCATGCACTTGCCAACATTGACATTTTCACACATGGGCGACTGATGAACAGATTGATATCCATGACATAAATCTGTTGGGATCCTCCATCTAACATACATGTTCTGAAAATATTGTTTATATGGTATGATTTTATCAGTTCATGTGTAGCCACCATTAGGCAAATGAAAACAAAATATTCGGTACGGTACCCAAAAACCAATAATATCATCTGTTGCTTGACCAATATTTAAACTCTTATTCTGTCCAGTGTTTTCAAATACATAACACTTCAGTTGAAAACCTATTGGTTCTATATATCTGTGCAAACACATACATTTATTTACAATAAAAAACACAAGGTTTATATAAATCTAGGCATAAAGATGCACTGTTTGGGTAGTAGGGATGTGTCCATGGGAGATGTACTCTTTGGGTGCAAAGTCAGGTGCTTGGAAGGTGCAATGAAAACAACGAAAAGAAGACAGATGATACATAATCTGTAGTGAAAAAGATAATATACTGGTGATGGGAACAAAGTTCACTGGTGTAGGAAAGGGGGAACTGTTTATATTGCACTTTTCTCCCTTGGAAATTAAAGTACTTTACAAGGTTTTATTTGATTTGCTTTCTACCAGCAATCAAGGCAGTCACAATAGGCACACTACGTATAGTATGCAAAGGAACACTGCAGTCAGGGTGTGGGTGCAGGTTGGATTAGCCTTTTCTCTGCTGAGGTTTTTATGCAGACGGTGAATATGCCAAATGTGAAAGGATGAGAAGGATCACAAGGAGCTGTAACAGTGAATTTAACCTGACTCTTGTGCATATAACCAGTATTTGTGCACATTATGGTGAAGGACAGGATACATTCATTTGCAGGGTCTGCTAACATGATCAAGAGGGCAGGATACATAATATTGTGGGGAGAAGTAAAAAGCCTGGGACAGAGAGAAGTAATTTCTGCCCAGGACAGTGAGGAAAGTCTAATAAAGGTGAAAGAGAGTTTTGCACTTTAAAGGAGAAGCAAACCACCTGGGCGCAAAATCCCTCCCCCCTCCCCTGTGTTGCCCCCCTCCCTCCTCCCCCCTGGCCTACCTGTCACCCTGGGCAAATGCCCCTAACGTGTTACTCACCCCTCTGCGCAGGTCCTGTCCACGGAGTTCACAGTCGCCATCTTCTCCCACGCGCGTCTTCTTCCTGCTTTGACCGGCGTCTTCTGTTCGTGACATTCGGCGCATGCGCAGTAGAGCTATGAAGAGCTATGATAAAGTAGAATGTTATGATGCACTCTTGATAGTGGATGCAGATAAAATGCATTACATACCTGACAAAGAAAGGATGCACTTTTGTGGTTGCCATAAGTAGGCAGAAAATGAATTAATGAATGTGTTTATATTACTTTGGATGATTAATTGTCAATTATAGATTAAGGAAATAACTCATGCTTTGTATTGTTTTTCTTTTATAATAAACTGCATATCTGATGAAAAGTGAACAGCATGTCTGAAGTGAAATCTTGTTTAAGGTTAACAGACATCTCTCCAGATAATTTGGTTCACATTTGTCATTTTTCATTACAGTCGTTATGTCATCAAAAGAATGACAGTTATTCCTGATGTTATGAATAAAAACAACTATGCAGATAACTCAGGCTGCTTGTGATAAGTAACCTTGGCAACATGTTTTACTGAACACAATAAGAAAATACAGTAGATATATATCCAGCTTAGGAATCAGTAAAGGAGAACTAAACCCTAAAAATTAATATGGCTAAAAATGCCATATTTTAAATACTGAACTTATTGCACCAGCCTAAAGTTTCAGCATCTCAATAACAGCAATGATCCAGGACCTTAAACTAGTAGTAATTATCTGTATTAATTATTAATCAGCCTTATATTGTGGCATTTCTGTTTAGTATATACTGAATATTGTGGTTAGAGCATGTGCGAATCAACAGAAAAGAAGATGGATGTCGCGGTCGGCACCCAAAATCCAGAACCTATGCTAAGCACCCTGTTCTCGTCTTTTGCTTCTGCCTTTAACAGCCGCCTTTCACCTCGGGAGGAGCCCTCGGCTAATCGGATGCCACCAGGTCTTATTAAGAGAGGTGCCAAGTGAAGGGTTCTGGATGAGCAAAGGGGCACAACTGTAAAGCAGAGTCTTTTGGGCAGAAGGTCACAGTACAAGGCGTAGATGGAAAGCATAGTCAAATCAGGTCGGGTCGGTGCAGGCAGAATACAAACGAAGTCAGACAGGCAAGGGTGTCAAAACCGGGATATCAATCAAGAGGAGTCAAGACAGGCACAGATTGGAGAGAGTAGAATAGCCGAATCACCAGGCAAACTTCTACAAGCCACTAAAAGTGGCAATGTACTAGATTCACAAAACTTATAATATATTTTGAGGATTTTTTTTTAACATAAATAGGCTTTTATTTGAACATTTTTTCTATGTTATAAATAGGAATTTGAATAAAAAAAAAATCCTGGTGCAAGTAATCCAAGCAAAAAACTCTTTGGTAGTAAATTTGAGAAATCAGCATAAGCAGAAAAATTCAGCTGGAATGAATAGCAAAAGTGCTAAAATACCATGCACAGCAGACTTGACCTGTGTATTTACTACCTCACAGGGTAGAATCCTACTAGTCCTAAGTACTCTGTTTGCTTCCTTCCTTCACTGCTTGTTTTGCTTCATAATTCCTTGCATCTGTCTACACTCAAAATCAAATATATATATATATATATATATATATATATATATATATATATATATATATATATATATATATATATATATATATACCTTACTGTTGCATAGATATATTATCCATTCCCATAAACAGCTCAATTCATTAAACACTGTGGTTCGAGTTCCATTCTATAAATCTTTTTCAAATCTTTTCAAATGCATAAACGTCACCAAAGAGGTTAAAATCTCATTAAGATTCTAGAAAAGTCAACAGAAAATAGAAAATAAAAATGGATAAATGCTTAGGCGAACATAAATACACAAGTACTGCAAAAATAACTCTTTTAATTAACTTTAAAGGAACACAATGCTCCAATGAGCAGTCAGCCTTTGAAAACAATAATACAGAGAAAAATAAGTGTTCTTCTGTGCTAGTTTATAAATAAGTTAAATCATGGCTCCTATCAGTTTGCAGAGCTATCCAGCAATATTTCATTACACCAAGCATGCAAGCAATACTTGGACCTTAATTATGCATTAAATAAGGGGATTATACAAAGCTAAGAATATTGATTTTGCATTTATGCCTTAACCCATACCTTTTGTACATGTGGCAAATTTGCTTAACCCTTTCTTACTACCAAAGAGTTTCACACGTCAGTTACACTGGCCGCCATCGGGGGGGGGGGGGGGGAGCAAAGGGGAGAAATTCGTCCCTAGCCCAGTAGCTTTCAAAGCTTTAAAGAAACAGTTCAGTTTAGAAATAAAAACTGGGTTGTTCAGTATAAAAATAAAAACTGGGTAAATAGATAGGCTGTGCAAAATAAAAAAATGTTTCTAATATATTTAATTAGCCAAAAATGTAATGTATAAAGGCTGGAGTGACTGGATGTCTAATGTAACAGAACAGAACACAACTTACTGCTTTTTAGCTCTATATAGTCAGTGACTTTAAGGGGGGCACATGGGACATAACTGTTCAGTAAGTTTGCAATTGATTCTTAGCATTTAGCTCAGATTCCAAAGCAAACGGTTATGACCCATGTACCCCCCTCAAGTGACTGATTGGTTACTGACTGGTAACCAATCGGTGGAAACCAAGAGAGCTGCAAAGCAGGAAGTAGTTTTCTGGATATTTACATCCATTCACTCCAGCCTTTATAGATTATATTTTTCACTAAATAACTATATTAAAAACATTTTTTTTATTTTGCACAGCCTATCTATTTTCCAGTTTTTATTTTTACACTGAACAATTTCTTTAAGGGGGGGCTGCTGCACTTAACTAATTAGCTGGCCCCCCAGCTATGAGAATTAAATGCTTTCTGGATAATGTGTTTCCAGAAAATGGACCCTATACCTGTATACAACTGTATACAACTGATTTAAAAATACCCCATATCTCACAGATTAATTAATACCAAATATGTTTTTTTCTGATTTCTGACATAGGTCAAAGCACCACTTGTAGCAATATGATATGTTACAACTGGCCACTAGAGGTCTCACTGTTTTATCTTATGCAAGAACTATCAGGATATACTTGTTGGTAGTTACAGACCGTGTGGTCAGCAGCTAATGGTCTCTCTTTGGATCAGTTAATAAAGTCTGTGCTATGTGATCCTGAGTGTGTACCTCCTTGATGTAAGTCTCCCTTCATAACACCACTAAAAAAAATTTTGGAAAAAAAACACATTCTGACAAATCCAAAATCTCTTTCTGCCTTTTTACTTTTTAAACTATCAAGCTGCAATACTTTCCTAAAAAATATCTCACATCCTCATATCATTGGGCACAATGATAAATCACCATAATTATGAATGCCAGGGGCTTACTGAACAATTGCATGTCCAATGTCGATAGGATTACCAAAGTATGTGGCATGTAGAGACATCTAATCATATCCATGTCAGATGTTAAAAAAGGCAAGAAAATCCAATCAGGTGAGAACCAAATCAGGTTGTGGATGCAGTTCTCTCCTGACAGGCCTGAAAGCGCCACTCGTATAATCTAAAAGCTGGTCCAGAAGTCAAATTATATAAATTATGGTAGAAAAGAGGCTTTCATTTGGAAGCAGCAGTATCATTCAACCTGCAAGAAGGTGAACTTCAAAGCAAAAATGCTACCTCTTCCTATAGTGCTTTGGGCTCACTGTGGAACTTGTATGTCCCTTCTATAACTGAATTCCACAGCAGACCCCTGTTAAACTAAAGAACATTTGCTTTGTTTTCCTGCTTAATATAAAATAAATGTAGAACTAATGTCTATAGATAAATTAGTCATATTAATGTATTCTTTACAACTTCAATGCACAAAAAATAGAGCTCAAAATTTTCTGAATTATCATTGGCATGACTGCATGTTTTAATATTATTAATTCATATTTTTGTATATGGTTATTAAATATTTGTCACAATCTATGGCTAGTAAGAGAACACAGATAATGTATCTGCAGAAATAAGGAATTATTTATTATGTGGCAATGTGCAAAGTAACAAACACATGGACCAGCACAGATGTATGTATGGGGGGGCAGAATTACAGGTGACGCAGTTGGGAGGTCTATACATAGGCCATATTTTGTAAAATTCAATTTAGTTTAAATTCCTTTAAATTCAACTGCGTAAGGATCACAAAGATTGAATCTCTGCAAAGAAATTCTTTATTTAACCAGGCCTATTATCTTGAAAGGACTGGCAATATCATGAAATGCCACAAAAGCATTAATAAATTATGATTCTTTTTTTGCCAATACAAAGTTTATTGAACAGACAGAGGTATGAGCAGTTCATAAGCAGCTTATGAGAGTATTAAAGGAAGCTATAGCTTGGCTTGCACAAACCAGTATAAAAACTTACACAACAGTATATACAAATGAGAATTGAGTAAAATTAACTTTTTATATTCAGGAAACATAACGACAACTCTCGCAAAATGGAATACAAAAGAAAAAGTATGACATGGGTATGAACATATGCAAACTTATGATGCTTGAAGGTAGTTTACCATTCGGTACTGTATACTGCAAAGAGTAGTGTTGTAAAATAATCTGTGATTGGACTAAGTTTTGTGTGTGTGTATGTGTGTATTTACTGATTTACCTTCATTAGAGACAGGTTAATTCATTACAATTCATACCAGTTGTATTTAAACCCCATGACGCTCTATTCTTTTGACAGAATTGAACATTAATGCCCCCCAATGCAAAATTGAGGGAGTTGAGATATTCCAATATGAGGTTCTGTCCTCCAATTAATATATACTGGACCAATATTATAGGTACTTTGGAGAAACCCTTAAATCAGAGAATATGTCTCGCTGTAATAATGGATGGTAAGAGTGAAGATGCAGATATTTCTTCAGAAGCACAAAGCGGTCCAAGTAAAAAGCATTAAAGGGGTACTAAAGTCTAAAATACAATAATGCTAGAAATACGGTACTTTATATACTAAATATAAACATGAATTTATTGCACCAGAAGCCTAATTAAACAAATGATTTATGCTTTCAAAGTTGGCCGCATGGGGCTGTTATCTTGTAACTTTGTTAAACATCTTTGCAAGACCACGCACATGCTCAGTGTGGTCTGGGCTTCAGTTGGGAGATAAAGCTTAGGGATCATCATAAACAGCACAAGTCAAACAATATCTGCCATAGAAGCCGATACAGCAAGACTGATTAATAATCGGAATATGCAGACTACAGTTACGAATCTCTACACAGTCACCGACTGCTCTACAGGGAAACAAACAGAGCTGCTCGAGTTCTGGGAAGTAAGGTGGGGGGGAGCTCCCCCTTGTTTGAAAGTATGATCGTATCCCTGCAGAGCAGTTAGGGACCGTCTCTGCAGCTGTCAGAGCAAGTAAAACGAAGGGAGAATTTCACTGCATACAGTCTGGTTTCTTATAAAAACGGTAAACATTTTTTAATTAAAGTATATTGGAGACAGATTTCTTTTTCATTAAAGAAAGTAAAAATAGGATTTTATTTTCTTGCCTTTACATTCCCTTTAAAGATCAGGAGCAGTGGCTATACACCGGTTTTAATTGTTCAATGTTCTCACTTTCCTGTTATTTTGTGAGAATAAACTCACAGTAATACACAGTAAATAACATAAGATAAGTTCTGAAGAATCCCATTATATACTATAGAGCAGTGATCCCCAACCAGTAGCTCGCGAGCAACATGTTGCTCTCCAACCTCTTGGATGTTGCTCCCAGTGGCCTCAAAGCAGGTGCTTGTTTTTGAATTCCAGGCTTGGAGCCAAGTTTTATTGCATTAAAACCAGGTGTACTGCCAAACAGAGCCTCAATGTAAGTTGACAATCCACATAGGGGCTACTAAATGACCAATCACAGCCCTTATTTGGAACTCCAGGAACATTTTTCATGCTAGTGTTGCTCCCCAACTCCTTTTACTTATGAATGTTGCTCACGGGTTGTAAAGGTTGGGGATCCCTGCTATAGAGCATATCTGTTATCTGCTGAGTATCCTGTGCCTTTTCTCCTTTATTAGCTTTGAATGTCTGCCCCCATGGCTACACAGCAGCTTGTTTATATAAACTATAGTAGTGTTGCTGAAGCACCCACTTCAGTTTTTGCAGTGCAAAGCAACAGGACATGATATTTTCATTACTTTAAAACACTTTCTTTTTTTGTTGTTACTATTCCTTTAAAGGAATTGTTTAGTGTAAAAATAAAAACTGTCTAAATAGATAGACTGTGCAAAATAAAAAATGTTTCTAATATAGTTAGTTAGCGAAAAATGTATTGTACAGTATAAAGTCTGAAGTGAGTGGATGTCTTACATAACAGAATAGAACACTACTTCCTGCTTTTCGGCTCTCTTGGTTTCCACTGACTGGTTACCCTGGTGACCAAACAGTAACCAATCAGAGACTTGAGGGGGGGCCACATGGGCCATAACTGTTGCTTTTGAATCTGAGCTGAATGCTGAAGATCAGTTGCAAACTCACTGAACAGTTCCATGTCCCATGTGGCCCCAGCGAGCACCACGGAGCGATCACCTTCGTGCTCCTTCTTTCTTCAGATTTCCCAAGGCAGACGCATGCGTAGTAGAATGTAATAGCGAGCTTTTCCAGTTAAAGTTTGGCTTTTCATTCTATTGCGCATGTGCACCCTCGAGAAGAAAGAAGAAGCCGAAAGACGATGGCTCTGTGGTGCTCACTGGAAGAATCTGGCCCTGTGCAGTTTTCTGCTGATAGGAGCACAGGCCCGGGGTGTCAGGTAAATAAATAGAATCACTTGGGGCTGCCTAACTTTTGGTACCCCAAGGTACCTGAGCCAAACTTTATTATTATTAATATTATTACAGAAACAAAGAAAATAGTTTTTTAAATTTGCATTATTTGGATTAAATGGAATTTATGGGAGACAGCCTTTTTGTAATTCAGAGCTTTCTAGATAACAGGTTTCCAGATAACAGATCCCATACTTGTATATAAAATATTTGTTTTAGTTTTAAATGACTACAATCAATAATTAACATTCAAAGTTCAATTTTAAAACTGTAACAACAATAGCAGTGTGTGCTATTCAGTTTTTTCAATTCTAAATTCGACCCTTGATAAATACTGTATGCCCCAAAGTAACAGTGTGCATTTAAAAATTCTGCAACATAGAATATTACTGTGTGCACCCACTGTTATTGTTGTTACAGTTTTAAAATTGAACTTTGAATGTTAATTATTGATTATTAATTCAAAAAGACCAACCAAAATTAAATCAAAGTTTTTTTATGGTCGAATAGGTCCTTTTTCGATCGAATAGGTCCGTATTCAGCCGAATTCGAATCATTCGAATCGAAGGAATAGTACATTTTCCCCCCAAAAAACTTAGATTTTTCAAAGTCCACCAACTGACTCCAGGAATTCTACTGTCGGTGGACCCTGGTGACCCTTCTGTAGTGCATCCCTACATATTGTGACCCCCAAATCATGAGGGATAACTGTGTAGAGGCTGGATACGTCCATGGTTACCAAAAGACTATCAGGAGGGAACTTCGTATCCTTCAGTAACAATAATAGGTGTTTGGTGTCCTTCACATAAGAACTCATGTGTTGAACCAGTGGCTGTAGAAAGTGATCAATATATTGTGCTAAAACAGCAATTCGGCAGGTTTTAGATGGCGAATGGTCTAAGTCGAAGTTGAAGACAGTACATGATAAATGTCGATATTAGAATTTTTGAATTTTTTTCAAATTCATTCGAAAATTCACCTCACATATGTCACAGATTTATCTAAGTTGGAAGAGGCATATTATCAATGTCAGCTATGCCTTACTGTATGACTGAATGACTGACATATACATAAATACATAATTGGTATTGTTTGCCTGATATGCCATCACAAGTATATATTTGGATAAAATTCATAGCTTTCTGGATAACAGGTTTTCTGATAACGGATCCCCTACCTTTACCACAGTCCATTAGGAAAAAAAACAAGCTTTTAAAATTGAACAATTTCCATATATCAGCAAGTAAACTGTAGCTAGTGCTAACTCCAAAGTTCTAATTATTGAAAACTGGTAATCAAAACTGGTGCCAGGGTTGAGCTGCACCATAATGATGATGGTGCAGCTGTTTTGGTTGAGAGGATGGCTAGAAGGTTGGAGGAGATTTTAAATAAGGCACGGTGGGAGAGTGCAGTGGGTTATTCTGTGGAAGATAAGTTAGATGAGGTTGTGGGTATAGTAAGAGAAAATAGGGGAGGAGATTTGGTTGGAGTGTTCAATATTGGCAGGGAAGACCACAAGTTGTATTTACACAATTGACAAGTTGGTGCCTGTATTAAATGCATGTACACGAATGCAAGTGGTCTGACTGGTACGATGATGATGATGATGATGATAATATTGGCGTTGCTGAAACAAAGCTGGATGAGTCACATGACTGGGCAGTGAATAAAGGGGACAATACTTTGTTTTGGAGAGACAAGGTAAAAAGAAAAGGAGGAGGGGCATGTTTGAGTTCATGTAGAATTCAATGGGAGGTTTTCTAGGCATAATTCAAGTCATTGTTTAATTCAAGTTTTCAAGTTTAAATTTGAGTTTGTAAATTCAGAAATTTGTTTTTTAAGCCTTTAAACTTGAAAAATTCGAGGTTTTTTTTTCCACAACTGTATTCAATCAAGTTTTTAACATTCAGATTTTTTCATAAATAAGCAAACATTTGCTTTTTTAAATTATGAGTATAATCAAACAAGAAAAAGACTTGACACCTCACAAATATGCCTTTTAGTGTAAAACATTGTTATTCTACTCAGCTTTATATAGGTGGAACTTTAATAATCAAACAAAACAATTTAAAAAAAAAAGAAACATGGGAAAGATGGCACGCATCGATAAGATGGAGGCTTCTCCTGGCAGTAAATCAATAACAATATACAATATTAGGGAAGTGAAATTTAACAGCTACTTCTTTCTGATAAGGATACGTTTTAAGGAAAATATACTGTGTCCATTTATAGTAGTCCTCTGAGCAAGTGGTGATTACATGAGACAAAGAGAAAAAGACTTATTGTACAGCTCCCAAAAACAAATCTTTTCCACTGTGACGGGGTCATTCCAATACTATCAAGCAGTTTCAATTTAAAGCTAGATAGATGTAGATCAGAAATGTCACACAATATATGTTTTGGGCTTAAAGGAGAAGGAAAGGCTGAGTTTACTTGTGGATGCCAAAAGTTAGGCATCCCAAGGGATTTTATATACTGTACTTACCTGAAACCCTGGGCTAGTGCTCCTACCAGCAGAAAACTGCACCAGCGAACACCCGGCGCTGCTTGGGGGTGTCTTAACTTTTGGCACCCCAAAGTAAACGCAGCCTCTCCTTATCCTTTAATTAATTATATTAATTAATTCAGATTCACGCCATGGTAGCTTAGACACCAGCACATACATCAGAACAGAATTTAATAACCTTGTAGCATCTGCTTCTATGACAAACCTGATTTTTTTATGATAATAAACACCGTTTGCGCAGTGGCAGACAATATTCATGTCAGTTACTGCACACATACTAGGCCATATGACCATTTTCTCAACCAGCACTTTTTTTTTATTGGGCAACGGGCCAGATATTTCATAACTTTCTTGACCCGAAGAGATAATGCCCATACGTTGGCTTTATGAACACCACAGACAAGTGTGTTTAAATAACTGCTAAGTAGCAGTACAAGTATGGTACGAGTATGGACTGACATGCTGTGGCATTCACCAAAGGGTCCAATTGGTCCTGGTAATAATATGCATCTACATTTCTAATCAACAATGGATATTGTTGTTGAAACTATAGTTGCAAGTAGGAGGCATATTTAACAATCATTTTAGCAAAGCAATAAGAGAAATGCATGAGACAATCTATCAGTTATTGGAAATAACTGATCAATCAGAAAACAGGGAGAATGTGCTATAATACAGAACTATAGTAAACCCATAGCTACTGTCACCCATTATTCTAATATCTATCCAATAACCAAATACATTTTTTCTTTTGCATAGAGAGGAGGCTGTGCTAAAGAAGCGGCACAGAATCTACCATCTTCAAATGCATCATATTAAAACACAGACTTATGTTGCTAAAAAGCAGCAGAAAAATATTTCAGATTAAAAAAAAATAAAAGAGAAATGCAGAGTTTTTCTTGCCAGGATTCTGGTTTCACAGTTTATGTTGGAGACTGTCACACAGCATTTTAAGGAACAACTGAAAGCTCAAGGAGCAAAATGAATCCAATTTCCCCCCCACTGAACCAGTTTGCTGGCTCAGCAACATTAGAACATGTTCTCCCTGTCACACTGCAGTGCCTAGAAGCTAAAGAGATGTCAAATACTGTCTGATGATCCCAGCTCTTTACTCTGACAAGAAATCTTTGAGTTTTATTATGATAACCACAATCAGAAACTTTTGGATTTTGATGCCATGAATATCACCCCCCCTGTACAAAGACTCACTCACAATAATTAAATAGAACAGTATTAGCATAACAATTATAAATTTGCAATGAATGTCACAATTAAAAGCATTTTCTTTTGCTAAAAGCAATTTATAATGCGTAGCTTTGAAATAAATGTTACCTTTACTGCTGCCAAAGCTACAACTGTGGCCAAAAATATTGATATCAATCTCAAATATCTCACAAACTGAATGACAAACCAGGTTTCCACTATTCCTTTTTTTTTTACTATACTTTTTTTTATTGACTTTTTGTTTATTATTGTTGCAAAAAATATTAACCCCTAATGTAAAAAAATGTTCAGAAAGCATTACTACAAAGTGCATATAAAATTTAAGGATACACTAAATCCAGGATTCAGTTTGGTATTCGTCTAGGATTTGTCCTTTTTCAGATTCAGCTAAATCGGAAAAAGGAATTGGAATCCTTAAAGGAAGCGTTCAGTGTATGAATTAAAACTGGGTAAACAGACAGGCTTTGCAAAAAAAAAAAATGTTTTTAATATAGTTGTTAGCTAAAAATGTAATCTGTAAAGGCTGGAGTGACTGGATGTCTAACATAATAGCCAGAACCTGCTTTGCAGCTCTCTTGGTTTCCACATACAAATATTTCAACCACACACGCAGTACGTGTTTTTCACTTCCAACACCTGATTTATATATGCAAATTAAAGTTAGGGATTCGGCCAGATGCATAATAAAATGATATGGTAACATACTTGCAAGGGTCATAATTGTCCAAATTGGGAACCTCATAAGGTCAAGTGGTTTAATGATTGATCAGGAGCTTATGAGGGTGAATCTAGGTATGGTGGGATTGGACTTAACAGGATTTCACCAAATTCCACATTTTTTGATTCAACCAAATACCAAATTCTCCACAAAAACAGAGAAACAGCGCAGCAGCATGTGGATTTGTGTCAGGTTTTAAACTAATAAGTAGCACATTATTCATGAAAAATGTTAATGTTTTGAAGGGCATATGCCATTTATTATTGTTTACAGATCCATTCCAGACTTCAAATTATTTTCGCACCCACAAACCCAATATACTGGCAAGACTACAGTGTCCACATGGATTGCTTATATACTACACACTATTCTATACTTTTTTTTACAAGGTTGCACTAATAACCCACATTAAAGCCATTATACCCACAGTTTTCTAGAAAAAACATGATGTTGTTGGATTGTTAAAAAGTGGCACTATCCTGTATTAATTAATTTGTATCTTTACATCAAAGAACAAGTCACAACATGATTGGTTTCTATTGTTAACACTGCTGCAGTGGAGGTAAATAAACAGTGAACAAACAAAAGCCAAGGTAAGATATGTTTTTTATGGAATGATGTAACATTTTTGATTATTTTAAAAAGATTGTGTTTTAAAGGGATTATTTAACTTCCAAATACTTTTTTTTTCAGTTCTGCTGTTTTCAGACTGGTCACCAGAAATACAGATTTTTTTTCGATTGCCTTCAATTTTTTATCGGTTTTCTAGAATTGAAATTGAAATGTAATGTTCCTGCCTCTGGTGATTCAGTCTGGCAGCTCAGTAATCCATGTGATGAATCTGAACTGTTACAATTGGCTACATTAGTTGATACATTTCACAGCTGCATCTGTGGAATACTAGCAACTATTGAAATACTAACAACTGCCTTTAATGAAACTAAGGGATTCAGCTCAGCAGGGTCAAAGATAAGAAATGGTGTAGGTTCCCCCTCCCAGAGCTGCTTTAGAAAGACATAATGAGGTAAAAAATATTAAACTTCAAGCTTCAATATAAGAAAAATGTGACAAAAAAAAAGATAATGGAAAAAAGGCTTTATTTCTGATGTGAAAACAACTGAACTGAAAAAAAGTGTTGGAAGGTAAATATGAAATAATACACAGCAAAATGAAAGTGTTAATGGACCTTTAAAATCATTTTTATTTCAAGAAGTCTACTTATTGCACTTTTCAAACTCTGCCTACTGGCTTCAACGAAACATTCATCATTATAGACAGAGTCCATTAACTTGTCTGTGGAATGATAAAACATATTCTGACATTATGGTGGGTGTTAGCTTGTGCAATTTGCAAGGTAATTTTCCAAGCAATACACAACTTTGGTTTTATACTTATTGCGTTAAAATACAAAAGAATTTCCTGGTCGTAGGCCTTTGTGATGGCCACTCTCCTCTGTCAGGTGACAACTGTCAACCCCATTCCAGCAAAAGACTTAAATTATGAGGTTATCAAGGATATTTTTTTCTCAGAAGAAAAGGCACTTGGGAGGGGGACATGATTACTCTTTAGAAGTATATTAGTTGACATTGCAGGGGATCTTTTTTCACATACAAAAGACAATCACACTAGCTGCCGACTTTGAGGAGCAAAACTTTTATTTAAAGCAGCATAGATGGTTCTTTGTGGTGAAGGCATCGAGGTTGTGGAATGCCCTGCTTGATGATGATGTTTTGGCAGATCCTATTAATGTCTGAGTGGTTTGGATAATTTCTTGAACAAACACACAACCAAAGATACATTAAAGTGAAGCTCTACAGTTAGCATAGGTATTGGCACCTACAGTATATATACAGTCTGTATATGCAGGGGCGATCCGCCAATGAGGCGAGCTGAGGCGCTCGCCTCAGGCGGCATCGCCAGCTAGGTTTCCAGGGGCGGCAAAAAAACGCTCCTGGTGCCTTTAAGAGCCGAATTTCCGGTTTTAGAACCGGAAATTCGGCTTTACTAGGGCGAGAGAGCACAATTGCGCTCTCCGCACTAGCGTTGCTGCCTCCCCCCCCGGAAATCGAATCGGGCTGGGGGGGGCCGCATTACTGGAGCCACCTCAGGCGGCAATGCATACAGAAACGGCGCTGAGTATATGTGACTGTAAAGATAGATCTGTATAAGTATGTGCATATATGTGCATTGGGGGTTGTTTGGAGGGGTTGAAATTAATGGACTTTGCTCTTTCCTCAACCCAAAATAAACTATGTAACCTTAACTAAGGGCAACTAACAGCAGAATGCACCCCGCAGGTTTTAGCACTGACACTAACACTGACATCTTCCTCAAAAAGAAAAAAAATACATCCAAAAGGTCATAAACAACTACAAGGGCAGTGATTGCAGCCACACAGAAGTTGTGCTTGATGTACCAAAGCAAACACAATTGCTCTTGTGTGTAGCAGCAAATCAGTGGATAATTTTAGCTGAAGTCTACTGGTCATATTGATGAAACCTGCTGTGAAATACCTAGAATTAAAGCCATGAAGCTTAAGGGTTTCACAGCATCATAGATGCACATGTGTGCAATTTGGCATAAGAATCAGGAGGGATACAGTGGAGTTTAGCACAACTATATGCCTGTGCAAAGAGCATGTTTGCATTAAAGTACCTTTTATAAACAAAGCTCAATAAGCCCAATATTTCTGATCACACTTGCTTTTGAAAATATCCCCCTTGTTCCTTGTTTTATTCTTCTGTTTTATTATCTTCTGTATTATTATAAATATTTTAACTAATTTGGTAATAAGCCATGTCAAATAGGAAATTGGCAGATTTAGCAGATTGACCATTATTAAGTCAGTATTAAATAACCTTTAAAGGATGATAAAGCAAATTACATTTTAGACAAAGGGGAGAGCCTGTATAACAAACAAAAGCAATAAATGTCCAATGTTCTGCTGTTGTTGATTCCCAGTATCCTCTACAAATCCTTGCCCCAGCTTTGGATGAATCTCATTATGAATTCAGATAAGGGCTATTTCTTTTTCACTTGTATAACTGGGAATTGTGCTACTGGCATGCGGTGCTGAACAGAATATCTAAATCAAACAACTTCTTTGTGTAAAAACACAAAGTAACACTATCAACTGTAAAGAAGACAGATTACACAATCATGTTCTAGAAAGAACATTGAAAAGCAGGTTACAAGATGCACAAAGTATTTAAAAGGGCATTCAAACAAAACAATATGCTGCACCAATCAATGCAAAAAGAAAAGAATATTCTGTATGTACTTTATGCAGCATAGCAGGGAAGGTAAAATGCCTTTTTAGAGAAAATGTCACATTTGGACTTTAGTCTTTAAGGGCTTTTTGTTGAAAATTCAGCTAAAAGGACAAGAATTTACTATTATTTCTACAACTGGTATATACAGTATAAGTTCAGGAGGCACTGATACATAGATGATATACTGATAACAAACACCAATAAAATAAGTAAAATTTTCAGAAGAAGTTGTGATGGGCAAAGTTCTTCAAACTGCCTGAACAAATCTGGGGATCGATGGTTGGGTCCCCACATTAACTTCCATGTAGGATGTTTAGCTGTTTCTTCATCTCATATGAGAAAATGGCACCTACCATACAAGAGCCGTGGTGAAACTGTACTAGTGCTTGCTAACTATAACACAACAAATGTCCAAAAAGAGCTCAACAGAGCTGAGCTGCACAGAAACATAGGCTATAGAACATAGGATATTTTAACCACAACTGTAATCAAGCAAACATAAAAGCAGTGAAAAATCCCAATTTGCTGTTACCACTTCCTAAATTATGGGAACTATGGGAAACATGGTGCCTTAATCAATAGAAATAGTGCCAATCATATAGCTCAATAAAACAATTAATGGGATCAAAATGTCCCATGTGTTATTACCCTAAGGTATTTGCTTCTTTCATAAAGGCACATGCAACATTGGACACCATTGCAATATATGTTGTCACATGACATGAGACAAGTCTTTTAAAGGTCTGGCATGTGCATCAATGCATTGGTGTGACCTGAAAGCTAACAAGGTAGAATATGTTGCTAAAGAGAAAAACAATGGAAAAGCAGTGAAGTGTGCAGGGGGAATATGTGATGATTAGGAAGGAGAATTAAATTAACCAGTTGAAAGTCAAAGATGGTAGCCAGGACAAAGAGAAATTGAAAAGGATAGAGGAGGGAGGTAGAAACACATGTCTAAAGATAGAGATTTCATTGAATAAAGGTGCCGAAATAATTCTTACACCATAATATGGATCTTACACCATATATATATGGATATATAAAATTCTTGGGACAGTGCCTCCATAACATTAACTGACATAGTGTCATTTATGAAGAGCTAGGCATGAGTGCTAAGTGCTGCACTCCTGTGATATTTGCATTTTTAGATTTTAAGGTTTTTAGCTCAACTGTGGGTCAGATATCCAAGGCTTTACTGAATACAGGAAGTGTATAGAAAGTGCATAATCAGGTCACTGACTCCCTGGGCCTTCAAAAAAGCCTTTAAAAGCAGTTGGGGTAAAAGTCTGTATAGCAGTATAAAACCAGCTAGTAATGCTAAGATGTCAGAAACCCCTTAAAATAGAAAATTAATGTAAATTGCTTAAGTATTCAGAGGGCCACACTATATAAGCTTACACCAACTCATTTATATGTTTTTAAATCCCCTTCTATGCAATGCTTTGTGTAAAACATGATCAACATTCATTTACTTGTAACAGCCTTGTAAAACTGAAATATAAAATTTGACCTAATGTTGTATCATCCCACACAACATTTAATTATGTCTTCCGTTATTCATCCTCTTCCATTTTTGCTTGTGCTCATTTGCTTGTGCTTGAGTCATTAGGTTCTGTTTTCCTCTAATGGGCCCCATTCTGCTCTTGTTTTACATTATTTATTGCAAAAAAAAAATTATATATGCTTCTGTGTGCATGTTAAGGCCAAAATGTAAGTACTGGTATAGGATCTATTATCTAAAATGCTTTAGACCTGAGCTTTTACAAATACATTACATAATTTGCATCAATATACCTTAAAGGGATACTGTTATGGGGAAAAAAAATCAAAACGCATCAGTTAATAGTGCTGCTCCAGCAGAATTCTGCACTGAAATCCATTTCTCAAAAGAGCAAACAGGTTTTTTTTATATTCAATTTTGAAATCTGACATGGGGCTAGACATATTGTCAATTTCCCAGTCATGTGACTTGTGCTCTGATAAACTTCAATCACTCTTTACTGCTGTACTGCAAGTTGGAGTGATATCACCCCCCCCCCAGCAGTCAAACAAAAGAACAATGGGAAGGTAACCAGATAGCAGCTCCCTAACACAAGATAATAGCTGCCTGGTAGATCTAAGAACAACACTCAATAGTAAAAACCCATGTCTCACCTAGACACATTCAGTTACATTGAGAAGGAAAAACAGCAGCCTGCCAGAAAGCATTTCTCTCCTAAAGTGCACACGCAAGTCACATGACCAGGGGCAGCTGGGAAATTGACAAAATGTCTAGCCCCATGTCAGATTTCAAAATTGAATATAAAAAAATCTGTTTGCTCTTTTGAGAAATGGATTTCAGTGCAGAATTCTGCTGGAGTAGCACTATTAACTGATAAAAACATGTTTTCCGATGACAGGATCCCTTTAAGTCTGCTGAAAATCAATTAAGCATTTAATAAACCCAATATGATTGTTTGCCATCAATATAGATTCAAGCATCATAGTTGGGATTAAATACAGGATCAAACAAGTAATATAGTATTATTGGAGAATAATCATTCTAAATTAAATTAATTGAATTATTTGCTTATAATGGAGTCTATATGGGCATCATATAATTCAAACCTTTCTGCATAATGGGTTTAAGGTAAGGGATCCCAAACCTGTAAGAGCAGAAGAGCATATTCTGCACCAGTGTGTGTGGGCTTAGAACTGCTGTGATTAACCTAGGATCAACTAACACCAGTAACATCCCGGAAGTATACATCATAGTTAACAATCCCACTATCACCCCCTCTCCCCAGGCCCGGTGCCTTGAGGTTATCCTAGGTTCTGCTCTGTCATTCACTCCTCATATCCAGTCACTTATTAAATCATGTCAATTCCACCTAAGGAACATATCCAAAATACGATCATTTATCACCCAAGATGCTGCCAAAATTCTTATTCACTCTCTCATCATATCACATCTAGACTACTGTAACTCTCTTTTAATTGGCCTTCCCCTCCAGAGACTGTCACCTCTCCAGTCCATAATGAACACTGCTGCGAGGTTCATATACCTCAGCAACCGCTCCTCCTCTGCCATGCCATTCTGTCAATCCCTGCCCTGGCTTCCGTTACCTTTAGAATCAAATTCAAATGAATGACCTTGATATTCAAAGCACTTCATAACTCTGGCCCACCCTACATCTCTGAACTCATCTCTATATACTCACCCAACCGCTTACTACGCTCCTCTACTGACCTGCTACTCAACTTTTCTCCCATTACCTCCTCACATGCCCGCATTCAAGACTTTGCAAGGGCTGCAACCCTCCTCTGGAACTCTCTCCCACGGTCTGTCCGACTTTCTCCCAACCTTTCTGCTTTCAAGAAATCTCTTAAAACGCATTTCTTTCGAGAAGCCTACCCTCACTCTGCTTAACTACCAAACGCAACACCACATACAGTACCACATTTCTCACCCACTTAATTCGATCTTGCCCACTCCCACACCTTGTGTATTACTCCCCTCCCTTTAGAGTGTATGCTTATGCATAGGGCCTTCCTCACCTTTTGTACCTGTATTGATTGTGATGTATGTAACTCCATATGTTCTATGTATATAATTCATGTGATTTAGTTTTATAAATCACATTTACTTTACAGTGCTACGCAATATGTTGGCGCTATATAAATACATGTTAATAATAATAATCATAAACAGTAAACAATACCATCAGCGCTATCAATGTTCTTAAGCAGGGAATGTTTTTCTATATAAAAAAATCTATTAACACCCTTTCGTAATGATAGGCTAGTTAGGCTAGTAAACTCCGTATTTGACATAAGCTGCTATTTTTAAACAGTTGTACTGCCGAGGAGAATGAGTAATTTGTAACTTTTAACATGAAACAATTAGCAACATTTTGTGGAGCAATATACGAGTACCGGGAGTTTGAATTGAAACATGTTTAATTAGATACATTGTATATAATTTTTGGAACATTTGCCTTCTGGACTGAATGCATTATAATTATGTTTATACAAACTTGTCACCTCCCTATTATATTTAACTTAATGAACAATGAGTTGTGATGATTGAAAACATAATATATATATATATATATATATATATATATATATATATATATATATATATATATATATATTTTAACAAACTGTGTAAAATTGGTATACAGTATAGACGGATTAACTTTTTATAAATGCATTTGAATATGGATATATTGTTTTTTAACTTAAATAATCGTGTATGAATTATTGTCTTAATTAATATGCAAATCTTATGAGAGGGGTAGTTGTGATTTATATCTAATATTCAAATAAAGCTTATACCTTTTAACTATAACTCCTGACTTCGGCAGTCTGTGTGTGGGATCCGGAATGCGCTGTCGCAAAAAGATTGACTGCTAGGATCATAAACAGGACTGAAAATATTAGAAAATGTGCCTATAATCTCTGAACTCCTTAATCTCGTTCCTTATTTTTTTAGCTTCAGTACAAACTCTCATATGTTTTAAATCCACATCAGAGAAATATGATAGTTAAAAGCAGCTGCTGTTGATACATCATAGGATGGTATTATACGGACTGCATTCGAGGCAGGTAACCACAGCTTTGTAAATTGTTCATGTGAGTCATCGTCCATTGTTTCATTTTCTCAGTATTTCGTTAAATCATGGCATGGCCTTGAGTGGGTGAAAGACAAAATCATGTTTTTATCTGTACATCTTTCAAGACCAGTGAATACATACACAACTGTTTTGGGTTTTGTTTTGTTTTTTTCACAGGATTTAAAGGATTCCTTGAAATGGGAAAAGATGGGTCTTTATTTCCTTTATGAGTTAGCACACAGTACTCATAGATTGCCACTTTGAGGAAAACAGTTTGTGTCTGCTTCCTCTTTCCAGGGATGTATTTGTCCTGAGGGCGCCTAAAGGCCATGTCCTCTGTCGTCCACTCATTCCCAAAGGTATAGGTGACTAGATGTAGCAAACTTTGCACATTTTAGTGACCCATCAGTCAGTGCTGTAATTTAAGGCATAAGTTGTCATTCAATCAGCAATTTTTGTCTTTTGTCATTTAGCAATCTGCATTCCACAGTGACATTAATAAAGCTGTACATCGTCTCTGTTTATTATCTCCACATCAAAACTGGACCATTCTCAAGCTTTTTGAGAAGAGATTTTGTGATTAAATGAGACTAGAATAAACTTTATGACCAAAGAATATGTATCTAGCACTGAGCACCATTCCTTCATCATGCTGACGGCAAAGTTAGAAGGACCACAAAATCATGTGGCTGGTTTTCCAGAGATGTCAAACTACAGACCTCAGATCGGCATGTGCATGGGAAAACTTTTTTTTTTTTTTTTTTATTAACAGGGGCTGTAATCCTATTAAAATAGCAGGAATACAGCAAAATACATGGAAATACTTTTTTAACTTGATCACTTTAAAACACTAACTTTAAGTTTAAACATATTGAATTAAAGAATACAATTTAATTGTAGGATTTGTTATTCAATAAATCAAGTGCTGGTCAAGTTTCAAGTTAACTATCTGTGTACATATATAAAGATATATGGACAAGAAGAAAAAACAGCAGAGCACCGTGAGAGTCCAGTAAAAGTATTAAAAAAATGAAAATTTTATTCAGTAAACATGTAAAAACAGGTTACAGCAGCAGTAAACCCTGGCTGCCCGCTCTAAGCGGGCAGCCAGGGTAAACATGTAAAAACAGGTTACAGCAGCAGTAAACCCTGGCTGCCCGCTCTAAGCGGGCAGCCAGGGTTTACTGCTGCTGTAACCTGTTTTTACATGTTTACTGAATAAAATTTTCATTTTTTTAATACTTTTACTGGACTCTCACGGTGCTCCGCTGTTTTTTCTTCTTGTCCTTGGTATCCTTTTGACCGCATGGGATGGCGGCTGGCTGTGTAGCACGTTTGAATCCAGTGTCCGGTAAGTGCTCCCACTAAACACATTTTTTCTGTATATAAATATATATACCAGGCCTTGCAATTATGTATAAAGCAGCACTACTCTTATTATAAACAGAACAGAACAGAAGAAAAAAATTGCAGTTTTGCACAAGCACTGCAAAATGACTCCTATTAGGTTAAAAATTATAATGACCAGCACACAGGTATATATCACTGTGTTTATGAAAATGCCGGAGACCCTAAAATTATTTTGTTATGAACCGTTTAATGTGCTACATTAATTTGTTAGTGTTCTCTGTGATTTTACTCACATGTATGGGGGCAGTGTAATAGCAAATTGATTAATGTTTGCTCCGTGTCTAGAAACCCAAGGTATCAAATCAGATGTTTGTTACTTAAAATACAGGTATGGGACCTATAATTCGGAATGCTCGAGACCTGGGGGTTTCCAGATAACATTGAAGGAAAAGAAAAGGCCTATTTACTTACTCTAATAAATGGGAGCTCACTTTATAGTGTATTTATGTTTACTCTAAAAACTGTTCTTATTTTAACCAAAACCTCCAAGCTGTACGTACAAAACAGTATGTACGTACAGAGAGCAGAAACAAAATAACTATTTCTCGATAAAAGCTATTCTAAACTGTGCAGAATGTAATTATGAATGAATCCTATTTTATAAGGGACATCTGACAGCTTAGGGCATGAGTTAGAGTACAGTTCACTGTAACAATTTGCATTGCATACTGATGAATTTGCTTAAAATGATCTGCCTTGACAGGCTCAAATATCTGCAGAAGTAATAAATTAAACATCACAGACACTGAATAATAATACTGAATCATAGAGGCACCAAAGATTTTCAGGTTCACAGTTTCTGTAATAATTATAAAGAGAACAGCTATGCATATAAAAAGGAACACTCATTGAGAAGACTCTACCTTCCCATGCAGTAGCAGGCATTTTGTACCTGAATGATTAAAAAAGTATGTAACAATTCTGATATTACCAATGCAAAATTCTGCCTACTATATAGTTTCATTTTGCAAATACTGACTCCAACATGGATAAAGACACCTTTGTGTTTTGCCTTTAAAAATGATTAATTATCTCTTATTTGGGATAAAACACAAGGTACTGTTTTATTACAGAGAAATAGGTAATCAATTTTAAAAAGTTAATTATTTGATGGGTCTATGGGAGATGGCCTTCCAGTAATTTGGAGCCTTTAGGGTAATGAGTTTCCATATAAAAGATCCCTTGCCTGAACAAAGAATGGTATTCAGTAATTTTTTATATATATATATATATATATATATATATATATATATATATATATATATATATATATATAATCTCTTCAGAATTACCAATATTTTTCATGAATTGGCATGCTGTCCAGTTTCCTCCCAGTCACCGAAAAACATAAAGGAATGTTAACTTGCAAGATAACAGGGATTGCTGGAATTGATGCGTAATCACTTTAAGGTAAAGCCTCGTAAGTTTGCACTATATAAATAAAGGCTAATACCTCTCTGTTCATGTATCTGGTGTATGCTCAATAGCTGCATTCTCAGCAGGTAGCCCAAAAGCATCCCCATTCCATCGGGATAATGATCTAAATGACATACAGCAATAATATTATATATATAATAAGTCACACAATAGTTTATATTTCAAAAGGCAGCTTGTTTCAAAACTACCAATTTAGCATTCATTCACATAACTGGATTTTACACTGGACCCAAATTAAATCGCTCTATCATTTTGCAATTTAAAAATTACTTTAAAAGTGGTGTACCTTATGAATTGCTATTTTCTACTGTAGGAAAAAATCCCATTATTAAAGAAGAACAAATGCTTTATCTCGACATGTCCCCTTTACAAGAAAATCACCCATAAATTCACAAGAATATGCTCAGAATCAGTTTATCCTGACAACCAAGTGGTGGTTTAAATGAAAGCCTAGAAAATGATTAGAAGGTTTGAATGGTCAGAAAAGTATTAAAAAGTAACAATAATGACATTGTACCCTCATGCGACAATACTTTTGGGGTTTTTTTTGCTGCTGGGGTCAGGAAACCTCCATCTGACAGCTGGTAGAAGAGAAAGAAATATAATTCAAAAACTATAAAAAAATAAATAAAACGAAGACCACTTGAAAAGCTGCTATGAATGGGGCATGGTTGCCTTTAAGCACAAGAAAAGACAACATGAAACATGATCATTTTTAATAAATAACCCCCATGATGATAAGTCCCCACTGGCCCCCCTCCGCTGGCCCCCCTCCCTGCCTCTCAGTCTTACCCCTGAATTCTGTCCCCTCTAGAAATATCAACCGCACCTGCAGAGTGAGAGGAGCTCACGGGCGCCATCTTCTCTTCGGTAACCTTCGTGAAGTGAGCGTTGTATTGGTGCATACGCAGTTGGAGCAATCTTCCAGTAAGCGACAACTGCGCATGCGCCGAAAGAGACGGTAATTGACGAAGGGGAGGAAGAAGACACAAAGATTACCAAAGAGAAGAAGATGGCGCCTGTGAGTTCCGCTGCGCTCACTCTGCATGTGCGGTCGCTATTTATAGAGGGGACAGAATTCAGGGGTAAGACTGTGCAGGGGGGGAGGCAGGGAGGGCGGCCAGCGTAGGGGGGTAAGTGGGGACTTATCACCATAAGGGGTTTAGTTCTCCTTTAAGGGACGCTGTGAAAAATATAAATTAAAACAGAACGAGGTGATTAACAAATCATATAATCATTTAATTGAATTGAATAGTACAAAGAAAACATATCAAATGCTGAAACTGAGATATTGCATTGTTTTCCGAAAAAAATATATGCTAATTTTTAATTTGATGACAGCAACATATTTAAAAAAAAGTTGAGACAGGGGCATGTTTTCCACTGTGCTGCATCACCACACACGTTTGAGAACTGAGTAGTAGTAGTGCTGTAGTTTCGAAAGTGAAATGTTCTCCTATTCTTGTCTGATACAGGATTTCAGTTGCTCAACAGTTTGATTTCCTTTGTCATAATGCTTCTTTCATAATATGCTAAATGTTTTAAATGGTTGACTGGACAGGACTGCAGGCCAGACAGTTTAGCACCGGACTCTTTTACTACAGAGCCATATTGTTGCAGTATTTACAGAATGTGGTTTAGTATTGTCTTGCTGAAATAAGCAAGGCCTTCCAAGGCAGCATATGTTTCTCCAAAACCTGGTTTTTACTCTGTCTGGCCATGCCCCCATACCATCACAGATGCTGGCTTTTGCAATATGTGCTGATAAGCTAGATGATACCCCCTTTAGCCCCAAGTATGCGGCGTCCGTTATTTCCAAAAAGCATTTCAAACTTTTATTCATAAGACAACTGGACAGATTTCCACTTCAACTCAGTCCATCTTAAAGAGCTTGGGCTCAGAAGAGACAGTGGGCATTTTGGATCATGTTTATAGGGTTCCTTCTTTGCATGGTAACGTTTTAACTTGCATTTGTAGATAAAACAACGGATGCAATGTTTGCCCACCCAAGTGTCACAGAGTGGTGTACCCCCATCCCCATCTTTACTTCTGAGAGACCTAGCCTATGCAAGATGCTCTTATAAGTATTACACAACCTTATCAGTTTGTTGCCCCTGTCCTAACTTTTTTTGGAACATGCTGGCATCAAATTCAACATGAGCATATATGTTTTTTTAGAAACAGGGACACTCAGTGTCAACATTTGATATGTTGTCTTTGTACTTAAATTAAACATGGGGTTTAAATGAGTTGCAAATTATTTTACATAAAGGTTGGGCTTTTCTATTGTTAATCTTCTTTTAAAAGATATCTTTTCATGATAGTAAAAAAATTTGACATCAGGCATCTAGAAATATTTTGGTAGCAGATACAGCACCACAATATGTATATCTTTTATTATTCTTAGTAATTTGCAATAAGCTTACCTGCATTCCTCTCATCTTCTGAAATCTGGCTATTGTGTACTGTATACCTGAACGTATGGAGTTTTCCAGAGGGGTATGGAAACATAGACAGAACATAAAACTTCTACAAAGCAAAAAAAAAAAAACAATATTATGTTCATCTCATTTTAAAACATATTTCTATGTTCTAATTCTCCATTTAGAGCAAGATTAGAACAATTTGGCTTTCTGACAATTATGTGCTAAGAAAACGACTTTCACATTTCCTGGCCTTAATTATTTTACTCTGATAACAGGAATTACTGTTCTGTAATGAGGGGAAATGACAGTAAATTAAATTTTTTGTCTACTTTTGGTGTTCTTCAGAGAACAAGTTCATGCAAGGTTTTTGTTATAGACTCACAGTCTAATCATTGCTTAACCAATGTGCTTCTAACGAGAAATCTCTGTTTATTTAGTTTGAGCAGAGATTACAAAGGTTACTTACATTTGTTATCCATTTCAAACCAGAACTAGTATACACTTATATGTAATTATTTTAGGATACTTTTCAGTGATTATTTTTAACTGATGTGCATGTTATTTAATTTCTTGTATTGGGCAGATGTACATCAATAGTTTAACCAACCTGCTACCTTAGTGTATTTAAAAATGTAAAAGCAGACAAGGCTTCTAATTAATTTATACAAATGTTCCACTTTTAAACTTTAATACAGAATAAGTTTAATATTTCAGAGAAGTTGAGCCATTAGTACTGCTGTGATCATTGGCCAAAAAGCTCCTGTCAGTCTCACCTCAGTCCCAACTAAATAAATAGTGTTTTTTTTTGGCCAAAAGCTTTTATATGGTTCTTTTGTAATTAGTTATTTTGTACTTAAAAGAACCCTTGATATAATTGACCACTACCTACAGTAAGGCATAGTAATCATAGCATCATGCTGTTGGATTAAGGTATCTGGAGCCCAACATATATCAAAAAACATGGGGCCCACTACCCAGCCACTGTAGCTTTAAAATCCCTCACCCCTGCCAGTGTCCTTTCCTTTGAAACATTCCAAAATGGTTTGCTGGTGGCTGGCTAGGTTATTTTCATATTTTAGATAGTACTACCCAGTCTAAAACCAAACAAGCAGATCTCTATGTGTATGGACAACGTAATTCCTTTCTGCCTAAGAGGAAATTAGCAATTCAAGTGCTCATTCTGATAAGATTTTTAAGCAGATTGTGCCAAAAAAGCTACACCAGAATTACTTACATCAACGTCAATAATTGTAATGCCCTGGGCTTCGACCAGCTTTCCACCTTTTTCCTTGTCTCTAGTCCATATTCTTTTTCCCACTTGCCAGTCTGACTGTAAATGGATCATATAACATTCAAGCTTGATGACTTTTTCCAATTCTTTGGCAGTGCCCAGCCATTTAGCCTTTCTTTCAAACAGGCGCTATGGAGCCCAAGGCCTAACATTGTATGATATATTCTTCGCACAATTTAGTATGAAAGGAGCTCACCACATACTTAGATCAGACCTGTCCACGGGTATCCTGTGTCTGATTACCCAAATCAATATGTAGAACTGTAGTGTAGATGTGGAACAGATCCAAGGCGGCAGTCAAACTGCAAAAAATCCGTTTATTGGGGAGTGTACAACATGTTTCGGGACAAGCCCTTTATCAAGTGTATAGGAACAAACAAAACATCCAACATTTAAATCCTGTGTGGCCAATCACACCTTCAGTGGGTTGTTACTTCATTTAACGCTTGTGCTACCCCTAATCATGCGACATCTGTGTACAATCAATGCTGCTTAGTGCAGTAAAAATTTTTTCCATTCTTAAAAACAGCAATAGGTTAAAAACTATTCTCACATAGTTAACATTTAGTGTAAAACAGACAAAACAGTGAATAAATATTTCATACAATTAAATATAGCAGCGCTTCAACCCAATTGGTAAAATACTATTTACTTGATTCTCCTTTTATGTAGATAATTCTGAAGTATCCAAATCCATGTATAAGTGCATTAGTGCTAAAAATCAGAGTAATACAATAAGAACATAGTGTCAATAAAACATTACAAAACGACTTAAAATGCAGGAAATTGCTCCATTTGGCCTAACCTGCAAAAGTAAAGAGAAAATGCTGAACCAGCCTATCTAAACCACTTGTTTCATAACAATGTTGCAAATTTAAATGATTTCCATCTATAATTGTTTGGCAACAATAGTTGCTAGCTCACTCTATGCTATCTATGTTGCAATAGGAACTCTTGCTTAGTTTTTAACTGTGTTATAGTGATACTCCTGTTTTGATGGACTCACCCATCAACGATTCGGCCGACGATCCTCGGCAATGCCGTTAGCTCACTAATTATAATACCTGAGGACAACAAGATACATTATACCATTAAAGAAAGCATATCAAATTATATTGTTCATTTAACCCTTTCGGGGAGGTACATTCTAGCCGGCTGATCCATCTTGCCTCCCTTTGTAATAATAGATTGTTATGATCTCCTCCTCTAGCTGGATTTGGTACCACCTCCAACACCTTCCATTTCAACTGACATGCATTGTGTTTATGCTCAAAAAAGTGTCTTGATACAGGGGTATCAGAATAAGTACCAGCCTTAAAATTTCTTATACTACCCTTATGTTCCTTGATCCTCATGTGTACGGGTCTTATGGTTTTACCAACGTATACTAGCCCACATGGGCATTTTAAAACATAGATAACATATGCGGTTTTGCACGTAGCAAATGTATTCAGCTTAATTTCTTGCCCAGATATTGGGTGATGAATATTGGGACCTTTTATGATGGAACTACAACAATTACACCCTAGACACGGAAAGGTGCCTACCTTATTCCTAACCATTGGGTTATACTTACTGTCCGTCTTTTCAATGGAACATAGTGTGTCACTAATAGATTTCCCTTTCTTATAAGCAAATCGTGGAGGTTTCTTGAAAGCCAGACTAGAACTGGTGTCAGTCTGTAATATGGGCCAATATTGTTTTACAATTTTTTCCACCATTTTACTTCTCTTATCATATTTACTCACAAAAGTTATTCTTTCATTGTCCACTTCCTTTTTTCTTGGTTTTAATAAGTCTCCCCATTCTATCTTCTGTACCTCATTCTCTACTGCTCGTAGTTGCCCTTTCGGGTATCCCCTCTGTACAAACCTCTCTGTTAGCTCTTTGCATGCCATTTTATAACCAATGTTACTTGATGCTATTTTCTTGGCCCTCATATATTGTCCCTTGGGAATAGCATTAAGGGTCTGGGGGTTATGGAAACTTTTCCTGTGTAGGAGATTATTCCTATCCATTTCTTTGCGGTATAAATTGGTACTCAGGCTATTATTTTCCAACTTAATCTGTACATCCAGGAAATTAATTACAGTATCGGAAACCTCCATAGTAAATTTTACTGTCTTGTGTGCTGTATTGGCCTGTTCCACCATATCAATAAAAGTTTCACGTGGTCCATCCCATATAATCAGTATATCATCCACATACCTATAATAGTGGATGATATACTGTGAATATGGTTCTCTCAGGAACAATTTCTTTTCTAAATCGAATACAAACAGATTTGCTAGGGACGGTGCCACCGCAGAGCCCATCGACGTCCCTTGCCTTTGCCAATAGAAGGAATCTTCAAATTTGAAATAGTTTTTTTTAAGCACAACTTCAAGACAGTCAAGTATAAAATATAGTTTAGCATTACTCATATTGGTTTCCAAAAGGGCTTCTTCTATGCATTTAATTCCCTCATCTTGAGGTATTGCCGTGAATAAACTTTGTATATCAATACTGCATAGAAGAACCCCTGGGCTCAATTTAGGGACCCCCTCCAATTTGTTCAACAGATCATTGGTGTCCTTAAGGCAAGTGGGTAGATTACGCACTAGCTCCTGTAAATGGTAGTCAATGAATTTGGAAAGGGGTTCTAGTAATGATCCAATACCTGACACTATGGGCCTACCTGGAGGGTTTTCTAGTGTCTTATGAATTTTAGGAAGCACATACAAGGTAGGAATCCTAGGGAAATCTGTGGTTAAAAACTCCTTAGTTGTTTTATCAATCACTCCCATATCAAATGCTTCCATTATCATCAAATCAATCACCTTTTTTAACTGTGTCGTTGGATCCTGCTCGATTGGGGAATAGTGGCCTGGTACTTCCAATCGTCTGTGGACTTCCAATCTATATTTAGTAGCGTCCATCACTACCACCGCCCCTCCCTTATCAGCTTTCTTAATGATAATTTCCTTGTTATTTTTGAGGGCGGTAAGGGCTTTTTTCTCTGTTAATGTGAGATTATTGGTCACCTTTTTGTTCCTATCCCAAACACTTTTTACTTCCCTTGTTACCACATTAATAAAGGTTTCTAAGGCCGGACTAGTTACATCTGGAACATATGTACTTTTCTTTTTTAACTGGGACCTATATACATTGGTTTGCACATCAGAAAAGTTCATTTTAAGTTTAGCCAAACGAATGAACTTATAAAAATCCACCTCCCAGTCAAAAAATTCCACATTATAATTGGGCACAAAGCCTAAACCTTTGTTTAGTACACTAAGTTCTGGTTCAGTCAAGGTATAAGAAGATAAGTTCACAACTAGATGATTTACCTTCTGCTGTTGTTGTTGCTGTTCCGATATCGTTGCGGCAATACCTCAAGATGAGGGAATTAAATGCATAGAAGAAGCCCTTTTGGAAACCAATATGAGTAATGCTAAACTATATTTTATACTTGACTGTCTTGAAGTTGTGCTTAAAAAAAACTATTTCAAATTTGAAGATTCCTTCTATTGGCAAAGGCAAGGGACGTCGATGGGCTCTGCGGTGGCACCGTCCCTAGCAAATCTGTTTGTATTCGATTTAGAAAAGAAATTGTTCCTGAGAGAACCATATTCACAGTATATCATCCACTATTATAGGTATGTGGATGATATACTGATTATATGGGATGGACCACGTGAAACTTTTATTGATATGGTGGAACAGGCCAATACAGCACACAAGACAGTAAAATTTACTATGGAGGTTTCCGATACTGTAATTAATTTCCTGGATGTACAGATTAAGTTGGAAAATAATAGCCTGAGTACCAATTTATACCGCAAAGAAATGGATAGGAATAATCTCCTACACAGGAAAAGTTTCCATAACCCCCAGACCCTTAATGCTATTCCCAAGGGACAATATATGAGGGCCAAGAAAATAGCATCAAGTAACATTGGTTATAAAATGGCATGCAAAGAGCTAACAGAGAGGTTTGTACAGAGGGGATACCCGAAAGGGCAACTACGAGCAGTAGAGAATGAGGTACAGAAGATAGAACGGGGAGATTTATTAAAACCAAGAAAAAAGGAAGTGGACAATGAAAGAATAACTTTTGTGAGTAAATATGATAAGAGAAGTAAAATGGTGGAAAAAATTGTAAAACAATATTGGCCCATATTACAGACTGACACCAGTTCTAGTCTGGCTTTCAAGAAACCTCCACGATTTGCTTATAAGAAAGGGAAATCTATTAGTGACACACTATGTTCCATTGAAAAGACGGACAGTAAGTATAACCCAATGGTTAGGAATAAGGTAGGCACCTTTCCGTGTCTAGGGTGTAATTGTTGTAGTTCCATCATAAAAGGTCCCAATATTCATCACCCAATATCTGGGCAAGAAATTAAGCTGAATACATTTGCTACGTGCAAAACCGCATATGTTATCTATGTTTTAAAATGCCCATGTGGGCTAGTATACGTTGGTAAAACCATAAGACCCGTACACATGAGGATCAAGGAACATAAGGGTAGTATAAGAAATTTTAAGGCTGGTACTTATTCTGATACCCCTGTATCAAGACACTTTTTTGAGCATAAACACAATGCATGTCAGTTGAAATGGAAGGTGTTGGAGGTGGTACCAAATCCAGCTAGAGGAGGAGATCATAACAATCTATTATTACAAAGGGAGGCAAGATGGATCAGCCGGCTAGAATGTACCTCCCCGAAAGGGTTAAATGAACAATATAATTTGATATGCTTTCTTTAATGGTATAATGTATCTTGTTGTCCTCAGGTATTATAATTAGTGAGCTAACGGCATTGCCGAGGATCGTCGGCCGAATCGTTGATGGGTGAGTCCATCAAAACAGGAGTATCACTATAACACAGTTAAAAACTAAGCAAGAGTTCCTATTGCAACATAGATAGCATAAAGTGAGCTAGCAACTATTGTTGCCAAACAATTATAGATGGAAATCATTTAAATTTGCAACATTGTTATGAAACAAGTGGTTTAGATAGGCTGGTTCAGCATTTTCTCTTTACTTTTGCAGGTTAGGCCAAATGGAGCAATTTCCTGCATTTTAAGTCGTTTTGTAAATGTTTTATTGACACTATGTTCTTATTGTATTACTCTGATTTTTAGCACTAATGCACTTATACATGGATTTGGATACTTCAGAATTATCTACATAAAAGGAGAATCAAGTAAATAGTATTTTACCAATTGGGTTGAAGCGCTGCTATATTTAATTGTATGAAATATTTATTCACTGTTTTGTCTGTTTTACACTAAATGTTAACTATGTGAGAATAGTTTTTAACCTATTGCTGTTTTTAAGAATGGAAAAAATTTTTACTGCACTAAGCAGCATTGATTGTACACAGATGTCGCATGATTAGGGGTAGCACAAGCGTTAAATGAAGTAACAACCCACTGAAGGTGTGATTGGCCACACAGGATTTAAATGTTGGATGTTTTGTTTGTTCCTATACACTTGATAAAGGGCTTGTCCCGAAACATGTTGTACACTCCCCAATAAACTGATTTTTTGCAGTTTGACTGCCGCCTTGGATCTGTTCCACATCTACACTACAGTTCTACATATTGATTTGGGTAATCGGACACAGGATACCCGTGGACAGGTCTGATCTAAGTATGTGGTGAGCTCCTTTCATACTAAATTGTGCATATATTGACTGTGTTACGAGAGTGCAGCTTCACAGTGACCAAGATGTCACAACTGGGGAATGAGAATAAAGGAACAACATCCTCATTTGCATATAGCAATATCGAGATTGAACGAATATTGGGGCAAGATGAAAGTATTGTCCTTAACCTGGGGTGTTCTGATAAAAAGGAACCAGCAGAGGAACTTTTGCTTTTGGAAAAACGGCTATTGAATTTGAAATTGCATCGGTCCACATTGACTGAATATGTCCGCTCTAACATAATCCCAAGGGGACTGAGAGTGGTGAATAAGCCGAATTTATGTACAGCCATTCCCCTTATGAACGCACGATGGCAAGAAATCAGTAACAAGTGCTCAATGGACTATATGGTACTTACCATTGAGTGCTTGGATATGGAAACGAAAGAGTTAACGATCGCATTGGAGAGCATGAAGGTGGAAATGGCAAGCAAGCTGGGAGCCACCAATATGGAAGCTGTAACACGTGACCATACTGAAGCGCTCGTAAAATTGCAGGCTGAGATAACGGAGCGAAAGAGGAGGAAATTCCAGCGCGACCGGAACGATTATGAAAGCGGGCAGGTGTACAGCTGGAAAGACGAGCGGAGTAAGCAGCGTCTATTAAGAAGGCCAGACAGCCCGCCAATGAACCGCGAGCCCCAACCACGAGCAGCGGAAGCGCCAGGGAAATTCAGCGCCCAGAAGGAACGCCATGGAGGTAATTGGAGACAGCCTCGACAGTATTATAGAAAGCAGCGTGAGCCTTATACAGCGGATTCGTCGGCATACACCAGCACAGAAGAAGAGGAACAAGGATCGGGCAAAGACAAGCAGCATTTTTTAGGGGCTCGCCCCAAAGAGGGGCCAGTCGCAACGGAGAGAAAAAATCCACGTTATCCTATTGTAAGGGAGGCGTACCCGCAACGATATCGGAACAGCAACAACAACAGCAGAAGGTAAATCATCTAGTTGTGAACTTATCTTCTTATACCTTGACTGAACCAGAACTTAGTGTACTAAACAAAGGTTTAGGCTTTGTGCCCAGTTATAATGTGGAATTTTTTGACTGGGAGGTGGATTTTTATAAGTTCATTCGTTTGGCTAAACTTAAAATGAACTTTTCTGATGTGCAAACCAATGTATATAGGTCCCAGTTAAAAAAGAAAAGTACATATGTTCCAGATGTAACTAGTCCGGCCTTAGAAACCTTTATTAATGTGGTAACAAGGGAAGTAAAAAGTGTTTGGGATAGGAACAAAAAGGTGACCAATAATCTCACATTAACAGAGAAAAAAGCCCTTACCGCCCTCAAAAATAACAAGGAAATTATCATTAAGAAAGCTGATAAGGGAGGGGCGGTGGTAGTGATGGACGCTACTAAATATAGATTGGAAGTCCACAGACAATTGGAAGTACCAGGCCACTATCCCCCAATCGAGCAGGATCCAACGACACAGTTAAAAAAGGTGATTGATTTGATGATAATGGAAGCATTTGATATGGGAGTGATTGATAAAACAACTAAGGAGTTTTTAACCACAGATTTCCCTAGGATTCCTACCTTGTATGTGCTTCCTAAAATTCATAAGACACTAGAAAACCCTCCAGGTAGGCCCATAGTGTCAGGTATTGGATCATTACCAGAACCCCTTTCCAAATTCATTGACTACCATTTACAGGAGCTAGTGCGTAATCTACCCACTTGCCTTAAGGACACCAATGATCTGTTGAACAAATTGGAGGGGGTCCCTAAATTGAGCCCAGGGGTTCTTCTATGCAGTATTGATATACAAAGTTTATTCACGGCAATACCTCAAGATGAGGGAATTAAATGCATAGAAGAAGCCCTTTTGGAAACCAATATGAGTAATGCTAAACTATATTTTATACTTGACTGTCTTGAAGTTGTGCTTAAAAAAAACTATTTCAAATTTGAAGATTCCTTCTATTGGCAAAGGCAAGGGACGTCGATGGGCTCTGCGGTGGCACCGTCCCTAGCAAATCTGTTTGTATTCGATTTAGAAAGAAATTGTTCCTGAGAGAACCATATTCACAGTATATCATCCACTATTATAGGTATGTGGATGATATACTGATTATATGGGATGGACCACGTGAAACTTTTATTGATATGGTGGAACAGGCCAATACAGCACACAAGACAGTAAAATTTACTATGGAGGTTTCCGATACTGTAATTAATTTCCTGGATGTACAGATTAAGTTGGAAAATAATGAGTACCAATTTATACCGCAAAGAAATGGATAGGAATAATCTCCTACACAGGAAAAGTTTCCATAACCCCCAGACCCTTAATGCTATTCCCAAGGGACAATATATGAGGGCCAAGAAAATAGCATCAAGTAACATTGGTTATAAAATGGCATGCAAAGAGCTAACAGAGAGGTTTGTACAGAGGGGATACCCGAAAGGGCAACTACGAGCAGTAGAGAATGAGGTACAGAAGATAGAACGGGGAGACTTATTAAAACCAAGAAAAAAGGAAGTGGACAATGAAAGAATAACTTTTGTGAGTAAATATGATAAGAGAAGTAAAATGGTGGAAAAAATTGTAAAACAATATTGGCCCATATTACAGACTGACACCAGTTCTAGTCTGGCTTTCAAGAAACCTCCACGATTTGCTTATAAGAAAGGGAAATCTATTAGTGACACACTATGTTCCATTGAAAAGACGGACAGTAAGTATAACCCAATGGTTAGGAATAAGGTAGGCACCTTTCCGTGTCTAGGGTGTAATTGTTGTAGTTCCATCATAAAAGGTCCCAATATTCATCACCCAATATCTGGGCAAGAAATTAAGCTGAATACATTTGCTACGTGCAAAACCGCATATGTTATCTATGTTTTAAAATGCCCATGTGGGCTAGTATACGTTGGTAAAACCATAAGACCCGTACACATGAGGATCAAGGAACATAAGGGTAGTATAAGAAATTTTAAGGCTGGTACTTATTCTGATACCCCCGTATCAAGACACTTTTTTGAGCATAAACACAATGCATGTCAGTTGAAATGGAAGGTGTTGGAGGTGGTACCAAATCCAGCTAGAGGAGGAGATCATAACAATCTATTATTACAAAGGGAGGCAAGATGGATCAGCCGGCTAGAATGTACCTCCCCGAAAGGGTTAAATGAACAATATAATTTGATATGCTTTCTTTAATGGTATAATGTATCTTGTTGTCCTCAGGTATTATAATTAGTGAGCTAACGGCATTGCCGAGGATCGTCGGCCGAATCGTTGATGGGTGAGTCCATCAAAACAGGAGTATCACTATAACACAGTTAAAAACTAAGCAAGAGTTCCTATTGCAACATAGATAGCATAGAGTGAGCTAGCAACTATTGTTGCCAAACAATTATAGATGGAAATCATTTAAATTTGCAACATTGTTATGAAACAAGTGGTTTAGATAGGCTGGTTCAGCATTTTCTCTTTACTTTTGCAGGTTAGGCCAAATGGAGCAATTTCCTGCATTTTAAGTCGTTTTGTAAATGTTTTATTGACACTATGTTCTTATTGTATTACTCTGATTTTTAGCACTAATGCACTTATACATGGATTTGGATACTTCAGAATTATCTACATAAAAGGAGAATCAAGTAAATAGTATTTTACCAATTGGGTTGAAGCGCTGCTATATTTAATTGTATGAAATATTTATTCACTGTTTTGTCTGTTTTACACTAAATGTTAACTATGTGAGAATAGTTTTTAACCTATTGCTGTTTTTAAGAATGGAAAAATTTTTTACTGCACTAAGCAGCATTGATTGTACACAGATGTCGCATGATTAGGGGTAGCACAAGCGTTAAATGAAGTAACAACCCACTGAAGGTGTGATTGGCCACACAGGATTTAAATGTTGGATGTTTTGTTTGTTCCTATACACTTGATAAAGGGCTTGTCCCGAAACATGTTGTACACTCCCCAATAAACGGATTTTTTGCAGTTTGACTGCCGCCTTGGATCTGTTCCACATCTACACTACAGTTCTACATATGATATATTCTTCTACAGTGGCTTCTCCTTGGGGGAAAAAAAAATTGTCATTCCAATTTTGCTTGCATAATCTAGGCATACACAAAGCAAGATCTGCAAGATCTGCTCCTTCAACCAGATAACCAAACTGGCAGATAAATCATTGACCATTTTGGTAGCGAAACCCTTGCAGCCAAACTGGCCAAATACAGGCCCTGATCTAATCATTCAATATTCACAGGCCTGGATTTGTGGAAAGGCCACCAAGGCCCGGGCCTAGGGCGGCAGGATTTTAGGGGGCAGCATGCTGCCCAACCACACCCACATTGGTTAAAAAACACTGGGGATGTGCAGGAGATACAACCATTTTTTAAATTTCCCATGCACCAATACCCATTTCTCCAGTTCCGATGATGAAAATTTGCATGAATAAAGGGGAGGGGACAGGGGCGACAGCCGGCAGTAGGGATGTCGCGGACTGTTCGCCGGCGAACTTGTTTGCGCGAACATCGACTGTTCGCGCTCGCCGAATGTTCGCGAACGTCGCGCGACGTTCGCCATTTTGGGTTCGCCTTAGCTGGCGCTTTTTTTTGACCTCTCACCCCAGACCAGCAGATACATGGCAGCCAATCAGGAAGCTCTCCCTCCTGGACCACCCCCACACCCCCTGGACCACTCCCCTTCCATATATAAACTGAAGCCCTGCAGCGTTTTTTCATTCTGCCTGTGTGTGCTTGGAAGAGCTAGTGTAGGGAGAGAGCTGTTAGTGATTTGAGGGACAGTTGATAGTAAGTTTGCTGGCTAGTAATCTACTTGATACTGCTCTGTATTGGAGGGACAGAACTCTGCAGGGATTTGAGGGACATTTTAGGTTAGGTAGCTTTGCTGGCTAGTAATCTACCTTCTACTGCAGTGCTCTGTATGTAGCTGCTGTGGCTGGGCACTGATCTCTTCTGATCTCTCATCTGCTGACTGCTGTAATAACCCAATAGTTCTTGTAAGGACTGCTTTTATTTTATTTTTTGTTTTTTTACTTTGCTACTATAAGAGCCCAGTGCTATTAGTCTAGCTGTGTTGGGGAGTGGGACTGGTGTGCTACTGTGCTGCTCCTAGTAGTTCAGCAGCACCAACCCGAGTAATTTTTTTTTTTTAATATACATATATATATTTTTTTATTTTACTTATCTTACTGTTCTTTAACGTGTCCAGTGCTGTTTGCTGTTCTTCATAGTAGTGCACCAATAGTAGTGCACTTGCAGGCATTATTTGCCCAGTGTGTTCTTCAAACAACTGCCATCTAGCTGTGTGAGCTTTTTCACATTCTGTCTAAATATCAATAATAATACCGTCTCCAGAACCACCACCCGAGTGACGTTTTTCAAGCAGCAATAATATATTCCGTATCCACTGCTGTAGTAGTGTATACGTTGACCTTGTAGGCATTGTTTGCCCAGTGTGTTCTTCAAACCACTGCCATCTAGCTGTGTGAGCTTTTTCACATTCTGTCTAAATATCAATAATAATACCGTCTCCAGAACCACCACCCGAGTGACGTTTTTCAAGCAGCAATAATATATTCCGTATCCACTGCTGTAGTAGTGTATACGTTGACCTTGTAGGCATTGTTTGCCCAGTGTGTTCTTCAAACCACTGCCATCTAGCTGTGTGAGCTTTTTCACATTCTGTCTAAATATCAATAATAATACCGTCTCCAGAACCACCACCCGAGTGACGTTTTTCAAGCAGCAATAATATATTCCGTATCCACTGCTGTAGTAGTGTATACGTTGACCTTGTAGGCATTGTTTGCCCAGTGTGTTCTTCAAACCACTGCCATCTAGCTGTGTGAGCTTTTTCACATTCTGTCTAAATATCAATAATAATACCGTCTCCAGAAACACCACCTGAGTGACGTTTTTCAAGCAGCAATAATATATTCCGTATCCACTGCTGTAGTGTATACGTTGACCTTGCAGGCATTGTTTCAATTTGTTTGCCCAGTGTGTTCTTCATTTTCAAACAACTGCCATCTAGCTGTGTGAGCTTTTTCACAATCTGTCTAAATATCAATAATAATACCGTCTCCAGAAACACCACCTGAGTTGTTGTTGTTGCTGTTTTAAAAATAATGCCAGGCAAAGGCAGGCCGCCACGCAGAGGCACTAGGGGCCATGCTGCTATGCTATCCTGTGGCCCTAGGAAATTGCCCAGTTTTAAAAAGGCAATGACCCTGAACTCCCAAAATGCTGAAGAGGTAGTTGACTGGCTTACACAGCACACCCCATCCTCTACCGTTTCTAACTTTACCACAACATCCTCATCTTCCACTGCTATGGACACCCCACGTAACACTTCCTCCACCACCGGCGCCCCTTCTTCACTGGAGTCAGAGGAGTTATTTTCACATGAGTTTCTTGAACTGAGTGATGCGCAACCATTATTGGCAGAAGAAGATGAAGGAGATGAGGACGTTACACCAGATTTAATTCTGGCAGAGAACACAACAGAGATGGACATAATGAGTGATGAGGAGGTCCCCGCTGCTGCTTCCTTCTGTGAGCTGTTAGAAGAAATTGATGCATCTGAGGAGAATGATGATGAGGAGATTGATGTTTTGTGGGTGCCCAGTAGAAGAGAGCAAGAGGAGGATAGTTCAGATGGAGAGACGGAGAGTCAGAGAGGCAGGAGGAGAATAAGACTTAGAAGAAGCAGGGAGGACAGTTCGCAGGGAACAGTAGGGCAACAACATGTATCGGCACCTGTGGTCAGCCGGCCAACGCACCCGCCATTGCCGCCAACGCCGCCAACTTCTACTGTTACCGCCAGATTGCCAGCTTCAAAAAGGTCAGCAGTGTGGGATTTTTTTATTGTGTGTGCCTCTGACAAAAGCGTTGTAATTTGCAATGAGTGCAGTCAGAAACTGAGTCTTGGGAAGCCCAACAGCCACATAGGTACAACTTCTATGCAAAGGCACATGAACGGCAAGCACAAAGCACTTTGGGAGCAACACCTCAAAGGCAACAGACAAACTAAAAGCCACCCTCCTTCTGGTCCAGCATCTTACTGCTCTACCTCTGCTGTCCTTGACCCGTCTGAACCACCCTCCACTCCGCCTTCCACCTTGACCACCAGTTCCCATTCCCAGTCATCTGCCCCCAGCCAAGTTTCTGTGAGGGCCATGTTTGAGCGTAAGAAGCCAATGTCTGCGAGTCACCCCCTTGCCCGGCGTCTGACAGCTGGCTTGTCTGCACTCTTAGCCCGCCAGCTTTTACCATACCAGCTGGTGGACTCTGAGGCCTTCCGCAAATTTGTAGCAATTGGGACACCGCAGTGGAAGGTACCCAGCCGCAATTTTTTTTCAAAAAAGGGAATACCACACCTGTACCACCATGTGCAGAGCCAAGTCACCGCATCTCTGTCACTTAGTGTTGGGCCAAAGGTCCATATGACTACTGACGCATGGTCCTCCAAGCATGGTCAGGGCAGGTATGTCACCTACACTGCCCACTGGGTGAACTTGGTAATGGCTGGGAAGCAGGGAATGTGTGGCTCAACAACGACAGTGGAGTTGGTGTCACCGCCACGGATTGCACGCGGTTCTGCCACCACCTCTACTCCTCCTTCGCTCTCTACCTCGTCTTCTTCCTCTTCTTCCTCCTCTGCTGCTGGGTCCTCCTCCTCCACACCTGTGCACCCCCAGCTCCCCCTAGGCTATGCGACGTGCCAGGTACGCCGTTGTCATGCTGTCTTGGGGATGACGTGCCTGGAAAGCAGAAACCATACCGGATCTGTACTCCTGTCATCTCTGCAGTCACAGGCCGATCAGTGGCTGACCCCACACCAACTGAAGATCGGAAAAGTGGTGTGTGACAATGGAAGCAATCTGTTGGCAGCACTGAGACTGGGCAATTTAACACATGTGCCCTGCATGGCACATGTTCTGAATTTAATAGTCCAACGTTTTGTCTCAAAGTACCCAGGATTCCAGGACGTTCTCAGGCAGTCCAGGAAGGTGTCGGCCCATTTCAGACGTTCCTACACAGCCATGGCACGCCTTGCTGACATTCAGCAGCGGTACAACATGCCAGTCAGGCGTTTAATTTGCGACAGCCAGACTCGCTGGAATTCAACGCTCCTCATGTTGGAACGTCTGCTGCAACAACAAAGAGCCGTCAATGAATACCTGTTTGAACTGGGTGGTAGGACTGGATCTGCAGAGCTGGGGATTTTTTTCCCACGTTACTGGGTGCTTATGCGCGATGCCTGCAGGCTCATGCGCCCTTTTGAAGAGGTTACAAACATGGTCAGTCGCACCGAAGGCACTATCAGCAACGTAATACCCTTTGCTTTCTTCCTGGAGTGTGCCGTGCGACGAGTGACAGATGAGGCTGTAGACCAGCGTGACGAGGAGCAGGAATTTCTGGTCGGAATCACCAGAACGAGCCCAGGCACCTGCTGCAACGCAGGGAGAGGTGTCAGAAGTGGAGTCAGAGGAGGAAGGTGGCTTTGTGGAGGAGGAGGACCAACAGGAGCAGGCTTCCCAGGGGGCTTGTGGTGACCTTTTGGGGACCCCTGGTCTTGTACGTGGGGGGGGGGGGGGGAGACCGTGGATGATGTAGTCCTTGATAACGAGGAAGCGGAGATGGATACCTCTGCATCCAACCTTGTGAGAATGGGGTCTTTCATGCTGTCATGCCTGCTGAAGGACCCCCGTATCAAGAGGCTTAAGGAGAAGGACCTGTACTGGGTCGCAACGCTACTAGACCCTCGGTACAAGCATAAAGTGGCAGAAATGTTACCAACGTACCACAAGTCTGAAAGGATGCTGCATTTACAAACCAGCCTGCAAAACATGTTGTACAATGCTTTTAAGGGTGATGTCACTTCAGGAACTCATCAACATTCCAGGGGCAGAGGTACCAGTAATCCTGCCACGAGCGCACCTGCAAGGACAAAGCACTTTGGCCACTCTGTAACGTCAGACATGCAAATGTTTTTCAGTCCAAGGCAGCGCCAGAACCCTTCGGGATCCACCCTCAAAGAACGCCTCGACCGGCAGGTAGCGGACTACCTGGCATTAACTGCAGATATCGACACTCTGAGGAGCGATGAACCCCTGGACTACTGGGTGCGCAGGCTTGATCTGTGGCCAGAGCTGTCACAATTTGCCATGAACCTCTTGTCTTGCCCCGCCTCAAGTGTCCTCTCAGAAAGAACCTTCAGTGCAGCAGGAGGGATTGTAACTGAGAAGAGAACTCGCCTAGGTCACAAAAGTGTGGATTACCTGACCTTTATTAAAATGAACGAGGCGTGGATCTCGGAGGGTTACTGCACGCCGGAAGACTTGTTCTGACTCCCCATGCAGCTGTCCTTCTCTGCACGCCTCATGACTCCACACACAGCTGTCCTTTAGCGTCCTCCTCCCTCCGCCACCGTTACAAACTAGGGTGCAAACCCTACTGGTTTCATTTGAATCCAGGTAAATCCTGAGTTTTTCTGGCCTCTGTGCTTCAGTGGCTGCAACCAAAAAAATTCATATTTTCAGCATTTATATGGCATATTTTTTCTGGCCTCTGTGCTTCAGTGGCTGCAACAAAAAAAATGAATATTTTCAGCATTTATATGGCATATTTTTTCTGGCCTCTGTGCTTCAGTGGCTGTGACAAAAAAAAAATGAATATTTTCAGCATTTATATGGCATATTGTTTCTGGCCTCTGTGCTTCAGTGGCTGCGACAAAAAAAAATGAATATTTTCAGCATTTATATGGCATATTTTTTCTGGCCTCTGTGCTTCAGTGGCTGTGACAAAAAAAAATGAATATTTTCAGCATTTATATGGCATATTGTTTCTGGCCTCTGTGCTTCAGTGGCTGCGAGTCTGCGACCAAAAAAAATGAATATTTTCAGCATTTATATGGCATATTTTTTCTGGCCTCTGTGCTTCAGTGGCTGCGACAAAAAAAAATGAATATTTTCAGCATTTATATGGCATATTTTTTCTGGCCTCTGTGCTTCAGTGGCTGTGACAAAAAAAAATGAATATTTTCAGCATTTATATGGCATATTGTTTCTGGCCTCTGTGCTTCAGTGGCTGCGAGTCTGCGACCAAAAAAAATAAATATTTTCAGCATTTATATGGCATATTTTTTCTGGCCTCTGTACTTCAGTGGCTGTGACAAAAAAAAATTCATATTTTCAGCATTTATATGGCATATTTTTTCTGGCCTCTGTGCTTCAGTGGCTGCGACAAAAAAAAATTATATTTTTAGCATTCATATGGCATATTTTTTCTGGCCTCTGTGCTTCAGTGGCTGCGACAAAAAAAAAATATATTTTTAGCATTCATATGGCATATTTTTTCTGGCCTCTGTGCTTCAGTGGCTGCGACAAAAAAAATTATATTTTTAGCATTCATATGGCATATTTTTTCTGGCCTCTGTGCTTCAGTGGCTGCGACAAAAATTTTTTATATTTTTAGCATTCATATGGCATATTTTTTCTGGCCTCTGTGCTTCAGTGGCTGCGACAAAAAAAAACATAATTTTTCAGGAAAGTACACATGCCTAATTTTTCAGGGTTCTGCAACAGTGGTAAAATCGCATCTTTTATGGTCACCGCAGGTGATCAATGAAGTAGACCAAAACTGGGCCCACACTGCAGAATCAGTGTTTTTTGGTTCACTTCACTGTACATTGAATTTCCTCTGCCTGACCGTGCACGTGCGCACAAGCACGGTGACTGCTAAACACACCACTACAGAAATATTGCTACCAACAGGACGAACATCCTGGAGGTGACAAGCAACTAGTAATTCAAAACTATTATTTGCTCACTTGACGGTATCATTCATGAAAGCTCTTTGCGTTTTTTTGCGTTGCAGTAAGCGACGCGTTTCGTCTTTGCGTGTGAACAGGCTGTAACCTTTACACGACTTGATTGGCATGTAGACGCCGGACGTTTTAAAGCAGTTTATTACACAGGTTTAGAAATGTAGTGTGATTTCTGCCCTTTACAGCACAAAACGCAGCGCTGTGTCAACAATGTATTTTTCAGATACATTTTTGCCCTTGATCCCCCTCTGGCATGCCACTGTCCAGGTCGTTGCACCCTTTAAACAACTTTAAAATCATTTTTCTGGCCAGAAATGTCTTTTTTAGCTTTTAAAATTCGCCTTCCCATTGAAGTCTATGGGGTTCGCGACGTTCGCGAACCATTCGCATTTTTGACGCAAGTTCGCGAATATGTTCGCGAACTTTTTTTCCGACGTTCGCTACATCCCTAGCCGGCAGTGGGCCTAGGGGCATCCACTATGTAAATCCAGCCATGAACATTCACCAAGTAATCAGACCGTGTCTCTTGACCGTTTGTTAAACATTTGTATGTGTATCATTACTCAAACTGATTATCAATATTTATAAATAAAAATACAGGGGCAGTTTAAAAGGAATTATGTACCGGTTTACATGATGTCAATTCTTTGCTTCAATGCTATATAGTATGCTCTCTGAGTTTCTAAATTTATGTAGTATTAAGTAAACTGCATTAGTCCTACTGTTTTCATTTGTATTGCATTTTTGATAATTATTTTATAGCAAAGGGTACACTGAAATTAATCAATATAGAAGCACATGATCATGTGACCCTTGTCACTGAGCAACTAGAGCTTTGCCTCTCTTTACTTTCATAGGACCCCCACTGAGAATAAAGGGTGAATGGGCTTAGAAAAGTAATGTGTTACATGCTTAGCTGCCAAATATTTTTTATATTTAGGGTTTTTGCATGAAGGTAAACATCGCCTTCAAAGTATAAGACAAGGTAAATATGATAGGAACCCCACAGAGAATTCAATCAATAAGATTAATGTCGCATATTGTGTTTTCTCACAAAAATAGCATATATTGAATATCAACAAACACTTTTATCTTAACTTTTTCTTATATCAATGGTTGAAAACAAATTAAAACATAACCTTTAATTAATTCGATTAAAATCATATAAAATAATAACATACACAAAGGACAGTTTAAAAGCAAACATTAACTTTCTTCTAATCCGGAAGCATCATAAAGCACTACAGTGTGGTGGAGGCGGTGGTCTGCCACTAGGGAGATGTAGGAAAGAGAATTTTGTGTGCCCTCTACAAAAGTGTTTCTTTTCTCTCTTAATTCTATTTCTCTTAATTATCTGTATGAGGAATGGTTCTTTGTTAGAGCTGTCAACATGATCAGGCCCATTTATCAACATTCTGATTTTAGTGGCTTTAACCTAATTTTTTCTAAAACCACAAATGCCAAGTCATTTATTAAAACAGCCAAATTCAAAAAACAGAGATGAATAAAAATACAGAACTAATGTGAATAATAATCTGAAAACTTCATTATTTTTTCCTCATTATTTTAAAAATAAAAATTCAACCAAAGTCCCAACCACGATTGGAAGTGCAGAAAAAGTCGCAACAAAATCATGCAACAATTCGAATTGGGCAACTTTTTTTATTCTAACACATGCCTTTTCTACTTTTAATATCAACCTAATAGGTTCCTCTTAATGACATCCACAAGAAACCCTCATCCCGAGAGAGTTAACAAAGACCTACTGAATATCTCAATATTATATCCGACAGTTGCCATATTTGTGTATATTAATAAGCTAGACAAGATTGTGCACCCTTGAATTACTTGCATTACAGGCCACTTCAAAGTTAATGTACTTGCTTGTGAACTGTCTAAACTAATCCTAGCTCAATCAAGTCTATACATCTTCTTATGTATCAGAGATAAAATCTAGCAACAGTAATAAGTCTGTTTTTTTTTCTTTTGTTCAAAAGCCGAAACAGCAAATGCGCTTTTATATCTGAATTTGAAATAATAGATGAAAGACAAGAGTTTGATTCCCTGGCTTTTTTGTACAATTTTAGTTTTCACTGGTTCTATCCTTTTGCAAAATTCTATTATAGGGGTTTGGGGGATTGAAAATTAAGAAACAGTAACATACACCATCAATACAAAAAATTAAGTTATGTGTGTAGGTCCCTTATCATGTAATTACTAAATTACTTAATGATATTATTACATATCTAAAAGATGAACTTTCCTGATTTTGATATCACATGGCAACACAATGCAGTGCAATCAATGCAAGTTAAGCATTTACCTAAAAAAGAAAAAAAGGGGGGGGCGCATGCGCGCAATGTAGGAGGTAGACGTCTTTTGCGGTAGCTCCGGCCGGGGGCTTTTCTATTGCTTATATAAGCTGACAGATGAGCACAGATCTTATTTTAATAGAAACAAGAAGGTCATTATCTCTTGAAGATGCCTCCAAAATATATAAAACATGACCAGCAGAGCTTATTTAGTTATTTGCAACACATTTCGGCACGGCATAATGGAGACAACTCCCAAGATGGCGCCGCAGCTTCTCCTGTGCAGTCTGATGATTCAGCAGAATGGTTGTCGGTTGTTACTTCGCAGGAGTTACAAACTCAACTTGAGCAACTTTAATAAAAAATTTCTGCTACCGTGACTGATGCAGTCGGTAAGGCAGTAACCACGGTGCAAGCAGACATCACTGATCTGGGCCAACGAACAGTGCAATTGGAAACCAAAATGACTGAGGCAGTCCACCGGCATTATGTGCTGGTTTATAAATGTGATCGTTTGTCAAATGATTTCTATTCAAGGCAACTTCATCTGGAGGACATAGAGAATAGAGATTGAAGACAAAATCTACAGATTAACGGTATTCCTAATAATATAAATGCTGCTGAACTACCTGCCTATTTACAGGAATTGTTTCAAACTATAGGTCTGTCAGCGGGGGCCTGCGGCACCCACTGGGGGGTGTAGTAAGGATCAAGGAGGAAGTCCTTTTCCAGTGAGTTCAGGCAAAGTACAATTCAAGGGAAATCCAATAGAGAGGTCAAGTCCAGGCAAGGGTTCAAGATGGCAGGCAGCAAGGTTCGAGGTCAGGAAACAGGCAGAAGATCAATAACAGATATAACAGGCAAGTAGGGCAACCCAGGAACACAATATAATATTGAGCTATACTCGGGCATCGAACCTGGGTCTCCGGCGTCCTTTTAAGTTTGAATTTGGCGCCATAGCGTGTGACGTCACCGCGCCGGCGCTCCGGCGCCGGCGTCCTTGCGCCCACGTGTAGTCCTGGGCGCTGCCATCTTGGATCCGCCACCGCGCCGGGAGTAAGGTAGGGAGCGCCGAGCGCTCATCGTGACAAGGTCCTGCAATTCCAATTGGGGACTAGTGGCTCGATAGGGCTCATAGGGCCTTGTGTTGTAATAATGACTCTCCTGACCGTCCAAGGGATGTGGTTCTCCAACTCCATTTTTACTCTAGCAAGGAGGCTATAATTTAAGATACTCGGAATACAACCAAGCTTCTTTTTCAAGAACGGGAGCAACAGATTTATTCAGATTTAGCACCCTCAACCCTAGCCAAGAGACATGCTCTGAAGGGCTTAACAATGCAGCTAGGGGAGAGAGGAATTCGCTATAAATGGGGCTTCCCATTTAAATTGATGGTTTCTCACAATGATAAGACTTTCATTTTGCATGATCCAGATGAGATGGCAAAGTCCAAAGCACTGCGGCACACTGACAAGATGATTGTGTTTGTATTTGTGGTATTTATTGGCTCCAATTCAAGTAGACAAAGGGCAACGTTTCGGGCCTCGCAGGGCCCTTTATCAAGCCTATAATTACACTCAACACTCTGTGTTAAATAGCAATAAGTGAGGGTGGGGAAAGGTCAGGGGAGGTGCTGGGTGGGAACTTTTATCTCAATCAATTAACATCTTGTGCAAAAAATGTCCATTTGTATCTTTTTGCTTATATTATCCATATAAAAGTGTCCAAAATAAAAGTGTCCATTCCTGAATCAGTTCTGGTAATCCATCTTCCATTTTATTGTAAGTGATCCATCTAATCTTGTTATAAATGTCCATAAAAATTCCATAGAAAACCCATAAATATACTATGTAGAAAGTGTACAAAAATCTATTACATACAAAATTTGTGCTATATTATTTCAATAAATTAATACCAAAAAGTCTTTTCATGTGAAATTCATTATATAAAATTTAAAATGATCATATAGCTAATAGAAATTTGTAAATATAGGAAAATCTGAGATGCTTATATTACCTTTCTTGTTAAGTTATATTCAGATTCTGTATTCTCCTAGTTTTTGTAGCAGGCAATGTCAGCACTCAGAGTTATCCAATTCCCAGACCTTATTCAATAACCTTAGAAAGGAAAAAAGAGAAAAAGACAATTATTAATCTTTAAAAACATGTTATCATCATAATCTACTTTCCTACTGATGGATAAACATGGCGGGAGTGTAGTCCCTGTTAAATCCCCTGGGCCAGACTGTGTCCAGTCCTTGAAACCACTGCATCTCTAGCCTATGCAATTGCATTAACCTATCTCCCCCTCTTCTAAGTGGCTCAACTGAGTCAATTACCTGAAATTTAAGTTGGCTCACTGAATGCTTCGCTTGTTTAAAATGAGCTGGCACTGGTAAAGCTGTTAATTCTTTGCGGATAGTGGATTTGTGCTTGGATATTCTATCCTCGATTTTTTGGGTTGTTTCGCCCACACATAGTAATCCACATGGACATTTAAGCAGGTAAACAACAAATGTTGACTCACAGGTGTAATAATGCCTTATAACATACTTTTTGCCAGAGTGAGGATGAAAAAAAGTATTTCCTTTGATGACAGAATTACATTGAAAAGTCCCAAACTTTGGTTTATGAATAGACCGGGTATTTTGTGCTTTATTGCTCCCTACATCTGCTTTCACTAGTCTATCTTTCAAGTTTTTTGCTCTTTTATATGCTAACATAGGTGGAGTCTGAAAACTAGGGACATCAGGTAAGCATGACTTTAATATGTGCCAGTGTCTGTGTATGATCTTACCAATATGTATACTCGCTGTATTAAAGTTACTTACAAAAGCCAATCTAGTGTCTGTTTGTTCTTTGGTGTGTCTCCTTTTAACAAACTCTCCCTATTCTTCTGTTGTACCTTACCTAGGCTAGTGTTTAAGGTATTTCTACCATAGACTCTTTGTAGGAATCTTCCTGACATTGCCTTCATTTGAGCTTCACACTCTAGGGGATCACTAGTGATGCGTTTCACTCTCGCAAATTGCGATATTGGAAGTGAGTGTTTCAATGGTTCTGCTTTCAAAATGCAGGAGATTATTCCTATCGGTAGTCTTCCTATACAAATTGGTTTTTCTCTACAAACTGGTTTTGAGTTTGTCCCTATCCCTTGTAATCTGAACATCAAGAAAATTTATGAGATGGCAGCATTAGCCAAAAAAGTAACACAGACACAGGAGCAGGGAAACTACAAGTTCGGCTCCACAAAAAATTGAAGCGGGCTGGCAAACTCAGACTAATGCTAACAAATCGGCTTGATTATGGAGATGCATCTCATGGAACAACTAGTGGTTGGAGTTAGTGTTGGGCCTTCGTCGATGATAACAAATTACCCCTGGCGGGGCACAATGGTCGAAAGTGCTCATGAAAACCCCCCTGACCGATGTTTCCTGCACTCTGGGTTGGACTAAATAACAGTTTTTCCCACAGCCTGATAGCATCAACAGCAGTCCAGGTGCTAATTGACATCGGTTTGGTAAACCTTCATCGGCATCTGTTTGATAAGTTATTTACAGATAAGGTTGTAAAGGGCAAGAAGTGGGAGTTACGGTTTCAGTTAATGTCTTTATGCATTATACTATTGTTTTCTTCCTTGCCTAATTTCTTGAGTTTTTTGGATAGCATTGTAGTAAAAACACACTAATGGCGAATTTGACAGTTATTTCACATAATGTTAAAGGGTTTAATAGCCCTGATAAAAGAAGGGCAGCGTTTCAGCATTATAAGAAAATATATGCTGATGTCATTATGCTGCAGGAAAAAGAGCCGTGCTAGGCTCGAAACATTGCAAATGATGCCCTGCTGTTTGTGAATAAAGGCATTTTTACTTTATTCTGGAGTGCTGCCCATTCTGATTCGTGATACCCGTGTTCCAGTGAGGAAGGACACTGTGGGAGGTGCACCCAAACAAATAAGAAAATTGAACCAGGTGTGTGCCCCTCAAATTCTCTTTGATTATGTTGCAGGAAACTCACTTTTCTATGGGTTATGTGCCCAAATTTTTTGACAAAAATTATTCACAGGTTATTTATACTACTTATGCATCTAAAACTATTAGATTGTCAGGGATTGTGAAAGCAGATATATCATTGCAGTTGCTACATATCATGGAAAAAAGGTTACTTTTGCTGACATATTTGCTCCTAATGATTCTCTGAATGCATTCCTGACAGAATTTTTAAATACATTAGAACGTCATATTGAAGGACAAATCATGTTAGCAGGAGACTTCAATATAGTAATGCAGGCCTCGTTGGATCATTCTACCTTAAAAGTACATTCTCAAGAGGCATCAAAAACAGTTAAGCGTCTCCTAGGGTCATTAATGTTGATAGATACTTGAAGATATATAAATCCTTCTATGTCTAAGTACACATATTATTCACCTTTACATGATTCCTTTTCCCACATTGATTACATCTTCGCACAGTCTGATTTTATTCCACAGATTAAAGAGGCAGATATTACATCAGAAGGTTGGTCACAATATCTGTATTTTGGCAGATCACAATATCTGTATTTTGACAATCCAAATGGCCCCTTTATTTAGCATTAAGTCAAAATATTGAAGAATATTTTTTACACAATTGCACAGCAGAGTCTACTCCAGTTACGATTTGGGCAGCTTTTAAACCTTATATACGAGGCCATTTGATCAGAATAGGAGCACATGCAAAAAGAACTAGAGTACAGAAAATAAACCAGCTAACCACACAATTAACCCAATGTTTTAAAAGTCCAGGTCAACATAATGATGGGATACAGAAGCTTAAACTTGAATAGGCAGAGTTACAAATTAATGAAGCAGAAAAAAGCATTAAGTGGACAAACTATAAATTTTACGCTTTTTCAAATAAGGCCTCAACACAATTTGCAAAACGACTTAAAATAGATGAACAAGGGCCCCCAATTTCTACTATCTTTAATATGTCAGGACAACTGGTAACGGACCCTACAAGCATTTATTATGTCTTTCAAGATTATTATAGCATCTGGTATAATCAACCATTAACTCCAGATATGGAAAAATGTCAGGCAGACTTGGTGCAATTAAGGTTACCACAACTTGATTCTCATCAGTTATTGACTTTAAATGTGCCAATTACAGAGGATGAAGTAGAACTTGGTATTAAAAAGCTTAAGAATAATAAGGCCTCAGGTCCTGATGGATATTCTGCAAAGTTTTATAAGCATTTTTCAAAATTGCTGATTCCTCATTTAGTGGCTGCTTTTAATGATATAATTCAAGGGGCAGCCTTCCCACAAGAATTAATGGAAGCGATTGTGTCTCCAATGCCAAAACCTCATACTGATAGGCATCAATATACGAATTATAGGCCTATTTCTATGAACAATGTTGACCTGAAAATGTTTATTTCCATATTAGCAACTAGGTTAGCACCAACCTTACCATATTTAATACATCCTGACCAAACAGGGTTTATCATTACACGTAATGCAGTAGATAATATTACAAATATTGTTCAGCAAGTTAACAGGACTACAGAGCAGTTATTGATAGTAAGCATTGACATACAAAAAGCTTTCGATTTGCTACAGTGGGCATATACTGTATGTATGAAGTGCTAAAAAAAATTGGTAATACTGGGGAATTTTTAACAGCTATACAAAGAGTGATTTATTGTTGACTTTATCTAGACCGCTAACGTTCCTTCCCACTTTGTTTATGCTCTTGTCCCAATATTATAGTTATTCAGGCTTGAAGGTGAATCCACATAAATCAGAAATAATGGGGATAAACATGTCTAACTCTAAGCTTAGGCTAATACGTTTGAATTTTCATTTGATTTTGAGCTCTAATAGCATTAAATATTTGGGGATACAGATTGAGTCAAGGTATTCACCTTGTTATCTGAAACCTGGAAACCTTCATTCTTGGAAACCTTGTCTTTGAATGAAACCTTAAACTTGTGAAGGCTAAGCGAGTGTTGCATGTGATCTAAGGGGCAGATTCACTAAGGGTCGAATTTCGAAGTAAAAAATACTTCGAAATTCGACCCTCGAATTGAAATCCTTCGACTTCGAATATCGAAGTCGAAGGATTTAGCGCTAAACGTTCGTTCGATCGATCGAAGGATTTTAATCCAACGATCGAAGGAAAATCCTTCGATCAAAAAAAGTTTAGCAAGCCTATGGGGACCTTCCCCATAGGCTAACATTGACTTCGGTAGGTTTTATCTGCCGAATAGGGGGTCGAAGTTTTTTTTAAAGGGAAAGTACTTCGACTATCGAATGGTCGAATAGTCGAACGATTTTTCGTTCGAATCGTTCGAATCGAAGTCGAAGGTCGTAGTCGAAGGTCGAAGTAGCCCATTCGATGGTCGAAGTACCCAAAAAATACTTCGAAATTCGAAGTATTTTTCATTCGAATCCTTCACTCGAGCTTAGTGAATCGGCCCCTAAGTGTTGCATGTGAATTAAGGGGTAAATTCATCAAAGAGTGAAGTTCCGCCACTAGAGTGAAATTCCACAGCTCTCAATTAATTTCTATGGGATTTTGAAAGGCGTATTTATCAATGGGTGAAGTGAAAGTTCACCCTTTGATAAATACGCCTATAAAAATCCCATAGAAATGAATTGAGAGCTGTGGAATTTCACTCTAGTGGCGGAACTTCACTATTAACTTCACTCTTTGATAAATATACCCCTAAGTGTTAAGCAGCGTTAAAAACCCTTAAGGCGTTTAAAACCAAAAAGGCATTTGTGAAGAATTACATTTGGGAGACTGTAAGTACCCAGTGTAAATATGAGTGGGTTTGCTGGTATTACTCAGTGTGTGTCTTGTCATATGTATGTGGTGTTGGAGCAGCAGTTCCATGCAGTATTTAAATGTGAGAGATGTCGGTGGGTTTTCATTTTGGAATCTGAGCTGCAGACTCTAAGGGTAAGGCCAGTCGAGGAGATTCGGGGAGATTTTGTCGCCTGGCGACTTATCGCCACGTCTTTTGCGCGACTATCTCCCCGAACTGCCTCAGCGTCTTTTCCCCATAGGCTACAGCGCAAAATCACCTGCGCTAATGCACACGCGGCGATGCGTTTTCAATAGTCGCCCAAAGTTGCCTCAGTGAGGCAACTTTGGGCGACTATTGAAAACGCATCGCAGCGTGTGCATTAGCGCAGGCGACTTTTCATTCTAGCCTATGGGGAAAAAACGCTGAGGCAGTTCGGGGAGATAGTCGCGCAAAAGACGTGGCGATAAGTCGCCAGGCGACAAAATCTCCCCGAATCTCCTCGTCTGGCCTTACCCTAAGGGGTGAACTCGCAGCACTGAGAGCAGCAGCAAACGAGGGAAATGACAGGAGGCTCGTAGAGCAACCACTGGCAGGGGCTAGTGGAGTGGGGGGAGGAGAAGAGGCAATGGAGGCTAATGAGGGAGGAAGGTTTGGGACAGTCAAGAGGGGAAGTAGGGGACAGAAGAGTAGGGGGCTGGTCCACAGTTTGTCCAAAACAGCAAATTAGCCGTTTTGGCTGAAGATGCTTGGGAGGAAAACTCCGAACTGGCGTGTATGGAGCAGGCTGACTCTCGGAGCACCCCGGGAGGCAGTGGCTCTAATACGGGTGGTGGGGGGAGTGCAAGGAAGGAAAGGCAGGTTCTAGTTATAGGGGATTCAATTATTAGAAAGGTGGATAGGGTAATCTGTCGCAAGGCCCCTACATGCCGAACAGTCTGCTGCTTGCCTGGTGCTAGGGTTCGGCATGTGGTGGAACGAGTGGACAGATTATTGGGAGGGGCTGGGGAAGACCCAGCGGTCTTGGTACACATAGGTACCAATGACAAAGTTAGAGGAGGTGGTGAAGTCCTCAAAAATGATTAGGGGTCCGTTTACTAAAGTGCGTTAAAAATATTCGCACAATATATAGACAGAATTTTCGCCAAATATGTTATCGCCAGTTTACTAACCTGCGGTAAATATAAATTTGCGAATTTTCTTGCGCAAGAATAATTGTTCGCCAGTTATCGCATTCGCTGAAAATAACGCTACGTACACATTAACGCCTGGTTTACTAAACATCGAAATGTGCTAAAGACAAAATTAACGCCAGAATATTCGCAAACTTTTACCGCCACCTATGCAGTGGCGTAAAAGTATTTTTTTCGCCAGAAAATTCTCAAGGGGCAGGAAATATCCCATAATACTGTTTTTTTTTACCCATCATTCTTTGCTGACAGGAGACAGATCTGTAGCTATTGCTGACAGGATGTTTTGGCTTCTGCTTCTATCTGTTGCAACAGCAGCAGTTTCAGCTCAGAGGTGTATTATTGGCAGCGGCATCACAGTCCAAGGATTCGTAAGCCTCTACACTTTTTTGGTTTCATTGTGATTGGCTAGATTAAACTGTGAATTTCTATGAAGCAAAGAGATTGACTGTTATCATTTCTTGTTCCTATGATTCTATTGGCAGAAGGGTTTATATGATGCATACTGTACATGTTTGATTGGTGTTACTCTGATGATGTTGTTGGATGGTATAATCATCAGTTAATAAAGTTTATTAGTTTTGAAGATGCATTTCTGGCCAGGGCGAGGACTTCCAAGGTAATTTTCTCAGAGATATTACCTAAGCAACGAGCAACACTAAGGAGACAGCGGGAGCGTAGGGAGATTAATGCGTGGCTGAAAGATTGGTGTAGGGAGGAGGGTTTGGGGTTTTTGGAGAACTGGGCTGATTTCTCATTCGGCTACAGGCTCTTTGCTAGGGATGGGCTGCACCTCAATGATGATGGGGCAGCTGTTTTGGGAGAGAAGATGGCTAGAGGGTTGGGGGAGATTTTAAACTAGGTGTGGGGGGAGGGTTCGGTAAAAGATTCAGTGGAAGACAGGTTAGATGAGATAGTGGGCAAAGAAAGGGAAAATGGGGGAGGAGATTTGGCTGGGGGTACTGTAAAGGATAGGGAGGACCACATGTCATATGTTCAATATGGTACCAGTATTAAATGTATGTTTGCAAATGCAAGAAGTCTGACTGGTAAAATGGGAGAGCTGGAGCTGCTGGTGTTGGAAGGAAAATATGATGTGATTGGTGTCGCCGAAACATGGCTGAATGAGTCGCATGACTGGGCAGTAAATATCAGTGGCTATACTTTGTATCGGAGGGACAGAGGCAATAGAAAAGGAGGAGGGGTATGTCTGTATGTCAGGCAGGATTTAAAAGCCCATATAAAGGAGGAGGTTATGTTAGAAAATGAGGGGGCAGAAGTCGTATGGGTGGAGTTCTTCACCAATTGTAAAGAATCCAGCAAATTAATTGTAGGCGTATGCTATAGACCCCCTAATGTAAGTGAGGAGGAAGAGACAAAGCTCCTAATGCAAATAGAAAAGGCTGCTAGTTTAGGTAAAGTAATGATAATGGGGGATTTTAATTACCCAGATATTGACTGGAGCAACAGTACTGCTAGATCAATTAATGGGAACAAGTTTATAAACTTATTGCACGAAATTTTTTTAGCACAGGTTGTTGAGGAGCCTACCAGAATGCTATTCTTGATTTAGTGATCTCAAATGACACAGAACTTATAGCAAATGTGCAAGTCATTGAATCCCTGGGTAATAGTGACCATAATGTTATATCTTTTAATGTCTGGTGCAAAAAACAAAAATATACTGGGGCAACAAAAACCATGAATTTTGGAAAAGCTAATTTTAGTGCCTTGAGGGCTGCCTACAGAGCATTGATTGGGGCATTAGGTTTTCAGCTAAAAATGATATTAAATCATTACTGTTCTCAATTTATTCCCTTAAGGACTAAACGTAGAAGCTCTAAGAATCATCCGGTGTGGCTTAATACAGAGATAAAAAAGTTAATGGGAAAGAAGAGAAAGGCATTTAAAAACTACAAATCTGTAGGGACAGAAGCTGCATTTAATGAATATAAACACTGTAATAAATGTTGTAAATCAGCAATCCAGAAGGCTAAGAAAAGAAATGAAGAGTTAAATGCGGTGGAGGTGAAAACTAACCCTAAAAAGTTTTTTAAATATATTAATAGTAAAAAGATGCAGGTTGAGAGTGTTGCTCCAATAAATTATGGTACCAGTATGGTTGTAACAGATACAGAAAAGGCAAATGTGTTAAATCAGTTCTTCAGTGTATACAATAGAGGAGTCTGGGTTCACAAGCTCACTTTATAACTGCACGAATGGTTCAGCTCAATCTAGTCAGTGGCTGACTCAGGATATGATTCAAAAAGCTTTAATACAAATTAATGTAAACAAGGCTCCAGGGCCTGATGGCATACACCCCCGGGTTCTAAGAGAGCTTACTTCAGTTTTAGACCAGCCCTTATTTCTGATTTTCTCAGATTCAATGTCATCTGGTATGGTGCCTATGTATTGGAGAAAAGCTGATGTTATTCCAATATTTAAAAAGGGATTACGATCTCAGCCTGGCAATTATAGGCCAGTAAACTTGACATCTGTGGTGGGCAAATTATTTGAAGGCTTGTTAAGGGATCACATTCAAAATTTTGTCCTAGTGAATGACATTATGAGCAGCAATCAGCATGGCTTTATGAAGGATAGGTCATGTCAGATGAATTTAATTGCATTTTATGATGTGGTAAGTAAGATTCTGGACAGTGGGGGGGCAGTAGATGTGATCTATTTGGATTTTGCCAAAGTGTTTGATACTGTGCCCCACAAACGACTGCTTTCTAAACTAAGGTCTGTTGGGCTTAATGAAGTCGTTTGCACGTGGATAGGAAACTGGCTACAGGATCGGGTACAGAGGGTGGTTGTTAATGGGACATTCTCTACTTGGAGTAAGGTTCTTAGTGGGGTCCCCCAGGGCTCAGTATTGGGTCCACTTTTATTTAACTTGTTCATTAATGACTTAGGGGAGGGTGTTGTAAGTAATGTATCAGTGTTTGCAGATGTCCCAAAATTATCCAGCCCAATTAATTCCATCCAGGATGTGGCATCCTTGCAACATGATCCTGACAAACTGGCAATCTGGGCAGCTAACTGGCAAATGAGATTCAATGTTGATAAATGTAAGGTCATGCACCTGGGATGTAAAAATATCCAAGACACTTATACCCTTAATGGGACTGCACTAGGCAAATCCATTATGGAAAAGGACCTTGGAGTCCTTGTAGATGATAAACTTGGCTGTAGCAAGCAATGCCAGTCGGCAGCATCAAGGGCAAATAAGGTCTTGAGCTGTATTAAAAGGGGCATGGAGTCAAGGGAGAAGGGGGTCATTCTTCCACTGTATAGAGCACTTGTAAGGCCCCATCTAGAATATGCCGTACAGTTTTGGTCTCCATCACTCAAACAGGACATTATTGTATTAGAGAGGGTACAGAGAAGGGCAACTAAGCTGGTAAAAGTTATGGAAAATCTTAGCTATGAGGAAAGACTTTCCAAATTGGGGATGTTCACGCTGGAGAAGAGGCGCTTAAGGGGTGATATGATGACTATGTATAAATATATAAGGGGATCATATAATAATCTCTCTAATGCTTTATTTACCAGTAGGTCTTTCCAGCTGACACGGGGTCACCCATTCCGATTAGAAGAAAAGAGGTTCCGCCTAAATATTCGGAAGGGGTTTTTTACAGTGAGAGCTGTGAAGATGTGGAATTCTCTCCCTGAATCAGTTGTACTGGCTGATACATTAGATAGCTTTAAGAAGGGGTTGGATAGCTTTTTAGCAAGTGAGGGAATACAGGGTTATGGGAAATACCTCATAGTCCAAGTTGATCCAGGGACTAGTCCGATTGCCATTTTGGAGTCAGGAAGGAATTTTTCCCCCTCTAAGGCATATTGGAGAGGCTTCAGATGGGTTTTTTTTGCCTTCCTATGGATCAACTGGCAGATAGGTAGTTAATTAAAAGAAAAAAAAAAAGGTTGAATTCGATGGACGTGTCTTTTTTCAACCTTACTTACTATGTTACCTTGTACTTTGTTTGAGTGAGTACCTTTTGTTCCTATGTTCCCCATTTTTTCCCTCACCTTGTGGATACCCTGATTAGCCTTTTTTGCCTGTTCCTGCATTTTTGTTTTCTGTGTTCTGGCTGCCATTAAATCTACAATTTACTTTCATCATGTCTTTGCCTCCAATCACCTATGGCTACCATCATATCCACTCCCCATGGAGTGGCTATCCTCGGTTACAGCGGTTCCCCGTTGTAATCCTTACAATAAGATTTCACAATTACACTCACCATTATGTTTTCAGGGTTGTGATAACATAGGAACTTTAGTTCACACATGGTGGGATTGTCCTACAGCACAGCAGCATTGGCATAAGGTACATGGTTGAAACATGGTTGAAATTTGCACAGTGACTTTTCCACTAAATCCCTAGGAACTACTACATAATCTCCCACCAGTACAGCTTAATAAACAATCTAGACACCTTGTTAAACATATTCTTTCAGCAGCTAAGTGGAGTTTAGCCATCAATTGGCTGTCCCCAGATATACCTTGGAAGCAAACCCTGAATAAAATAAATTCAATATGCGTAATGGAAGAACTTTCAGCACGAGTACAGGACAACTTGGACAAGTTTATTGAAATCTGGGCACCATGGAAGAGTTATGTGGCTGAGAGACGGTCGAATTTGCAGTAATACTACAAATAAAAGTGGGTACTAATTAAAGACATATCTTGAATATACGTTGTGTTGAGCGGGGGATCCATTCTTTTTCTCTTCTTTTCTGTTTCTTCTTTTTTTCCTTTTCTTTCTTCCTTTTTTTTTTTTGTCTGGTTCTACAATGGTGCACAAAGCAATGCTGCTTTTTGAATTGTAATATATGCAATGTGTGATCGCAAACTTTATAATTGTGAAAATGTAACTGATTGTTTTGTGAACTGGAAACAAAATAAAAATGTTTTGAGTAAAAAAAAAGAAAAAAAAACACATGAAAAAAAATAAACCACATAAATAAGATGCTAACAATAAATTAAATAAATTAAATATGGGCCTTGTGCAGTGTAGCTGGCTTGAACCTGCCCAACCTGCGGGTTTTGGGCTGGCCTGCACATCACTAATGCATTGATAACCAATACACAAGCTTGCAGCTAAAACATACACCCATGTTCCTGAATATCTGTACTTTTCTGAATGCTGATGTGCAACTACTGTATTAAATGCAATTTTCTATGAAATGCTCTGTTTTTTTTGTAATTATTGCAAAACAAAAAAAATTATATATATACCCTTATGCACAATTATCAAGAAGCATGTTGTTAAGATATGTATTAATGTGTATACTCTCATAAAGATTCCATACTGATCTGATACTGATACATTGTCATGTGACATCATCTTTGTCTGCTAATGCAGAAATGTTAATAAAGTTTTGTCTTCTTGAAGCAAGAGAAGCATGGTGTCTGTGTGCAGCTTTATATTTCAATAATTTTTATTGGAATTTTCGTATAAACATACAGTCATTTAGTAACATGTTATCTCAGGGTAGATATATCATAAATGCAGATTTTTAATATACAATAATATAACAATTGGACCTTTAGTGCAACATATTTCAAACAAAGAATAATTAACATAAATCCGATGTTTTCCTCTTTAATATGCATACGTTTATCTCTTAGATAGTTTTCAGGAAGCAGAGCTTTATAGAATGAGGGCATAAACTAGCCTCCCTATTAGTCCACAGAAAGCGCTTCCCTGTGTTATCCTCATGATCTGTGTGCAGCTTTAAAAGAAAGCTGTAGGCTCATGTGAGATTAGGTATTAAATAGTAATTATTGTATTGTTAATTGTGCCTCTAAATATCCAGTGCACATGTGTTGCCATTTTTCTTAAAAGATGGGATTACCAGTGGCTTAATCTCACGTGAGCTAGGAACAAGGCAGGATATACAGTGTTCCATTGATATACTGTACAGGTATAGGATCTGTTATCTGAAAACCTGTTATCTAGAAAGCTCCAAATTATAGAAAGGCCATCTCCCAAAGATACCATTTAAAAATAATTAAAAAATTTTCAAACCGTTTCTTTTTTCCTCTATAATAATAATAAAACAGTACCTTGTACTTGATCCCAACTGAGATATAATTGACCCTTATTTGAGGCAAAACAATCCTATTGGATATATTTAGGGTCCCATTCACTTAGCTCGAGTGAAGGAATAGAGGAAAAATACTTTGAATTTCGAAGTGTTTTTTTGGCTACTTCGACCATCGAATGGGCTACTTCAACCTTCGACTTCAACCTCGAATCGAACGATTCGAACTAAAAATCATTAGACTATTCGACCATTCGATAGTCGAAGTAGTGTCTCTTTAAAAAAACTTTGAACCCCTAGTTTGCCACCTAAAACCTACCGAGGCCAATGTTAGCCTATGGGGAAGGTCCCCATAGGCTTCCTATCAATTTTTTGATCGAAGGATAATCCTTCGGTCGATGGATTAAAATCCTTTGAATCGTTCGATCCAACAATTATTCCTTTGATCGTTCGATCGAACGAATTGCGCTAAATCCTTCGAGGATTTTAATTCGGCAGTCGAATATCGAGGGTTAATTAACCCTCGATATTCGACCCTAGGTAAATTTGCCCCTTAATGTTTAAATTATTTAAGTAGATTTAAAGGAAAACTATACCCCCAAAATGAACACTTAAGCAACAGATAGTTCATATCATATTAAGTGGCATATTAAAGAATCTTACCAAACTGGAATATATATTTAAGTATATATATTTGAGCCACCATTTCGTGATGGTCTCTGTGCTGCCTCAGAGATCACCTGACCAGAAATACTTCAACTCTAACTGTAACAGGAAGAAGTGTGGAAGCAAAAGACACAACTATGTCTGTTAATTGGCTCATGTGACCTAACATGTATGGTTTGTTGGTATGTTTGTGAGTACAGTGAATCCTACGATCCCAAGGGGCGGCCCTTATTTTTTAAAATGGCAATTTTCTATTTATGATTACCCAATGGCACATACTACTAGAAAAGTATATTATTATGAAAATGGTTTATTTACATGAAGCAGGATTTTACATATGAGCTGTTTTATGCAATATCTTTTTATAGAGACCTACATTGTTTGGGGGGTATAGTTTTCCTTTAAGGTATGGTGATCTAAATAACAGAAAGACCATTATCCAGAAAAAATCAGGTCCCAAGCATTCTGAGTAACATAAACCCAATTGGCTGGTTTTGTTTCCAATAAGGATTAATTATACCTTAGTTTGGATCAAGTACAAGGGACTGTTTTATTATTATAGAGAAATGGAAATAATTTTAAAAAAATTGGATTCTTTGATTATAATAGAGTCTATGGGAGATGGTCGTTTCGTAATTTGGAGCTTTCTGGATAACAGGTTTCCAGATAACAGATCCCATACCTGTACTACCATTCATTTTGTAACACAGCTTGATTGAAGTAGTACTGTTGCATTAACTAAAAAAAATAGTGATATTTTCTAGGAGGCATATGGAAATATCTAAATAAATAAGTAACTTAGAAGGTTATAATATTTATGTGATAATACTTTTGAGATGAACTCTGCAGGTACTGCACCCCAAATATTAAAGGAACGGTAACACCAAAAACTAAAAGCATTATTAAGTGATATACAGTGTACTGTTAAGCATTGGTAAAAGTTATGTTTTTACTTTAGAAAGACAACAATGGGATATGTCAATAGGCTACGTTGTAGCCATGGCGGCAGCCATTCAAGCTAAAAAACGAGAAAGGGCACATGCTACTTTGCAGATTACAGCTACACTCTGTAATAGAATACAATGGGATTCTACAGAATGCATATGGTTTCTGCTATGCTTTGAATGGCTGCCCCATGGCTACGCAGCTACTTGTTTATATAAGCTATATTAGTGTTTCTAAAGCAAACACACCAGTTGTACCAGTGCAGGGAAACAGTACATTATATTTACATTTTTTGTTGTGTTTTCAGTCTTTCTGTTTTCATGTATTTGCTACGTCACCTAGGAGCGGTGTGAGCAGAGTGGGGTAATATTTTGACAGGTGCAATTAAATAGACCGATTGATATCTGGCCAATTTTTGGCCTCATATCAATCGGGAGGACCCGTCGGGAGCCCCCGCACATGGGCAGATAAGCTGCCGAATCGGTCTAAAGGACCGATATCGCCAGCTTTAATCTGCCTGTGTATGGCCACCATTAGTTGAGTGATGAGAATCTGGTCTTGAAGTACATTCGTTAGTAATATTATTTTGTCCCCCGTTTTGACACACCATAGTGTCTTCCACCGCTGTTGAGGAAATATAGCCAGGGTCTAAATTCCATGGCCTGTGGTTTAACTTTAAATCCTTTGTTTGCATCTGGCATCTAAATAGGTCTGTGCTTGAATGACTGATAGTTAGGTTCCCAGAATTGATGACCTTAAAGGGTTTATTCACCTTCAAACACTTTTTTCAGTTCAGTTGGTTTCAGATTCTTCACCAGAAATAAATACTATTTAAAGTTACTTTCTATTTTCTATTTGTGACTGTTTTCTAATATCGAAGTGTAAATTTTCATTTTTCACCTTCTAAAGCAGCTCTGGGAGGGGGGGTCGCTGAATCTTTAACCGTTCTAAATTGATACATTTAGTTGATACATTAATTATCTTTGTCCCTGCTGAGCAGAATCCCTCATTAAAGGTGGCTATTAGAATTTATACAATAGTTGCTAATATTCCCCAGATACTGCTGAGAAATGTATCAACTAAATGTAGCAAATTGTAACAGTTCACAATGCTGGATCACTGAGCTGCCAGACTGAAACACTAGAGACAGGAACATTAAACTTAAATTTTGGGAAAATAGTAAAGAATAAAAGATGGAAAACAATTGAAAAAAGTCTTTGTTTATGGTGAAAACAACTGAACTGAGTGTGTGGAAGGTAAACAACCCCTTTACTGCAAGTACTTATGTCACATTTTTATTTATAGTAAAGTCACGCCAGCATTTTTTTCAAAGTAAATTTTTACTTAAAGCGGATTTCACCTTTCAAGTGGAGTTTTAGATTGTTCACCGAAAAAAATACTTTTTTCAATGACTTTTTTGCAATTTGAAGATGTTTCTTTACTTTATGGTCTTTTAGGGTTTCAGGCTGGTTTTTATTTGATAATCCAAAAAAATCATGTTTTTCCTTTGTCAAATCAAATAAAAAGTACATTTTTTCTGGCATCATTGAAGAAGTTGCGTGATTTTATACGCGTCATTTTGCTGCAAATTTTTCCCATTAAGATTTTTTCATTAAGATTTATTGGTAAATTAAGGGCATTTGGGTTTAATAAATAATAATAACTGCAAAAAGTCTTTATTTCTGGTGAACTGTCTGAAACCAACTGAACAACCCCTTTAAAAATCCACTAATCCATTAAATACAGGGGGAGAAAGATGTTCATTGTCTGAACATTAGAGTACAGTAGTTGCAGGCAGCTTTTTAAAGGCTCCTTCACAGTGTTCTGTTAAATGTGGAAGGTGTATCCCTTTTAAAGTGTTTTACACAAAGTTTTAACATATTTAAAGAAATGTCATTTCTATATAATAACTAAAACTTTGAAAAGATTTTAACGTTAAGTAAGTTTAGTTGAAAGCAGTATCCATCTGGCTGCTTATATTGTCTGCATTCCTGGTTCTGACTTCTGAAACATTGTAGCATTAAGCTGATATTAAGTTTACAAATATTGAATATTTTGAATCCATGTGCTTTGAAAAGTTGTGTAGAGGGCCCCTTTAAAGGAGAAGGAAAGCTAAGGAGGCATTTTATTGCCAATAGATTAGCTGCAATAGTGCAAGCTAGAATGCTATATTTATTCTGCAGAATGTTTTATCATACCTGAGTAAAAAGCTCTAGAAACTCTCTGTTTGTTTAGGATAGGAGCTGCAGTATTAATGTGGTGTGACATCACTTCCTGCCTGAGTCTCTCCCTGCTCTGGGCTCAGATTACAGTAGAGAAGGGATGGGGCGGGGGAAGAGGAGCAAACTGAGCATGCTCTTGCCCAGGGCAATGAGGTTTAAGCTGAAGGCAGGAAGTCTGATACAGAAGCCCATGAGTACACAATAGAAGGAAAGAAATGCAGTGTTTCTTTTTACAGGGGACTCAGAGCAACATTACTTTGGGGTTTACTGGTATATTTAGATGGACCTTTCTGATAAGGCTTACTTAGTTTTAACCTTTCCTTCTCCTTTAAGAAGACATGGTTATAAATACTGCACAGAAAAATCTAACCTTCTGCTCCAGTGTATGTCAAGTGCAACTCTGAATGTTATTGTACAAATATATAATTTGCCTGTCTCAGAGTGTTACCAGGTTAAGCAATTTTCTTTCTAGTGCTTGTGTTTTGCCAGAATTCTTTAAAGTTTATGGCAGCTTCACACAACTCTATATTTAACAAGGCATTTAAGTAGTTTAACGTTCTCAGCCCTTGTATCCCACTTTTCCATAATACTGCACTGCCTCTGTACTTTTATTAGAAGTAGAATGCAATAAAATATTAAAGTTACTTCTGCCTCTCAAGCTCATGAATGCACCTACCAGCAGCTAATATACACATTTTTATACCATTCTCTATCCTTTAGCTCAGATGTTTGCATTAGTTTTCCTATAGACTAATCAAAACAAATTGCTGAGTATATAGTTTGGTACCTACAGAATGCTCATATATAAAATCCAGTATTTCCCCTCACTGGGGACAGGGGAATAAACTACATGTCACCCGAATGGAAAATAAGATGGCAACAATTAGGATAACTTGTACTTTATTTATTACACATTTATGGTAATATAAGTATCCACCCAGAAACCTGTTATCCAGAAAGCTCAGAATTACAGGCAGGCCATCTCCCATAGATTTCATTTTAATCAAATACTTCTAATTTTTTTTAATTATTAATTTTTTCTCTAATAATTGATTATAATAATACTGTTTGAGCCTGTACTTAATTCTAAGTTGCACAATTTTATATTTATGGTAAAACAATAATATTGGTTTATTTAAAGTTGGGGCAGATTTATCAAAATGCGAGTTCATTTTGATAATAAATAAAACCTCACCCGCGTTCTATTCCAATCACTTATGGGATGTTTGGAAGCATAGTTATCAAATGGTGAGTTACAATTTTCACCCACTGATAAATATCCTTAAAAAAAATCCAATAGGGATGAATAAAACGTGGGTGAGTTTTTAACTCACATTTTGATAAATCTGCCCCTCATGAAAGTTTAAATTATTTTTGGCAGATTTAAAAGGGGCAGATTTATCAAGGGTCGAATTTTTTTAAACTCAAATCAAATTTGGACTATTCCCTAGTCGAATTACACTTAAATAAACTAAAAATTTGAATTAGAAAATTAAAATTTTCAATTTGATCCTTGATAAATCTGCCCCTTAAAGGAGAAGGAAAGGTTAAAACTATCAGAAAGGTCCATCTAAATATACCAGTAAACCCTAAAAGTAATGCTGCTCTGAGTCCCCTGTCAAAAGAAACACTGCATTTCTTTCCTTCTATTGTGTACTCATGGGCTTCTGTATCAGACTTCCTGCCTTCAGCTTAAACCTCATTGCCCTGGGCAAGAGCATGCTCAGTTTGCTCCTCTCCCCCCACCCCTCCATTCTCTACTGTAATCTGAGCCCAGAGCAGGGAGAGACTCAGGCAGGAAGTGATGTCACACCACATTAATACTGCAGCTCCTATTCTAAACAAACAGAGAGTTTCTAGAGCTTTTTACTCAGGTATGGTAAAATATTCTACAGAATAAATATAGCATTCTAGCTTGCACTATTGCAGCTAATCTATTGGCAATAAAATGCCTCCATAGCTTTCCTTCTCCTTTAAGGTATAAAGATCCAAATTATGGAAACATCCCTTATCTGGAAAAACAAGCATTCCAGTTAATAGAAACTACACCTGTATATGCAATGAATATAGGCAAGAGCAAGTATGGATTAGTAAAGTGCCAACGCACTAGCAATACAGAACCAGTTGATTCATATTAATCAAGTAAAGCTACTTTTTTTTGTGTGCCCATTTAGAAAGCATTATTCAGCAAGAGTGCAATTAATAGGGCATCGGTTTTAAATGTTTTTATATATTTTTTTGAAAGAAAAACATGTTTTTTTGTAGTTTATTGTAACTAAACAGTGCAGAACAGAATCCTGGCCGATTCCTGAACCGAATCCTGGATTCGGTGCATCCTTACCTTTTAGTATGTTATAGAATTGCTAATTCTAAGTAACTTTGGTCATTATTCATTTTTTTATAGTTTTTTTTGTTTTATTTGCCACCTTCTGAATCTTTCCAGCTTTCAAATACCTAAAAAAATGCTCTGTAAGGCTAAAGGGGAAGGGAATGAGACACAAGGTGTTTGTTTTGCTAGAGGTTCTATGAGTCTCTCGGAAATAATCAAAACAAACTAGCTACAAATAAGCAAATGTTTTTATTACATACAATAGATGAAGAAGATAAACATTCCCGAAAGAAAAAACTGAGCAAGCACCCCCTCTCTGCAATCAAGACTGGGAGATCCCGATATACTCGTCAGATCGAGGCTCAAACAGATTCAAAGGTCCTATGGCTGTACCACAGGTCCTGTGGCTGCACACGTTAACCCCACAGGCAAAATCTCAAACTGACTGAACGGAGACCCCCAGTTTAATTCAGTAAATAACCCATATAATGATTTGGTTAATAACAGATCCTGCTTCCCATCTGCTCATCGGGAGCTGGCCAGACTCCCAACAAGCACATCCGAAGTGGAGATCTTATCTAGTCAACTAGTAGCGCTTTATTACATATTCTGCCCCTAGCTACAATAAAGGAAAGTCTCATGAGGACTTTAGAAATCATAAAAATATTGGATAATACATATGAGAATATCCAGAACACTTCCAAAACTCATAAACATGTTAAAAATAAAGAACAAGTATTAGGTCACTGAGTTGAATAATATCCCCTTCCACAAAGCTTCATTATACAAGATTAAAGCTGTCTTGTATACTGTATTGGGTTCAACATGCCATATTGGATTCAATGGTAAAACAGTTCTTTGTGAAAGTATTACAATAAAATAATAGGTCTTTGTGTTATATTTCTATTATATTAAAGCCTTATATTTGTATGAAAGTATTACCATGAGCCATCATTGATAAAATTCCTATTATTACAGTTTGGAGGAAGATCAGAAATGAAGTGCGTTGATATCTTTCTATTCAGAACCTCTCCTATTCATAATGCAGTCTCTTATTAAAATGAATGCATGGTTGCTAGGGTAACTTGGACCCTAGCAACCAGATTTCTGAAATTACAATGTGGAGAACTGCTGAATAAAAAGCTAAATAAGTCAAAAACCACAAATAATAAAAATTAAAAACCAAAAATTTTCTCAGAATATCAGTCTCTACATCATACTAAAAAGTAACTCAAAGGTGAACAATCCTTTTAAACGTATCACTGACCTATTAATCAGGCAGTATTTTGAACAAGAAATAAGTAAAGATGACTGCAATAAAAAACAAAAAAGACCAACATACAGGTAAATATGTTCCACAGCAAGATTTCCTGCAGAACACAAGAGGAATACTGAGCACAGGATGTCAGATATACTGTACAAGGTAGACAATATACAGTAGATCAAACCTTTTTTACCCGTGAGCCACATTCAAATTTAAAAATAGTTGGGGAGCACAAGCATGAAAAAGTCCCTTGCAGTGCCAAATAAGGGTTGTGATTGGCCATTTGGTAGCCCCTATGTGGACTGGCAGCCTACAGGAGGCTCTATTTGGCACTATACTTAGTTTTTATGCAATTAAAACTTGCTTCCAAGCCCGGAATTAAAAAGCTAGCACCTGCTTTGAGGCCACTGAGAGCAACATCCAAGGGGTTGGTGTGCAACATGTTGCTCACAAGCTACTGGTTGGGGATCACTGATATAGATAATGGACAATATAATTATAACTAAATATAATATGCTGGCCAATCTGGTATGCTCTGGTAAGAGGGGAAACAGGTCTCTGCGAGCACAGATAGATTGTGTAAAAAATATATTTATATAAATATTTATATTTATTTCTGGACGTTCAGATAGTGTTTGAACTTTTTTACATAAGCCCTCTCTTTAAGGAATTTGATTCACTTTTTACTTACAAGGGAATATAATGTACTTTACCAGTTAATGTGATTGAGTAAGCTTAAGGACTGAACAGTCATTATACACTATTAGCATGAATTATTTCGAATCTTCAGATCTTATTATTTATTCCCTTTTATGCCAAATTGTACTTTAAACTTGCCATACAATAGCTTCCATTAAATTATGCTGCTGTAGTCACCTAAATTTCTTCTCCTCTATTCTTATCTATTATTTGCTGTCTCTATTTTATTCAATGAGATTAAAGCTTCAATTGATTAAAGGCATTTCCATGACCATTGCATTTATCAGGTCTTTGTTCTTATATTTGAAAATATTCTGTGTCTTTTTTTCTACAAGCAATGGCTCCAGTTTTGCAAAAACAGATATAATAATGCATTCTATATAATGGAATTGAAGAACAACTCTGCTATTCATGTATATAGAAGACATAGCAAGCAATAAGCAGTTACCATGCTGGGATACTTTAAAGGAGAACTAAACTCTAAAAATGAATGTGGCTAAAAATGCCTTATTTTATATTCTGAAAATAAAGTTTCAGCTTGTCAATAGCAGCAAGGATCCAGGACTTCAAACTTGTCACAGGGGGTTACCATCTTGGAAAGTGTCTGTGACACTCACATGCTCATTAGGCTCTGAGCAGCTGTAATATAAGCTGATGCTACAGGGCTGATTATTAAATTCTGGTGATAATTGCACTGGTTTCTGTGCTGCCATGTAGTAATTATCTGTATTAATGACTAATCAGCCTAATATTGTGACATTTCCATTCTATGTGTACTGTATATTGTGAGAGGTTCCCTAAGCTCAGTAAGTGACAGCAGCACAGAGCATGTGCAGTAAATCAGCAGAAACAAAGATGGGGAGTTACTGGGGCATCTTTGGAGACACAGATCTTCCCTACTAAAGGGCTGTGGTTGCCTTGGGCTGGTACAGAAGCACAAAATATAATGTACAATATTTCTAGCCTACTTCTTTAGTTAAGCTTTAGTTCTTCTTTAACTCACATACAAAGTCTATTAAAACAGGACTCTTGAACACATTAAGAACTCACTTCTATTTTTCTGTTTACCTGCGTCTCTTTATTATGCTTGCCTCTACTACATGTTTGTTGTACCTGTCCACCACAACTAGGATGCTACATGCTGTGCAGCTGAAGCAAGAAAAATTGCAATACTTGTTGTGGGGGAATCGCTCTTTAGGTAGTAGCAGCAGCAGCAATTCCTTTCACACAAATAGTAGACAGTACATAGGATACCAGCTGATCTTATGTGTGCATTTATTTAACACAGCAGCTCAAATACCAACATAACAGTTCATACCCTTTGGGAAGGCAGTAAACAAAAATAGTTCAGCTGTACTGGTAAAGGTCCCACAAAGGTCCCACAGTCTCCCACACCAGCAAACAAAATTAACTGTTAACTCACAGTCCTTTGGAGATTCCTTGTGCTTTTCTCCTGGAAGCAGCCGCTCCCCAAACACTTAAGGCAGTAGCTGGTAGCCAGTCCTTGCTACCAGATAACTTGTCTCCTTCTGGAAACGTGTGCCCAGCAATAAAAGTCCTTATCCTTTAAACACAGGTAACATGCAGTTACTATGAGAACTTTTTAATGCAGCCCTCCAGTAGCGCTCTCTCTCTCTCTCTCTCTCTCTCTCTCTCTCAAAATTGTAGAGATAATTAACAAGTCTCACAATCAGTTTGCATTAAATTATGCCGTGTAGCAAACCAACAAAACTTATATGGCAACCTACAATAGTGCTAGTACTAGCTACTAAGTCTATGGGAGGTGGCTTAGTAATGTCAGCCTCATGCAGTAAATAAAGCTCCACCAGTATGTGTTTTCCAGTATTAGATGCTTATAATATCCTTTTGTCTCCCTGATACATATTTTTCTTCCCCTGTGCTGAACAGTTTCTTAAGTGGTTTATAATAAGATGATTATTTAAAAATGTGCACAGATTGCAAGGGGAGCTTCTCAGAGGCATTCAGTGTGTGTAGGCCAAGTACTGTACATGAATCATCTCAAGCTGTCAAGGGATCATATTTTCTTTAATAATGCTACTTTCCTGCAATGTAACATATATTCCTAGGATACAGCAGAAGCCTGCTACATCCAATGATCTTTATTGATTTGGATATATTTTAATGAAATCCTTTCTGATTGGTTATTCATGATATTGTTTGTACCAGTGCAATTAGTGGGATTAGAAAGCTTGAGCCTCAATTTTTGTATTATTACTGTATCAACTTATTTATTATTCATCAATTTCAGTATTTTGGGATTACGAAAGGAAAAATACAACTGTATAAATATAACTCTCTGGCTGACTTTTTTCATTCCTCCATCTCTTTCTACAACACAACAATCTGGCCATCCTGTTATTCTCAAAAATATTGCCCCTAAAATTTAGATGGATAGATTACTGCAACATTCATACAGGTATAATTTCTGGCCATATTAATGCACTGTAAACTGTATTCTTTTCTACATCTCCCTACTACAGGAACATCTTTACTTTATCATTGGTTTACTCAGGGGAAAAAAATGACAAGAATTATGTTTATAGTGGATTAGGGCACTAATTCACATTCATTAATTCTTTATAATAATTGAAAAAAATATTTGTACACCCCTTTTTGGGTTTGTTTTTAAGTATACCAATTGGATCATCTAATTTGAGCAACTTTATAATCAGTTATTATCAGTTAATCTTATGTAGAATGTATTCCTGACATATCTTATTCTGATTAGCGAAGCTCTACAGAAATTGTATGTGTAGCTGAGCAGAGGAACACTGACCCTTTTGCAGAAATCTCTAGAAGAACTCTTGGCAGCGGTTTCAGTAGAGGTAGGGGGTGTTCACAATAGAGGCTGCAAAGCTGAACAGGGCTGAGATCTGTGTTTATGTTTAAGTGAATTACCTTGTAACATAAACTCTATGCGGCAGATTTACTAAAGGGCAAAGTGACGTCATTTTGTTACTTAGCCGATTTACTAACGGGCGCAGGGGTAATTTCGCTAGCGAAGGAGATAGACTCTAGCGGTAATTTGCTCCCTTACACCTGGCGAATTTGTGCTCGTAACTACGCAAATTCACTAAGATGCGGATTTTACTGAACGTTACCTCTTGCGCCATATTTGCCTTCACCACCTCAGACCAGGCGAAGTGCAATAGATTAGATAGGAATTCCTCAAAAAATAGATGAAAATTTTCCCATTTTTCAGGGTGATAGGCTGCAAAAGATTGTAAATTTTTTCTGGGGTACCCAGCTTTCCCCCTACATTTCCTGGCACATAAACTATACAGTGGGCTCATGTGTAGGGCAAAATAACAATTTATTTACAATTTATTAACGTTTCTCGGGCTTGTATAGTGTAATGTATTGGCTGCAACATATACGTCCATTCAACTTTAACTTCTCGCCGTATGCAAATTAGCCAAGCCTAGCACTTCACTTGCCACAGTAACGCTAGCGCTACTTCACTAGCGTTCCTCGTCCTGTCGAGTTTTTTAGTGGAAAAAATTAACTTTAATTTTTTAAGATTTATTTTACGCTGAGGATGGAAAAAGTCAGAACCTGAAAATCCTCCATCTCAGACCTGCCGAAGTTGTATATAAGTCAATGGGAGAGGTCCCTATACTATTTGGAAACTTCTGTGGTGTGCGCTGGAATTAGTCTAAAAATCGGATTGTTTTGTGCTTTTAGGACAAAAATCCCAGAGTTTATCCCCAATCTGATTAAATCGTGCTTTTTTAATAATAAATGCTCTAAATCTGAGATGTATTAAGTGTAAAAAAATGTTATTGTTATGACCCGGATGAATGAAATATCCTGAGACATATTGCAAGTTTAAGTATCTACAGTGCATTTACAAGGATATCAATATAAAAAAAAAATTTTGGTCACTCCAGGGGCACCCTGCAGCCAAAGGGTCTGCTCCCCACTTTGTAATGCCAGTGATTAGTTGGGTTGCTCATGTCCTGCAACTATATAAAACCTGGCTAATGCATATAACACTGCTGTTATATTTTAAATCCCAAAACAATGTCCATTCATGCATTAGTGGCACACTAGGGGGTTATTTATTAAGGTCCGAATTTTTCTGGTTGGACTTTAAGGGGAAAATACAATTTCTGAAGGAAAAAAAAAAAAAAAAAATCTCATGATTTATTAAAGTCAATTTTTTTTACGATTTTATTGTGACTTTTTCCGCACAAGAAAAATTCATGAAAATGTATTGATAAATAGGGGGAAGTTTGTGTGGCTTTGGTTGGAGTCGTTCCAAGAAAATAGTGAGAGCTTTTCGGATTTTGATAAATAACCCCCCAAGAATCATTTACAATGACTGGGGAAAGAAGTGCTAAAGCACTAAGCGGAGTCCATATTACTGTACATTAAATTGGATGTATCTACATAATTACATTATTATACAATGGTGTAAAGTTATTTGCAAATGAAATTGCATTGGAAATCAGTATTTTGCAATCCTTTTCTGTTCTCTGATTCCAGATCTTAAAACAATTTAACAGGTACCAACTGTCACTCAGGTCTTCTAATCCACTACTTCTGCTACATTATTTCAGGAGTCAGAACCAGTAGTACAGATAATGTAAACAGACAGATACTGCTTTTAATAGCAAATATATTTACAAATAACTTGAAAACCATTGAAATTTGTGGATAATTGAAAGTTGGAAAGTTGCTTAGAATTATTTTTTTTGTTATGCAAAAAACTCTCTAGAAATCATTTATATTTGTTTCTGAAAACAATGGTCAATCAACATGCCTCTACAGACAACCAGAAACCTATGACTTGAAGGAGAAAGAAAGCAATGTACTCTTTTATTCAACTTTTAAAAAGTGACTATAATATATGAAAAATATTATTCCCTTTGTGCTTAGTATAATAAGCTAGTCAGTCACACAGTACACCTACACAGAGAGTTAATTTAAAAGTAACTACTTGGATTGCTCACTACTTGATGTGCTGCTGTAAATTGCACTGAAACTGCTATTCCACTGTGCATTGGATATACTGGTAAATGTTTCCCTTATTGTTTTTTTCATGTTTTAACATTTCCCATTTTTTTAGGTGAAAGTATCTTTGTACATGCCTTGCATTGAGTGGAGAAGCAGTGTCCTTTTTGCAGCCTCTAAATGTCATCCTTTCCACTATTATTATCCCTGCATGGGTTTGTTTGCCAGTCTTAGGGGCACATTTACTAACAAATGAATTGCAGATATATTTCTTAAAAGCTCTAAATCTGAGATGTATTAAGTGTAAAAACCAAGAAAACCTTTAATGCAAAACTTTGCCAAGTAAAAGTTGTTGAGGTGCTTTATAAGTCAGTGGGAGCTGTGCTGGTCTTATTGGACCGCTTTTAATCAGTTCGGACTTTTAGAGGTTTTCGGATTTTTTTTTCTTACTAGGAATTTTCCGAAGGACTTGAATTTATAGTTCAGATCGTTCATCTATTATTTTTTTCATTAACACTTTTTATATATTCGAATCTTTTAACAAATTCAATTGCAGTCATGGTTTTACAGTTTGTGAGTTTATTTGTCATTTCAAAAACCTCTAAAACCACTAAAATCCTACTTTTAATATATAAGCCTCCACATCATGTAAATATAGAGTTTTGGCCAAGAGGAAATTTCTCCAGGTTCAGGCTAGCAAACTGTGGAACCAAGACCTTGGACCTTGGACTGTTAATTCCTTTAAAAAAAATGTAACTAATAAAGACGGATGTTTTAATCTTCAACCAAATTGAACAATCTTTGACTTCAGGAGTGCGCTGCAGCATTTGGTTCCACATTGTGATATTGTCCCCTCAGCGACAGACTTGGGGCGGCAGCACCCAGGTCACACTAGGGAGTGGGTAAGCCAATCCTATAGAATTGTATTAACATGAATAAGCATTGGAGTTAACACTGGCTGTGGGTGAATTTGCCTGTATTAACAAAAGCAGGGTTGCACCCGAACCACTCCATAGAAAAGGTGAGTGTACACTGAGCCCAGCAAGCCCTTTAATAATTGGATTAGGCGAAAATAGGTTTATGGATAAAACCCCAGGAAGGGTGCGGGATTCTTATGTTTGTGTTTATCAGGCTAGCAAACTGCCATTATGCAAGTTACTGCAGCCATCTTTGCATTTCATTATCATCTCCATGCTAATATCCCACATACGTCATTTCTTTATGTAACTTCTCTACAACTGTATTAGGGAATTGTGCAATTCAATTCAGAAAAAACTCATCTCATGGTTTATCATGTGAAGTCTCAATTGAAGTCTATGGGGAAAAACGAGAACTGAATTAGGAGAAACGTTTTTTCTCCTAGAATTGAATCTCTTCCATGAGTTTTCATGTTATAAACCATGAGATCACTTTTTCTCACTGAATTGAATCTGGCCCTATTTGTCTAGCCTTATAGGGGCACATTTACTTAGCTCGAGTGAAGGATTAGAATGAAAAAAACGTTGAATTTCGAATTTATTTTTTGGCTACTTCAACCATCGAATTGGCTACTTCAACCTTCGACTATGACGTTCGTTTCAAACTAAATGTGATAAATCCTCGATATTCAACCCTTAGTAAATGTGCCCCATAGTGTCAAGCAAAGGAACAAAACGTATGGTACTACTTAACCTGTTTAGAGGTCCCAATGTACATTTTAAATGAAGCATGTCTTGATTCTTTAGTTTGGTGGAACCCAGAATATGCTGAGAGGAATTTAGGAGGTGTGCATGGGTATATTGCCTTGTGACTTACAGTGCATCACTTTCATTTACAAAGGCCCCAGTCATAAACTGAGGGGCTCAAAAGCTCAAAAGTCAATAAGCACTCTGCACCTTGTATTGGAAATGCAGAGAGCAGCACTGTGAAAAGTAAAGCAACCCTGTCCTAGGGCCCCATAGCATACTGAGTCAATGGTGCATTCTGCTTTGCCCTTATGAATGCAGCACTGCCTAATGCTGGCAGCACTGCATTCATGGGTATGAGCAGTGCAGGACCTGTATCTATGGTGCAAAGAGTGGGTAAGCTAGCAATATGCACCTAGGCCTACAGTTTGAAAAGAGGCCCCAGGTGTCAGTAGTTCTGGAAGCAAAGATAGTCAATCATTAATAAAATTATTGATTTACTTGTCTCGGCCCACAATTCATTGATTGATGCATGTGTTAGTGGCCCCTTTAAAACCTGCATATTTTTATTTTCGAAAAGGGTAATTTGTCCCCTAAAGTAGTGGAAACAACAACACTTAACATTTTTAAGAATTATTATTTTGTAGTGATTTCTTATAGAAAAGAATTCTAATCTGTCTGGCTGTATAACTATCTACAAAGTGTCTTTGACATTCACTTAAGTTGTTATCTGGCTTCGCTTTCACTTTATAAACAAGCACATATTCTGTCTTCCAAATCCACTTTCAAATGCTTTCTGATATTTCTGGCAACCATATTTGTGTCTGACCTCTCTTCTGCTTCTACTGCATGTGGATAAATGTGCCTCCAGATAGAAATGGCACAATACAATGTTTCTATGAAATGCCAGAACCATTGTATACAAAGAGAAACACAATAGTTCTCTATAGCAGGGCTGTTCAACTGGTGGCCCACGGGCCGGACCCCCCTTATGTGGCCCTCCATATCAAAGTCTGCCTGCTGTGTCTGTTTACCATTTGTAAGATTTAAAAGGTATCACTACAGAGATTAATTGGCCCCTGCATTGTTTAATCAAATTCAGACTGTAATCCCCCTGCATTGTTCACACCTGTGATCCCGCTGCATTGTTCGCACTTGTGACACCTCTATTGTTCATATCCTAAAGCCCTGTACTGTTCTACCTGAGAACCAGACTGAAACTGCCCACATTGTTCACCTGTTCACACCTTATTCAAAATGCTAATGGAGCACCAGCACTGTGTCACTGTATGTAGTACATATTAGACTGGTCCTGATTTTCCTGTCTCCTGCTCTGTTCTGTCTTCCCTATGCTCCGTGTGTGTGTGTCATACTTTGCCTGCTCTTTGCACCCTGTGTTTGCCATACTCTGCCTGACCTATGATCCCAATGGAACATAAGCCTGGTATTTGTTCTGGGGGTTTGTTAACATTTGAAAATTATTGTTAGGGGCCCCTAAGGTGTTTAATCATATGCTGGGGTACTGTATTATACACAGGGGAGGAGGAGCTATGTGGATTTAATGGTATGTCTTAATATGACTTTAACTTTTTTCACATGAGTGGCATCCCTGCCAGTGCCGGGCCAAGGTAGTTTGGCACCCTAGGCAAGAGCTTCAATCAGCTCCCCCCTGTCCTGCATTACCATTTACCTCCTTACCATGATGGTTTTTAAATAAAGAAAGCAAGAAAATGTACAACACTTTCATTTATATTACTGCCCCCTGTACCTGCACCAGCAAGCCCAGCAGCCATCCATAATACAGCCCCCCTGTACCTGTGCCAGCAGCCATCCACCATACTGCCCCCCCACACCTGTGCCAGTAGCCATCCATTATACTGCCCCCCATACCTGCACCAGCAAGCTCAGCAGCCATCCATCATAGAGCCCTTCAGCAGCCATCATATTGCCCCCAATCTTTACCTGTGCCAACAGCAGCCAAAAATAAATCTGATCCACTGGACTGAGTGACCATGATTACTGAAACAAATGATTAAATAAACGTTTGAAAAAAAAAACCCAATAAAAGTGCGCCCCTCAGTGATGGCGTCCTAGACAGCTGCCTACTCTGTATACCCCTAGTTCCAGCCCTGATCCCTGCAGTGAGCACTAACCATCTGTTTTTTTGGTGTGCTATTAATGTGGACATGGGCTTGTGGTAACATGGGGGTGGTTTAAAGTGGGTGTGGTCTAAAAACAGGGAGTGGCTAACACTGGCTTCCATTATCAGCCCTCCACCATGTAGATTAGAAAAATTCCCGCCCTCTGTACCATATAAATTGGACAGCACTGCTCTAAGTATTAGTTAATCTACTTTATTTTTATATGTGAAACCACTACCTGATATAAAATAAATAGGAAACGTTTAAAAGAATGGCTCTTTAAACACTGTTATGGAGTTCATAATCTGAGCATCAGATTTCTCTGGCTATACAAGAATTTATATTTTTCCCTTCATCAATACAACAAAGGGGACAATGCAGCAAATTATAATTCTTCATCATTTGCAGTGCCAAGGGTTGCCTATTCCTCTCCTATTAACAATCAGGAAGTCCCTAGCTGTGCCTAATTACAGGACTCGACACAGGAAACACTCTACCTTAAGCAAATCCCAAAGAATTTCTTCCTTTATATCATTTTAAATACATAATACATTTCTTGTATTATACAGCAGGTACATTACATAAATCGATCAATTAGGTTATCAGCAAGAAAAAATCCAGGCCAGTCTATTAATGGAAAAACAGTAGAAAATTTGCTGCATCTAGATCTCTTAATATTTATTAATTCTACAAATTCAGTACATTAAAAAGTCTAATGCAATTCTGGTAAAGCTTGTTCTTAGCATCTTTTTTTATTTTTTCAAAACTAAATGTCCCAATATTTTGGCTCATTAAAAGTCTAATGTGATTGTGTCTAAAGCTTGTTCTTATTATTATCATCTTTTTTTTTCTTTTTTCAAAACTGAATTTCCTAGTAGTAGAGCTCTTTTACTATGATTTTTAGCTAGAGTGCACTCTATTTGAGGAGGGAACAGAACACCCCTGTGCAGCTTTGTGAGCAAATAACATTGCAATGTACACTTCGGTAGCCCAATGTATTCTGTCAGTGCAATTTATATTTTGTAATGGGATGACTCAAATCTACCATAATATATTAAAGTTATGATTCTATACCAGCAAATCTGTGGGCCCGTCTAGCAAGTGAGGGCATATATATCCTACCCATAGGCCTCTGGATGGACAGTGCTGTTTTTGGTACTAGTCATGATTTCCAGTCAATTAAATATGTATTGATTATATCTTCTTTTAGATCATGTCTCTCAAAGGAGTTCATACATTGACCAATTTGACCAATTTTATTGTTATTGCACAGGAATAGGTGTAATGTGCAGTTCAATGGACTATTGAAAGACCATCCACACTCAACTGCACATATGTAAACAGATATTTTAATAATAAGCAATGCTTTTTAGAACACATTTAGAACATTTGTGGTTGCTATATTAGTTCATAGCAATACTATTCATAGTGATTCCTCCCCTAGCATCTTTCATAGTACATTTTTATTATTTCTAGAAACTGTAATATATATCCATTTCATAATTTACACAAGCTAGCTTATGTGTCAATGAAGTGGTAGCACCCTTATGGCTCACTCTTTGGGCACAATAGTTACAATTTATGTATCTTTAAATGAAAATAAAAAGATCACTTTAGTCCCCATATAACAGCATCTGCCGGCCTAAGGATATTGATTAGACTTTCAGTTTATTCAAGGCAACTGATACATTTTTTATATGAACTGATTTATAACCAAGGAAACCATGCATTAATGATGATTTAGCAGACAAACAGCAAATAGGTTGGATAATTAGTGTCACAGCTTTAATAGCTTTTGTAGAAGATACTGTAATTATTGTAGGTCTCCAACAAAATACTTATGGGTTAAAGCAATGTGTACTAGCGAATAGCATGTATTAAATATTAATTCAGAACATAGACTATAAGCATTTATGCTGCTAATTCTTTATGCTAGGCGTAGACATACTTTGATGTGTTGTTCTCATATTTAAATTTGTCTTTAGTGCTAATTAATGAGCAGTAATTGCAATGACTGTGTTATAGTTCCTAAATACCAATTTGAGGTTGCCATTAAATAATATGTGTTATATTAACATCTGAAAATTCATTAAATAAGTTGTTATTTGAGTTTTGTATTATTATTACAGCGCTGCCTTGGGGTGTATTGAGCTTTATGGTCCTTTAAAATAGAATTTGTACAGGTTCACAAAACGATACAAACTCACCACTACTCCCTGTTGCTAGAGTTAAAGAGGGACTTTAGAGAATTCAGTGTGTCACAACTCATGCAGGGCTCCTCCAAAAGCAATAATCAAAAACCAATTAAGAAAAAAAAATTTGTAGACACACTGGTGCAAATTCACTAAGATTCGTAGTTGCGCCAGGCGTAACTTCGCCGCACTTCGCCGCACTTCGCCACACTTTGCCAGGTGTAGTTTCGCCAGCGCTCCACAAATTCACTAAAATCCAAAGTTGCGCTCAGGGGTAGCGTAAGGTTGCGAATTTGAGCTAGCGTTGATTCGCTAAGCGAAGCGAAGTTACGCTAGCGATGGTTAATTTGCATACGGCGCCAGATTCTAATTTCAATGGAGGAATACGTAGAATCACTACAAATGCCTGGGAAACCTTCAAAACATCAAATAAAATCTTTATTTTGCCCTACACATGTGCCCACTGTATAGTTAAGTTGCCATGAGTTAGGAAATGTAGGGGGGAAGGAGGGGAGCCCCAAAAAAATTTTCGATCTTTTTCAGCCTATCACCCATTATATAGAAAAAACGCCAGCGTTTTTTGGGACTTAGAAAAAATTTGAACTTTTTTGGAAGCAATCCCTATCTACTCTATTGCGCTTCGACTGGTCTGAGGTGGCGAAGGAAGTCTAGCGTAAAAGGTAGCGTTCAGTACACTACGCGCGTTAGTGAATTTGCGTAGTTACATCCATAGCGAAAATTCGCCTGGCGTAAGGGTGCGAAGTAACACTAGCGAATTTACGCCAGCGTTCGTTAGTGAATTTGCGAAGTAATGAAAATGCCCAACGCTAGCGAATTGACGCTAGCGTTCGCCACTTCGGTGCTTAGTGAATTTTCCCCCCTTTCTCAAAGTAAAAACCACCATTTATTGTATCTTAAAACAACAGGTGGCTGCTGTGAATTAAATGGACCTTTATGGGTCACTTCACATCAGACAATCAACAGGTCTTCTGTAAAAACAAATCCTGCAGAAGAAATGGCATAGCCCTTCAGTATGAGTAAATCAAATCACTGCTCAATTATAAATTTAAAAATTATATAATCATTCCAGTTCAAATTAATGTAACCTCTTCCATACCTTGCTCCATTGTGAATTGAAGTCCCTCTACTTTCCATAGTGGGTGGTGATCAGATTCTCTGGAAAGCAGATACATTTATCAAATTGTTGCACAATATATGCCAAAAAATGTGCCAATCCCCAAAAAGGTCACGTGTTCTAGAATATCACACTATTACACTTATCTCACATGCCAGCATTATAATGCTTAAAACCTTTGAGTAGACTCCAGCTATATAAAGAGTAAGAACTGCCAGGTGTACAGGCTGCTTTCAGAAAAATCAGTGGCACTAGAGCTCAAATCAGCATCTGGTGCATAATGTAACAATCAACCGAGTTACAAAAAATCATTTCTTTGACTATGTAGACAATAAAACTTTGGCTAGCCTTTGAAGATACAAGGTCAACATCTCATTTGTTTCCTGATTTGCAGATCAAAAAACTTTATTATGAACATTTGATGCACCTGTTTTGTGAGTAAAGAATGTCTTATCATCCATCATCAATAAAACAAAGACTCTAAATAGTTAAAAAGAAAAAAGTAGCAGATTTTGTTTTTTCTTGGCCTCAAAGCTTTCTGCAGCCATGGAACTAAAATATTTTTACATGTAAAATCTGGGCAAGATATTAAAGATTACCCATATCACATTGTCAACAAAGGCAGATATGGTTTTAACTATGGAATTACTAACATATGGCAGTGGGATTTGGACTCAGAAAGACTGCACAGTAGAAAATCGGTACTTCAGAATTGTGGTGTTAGAGAAAAGTGTTGAGAATTCCTTGGACTGCAAGAAAAACAAGTTAGTGAATGCTACCTAACTTTACTGCTAAATTATATTTTTTACAAGGAAATAACTACATTATCATAGTTTTATAGTACAGTTTTATGGTACTCATGAACCCTTTCATGCCTCTTTTCTACTGATTATTCCCTCCACAGTCAGTATCTTGTGAGTTACCATTTGGTGGACATGTGGCAAAGTATAGTAACACAGTAAAGTAAATTTTATTACATGTAAACTTAAAAATGTATCTTTAGCTTACAGTTAAGCTTTTTGTTTACATTTATCACTATAGCACAGGAGATCTGCAAAAAAAATATATGGAAGTGACAGATTGAGGAAAAAATCGTTCGTTGAAGCTTTTTTTTTTATATAAAATGATATGCAACATTAGAGACAGAAAATAATGGAATGTTCCTCTTGCTGCACAAACTATTTAGCAAGTGTCCACTAATTGAATCATGGGGGAGGGGGAAATGCTGCATTGTGGGTAAGCACAAGCTTTCAAAAATGTTATTTCGTCTCTGAGCATTGTGCTTGAATCCTTTATGTTAGCTTCAGATTAAACAAAGTTTATTACAAGAATAAGGAACCAAGGATGCCCAAGGAAAAACACATACAAGACACATGTCTTGTATGTGTTTTTCCTTGGGCATCCTTGGGCATCCTTGGTTCCTTATTCCTTATTTTTATTAATCTATTTACTGAATACAAATAAAGCAAATCTGATTTTATGTTTTCATTAAAAGCAATGAATCTTGCTCAATCATGTAGCTTTTTCCTTTTAATCCACAGTGAACCAGGAATTTGTTATAGATTTTCCAAAACACCATAGATAATGTGTATTATTTAGTTATTAAAGAACTATAAATATAAGCACTTACAAGATATTTCTAATCATAAAGGGTTAATTGCAGAACAAACATTCAGCATGATTTTTTCTTAGACCATAATGCAAGAGATTTAGAATTAGCACCAGCAAGTTACACAGCACTTAACAACAATTTATAACAGAGGCAGATTTACAATAAACACGGGCTATGGAATAAAACAGTAGAATCGGATACCTTATAGCCACAGCTTCAAACAAATACTATGGCAACTCCATTTCATATTTATAAATGCAGGCACAAACAACACAATAAGTAAAATAAATCTATGCTTTATAATTAACTTAAGCATCTAAAGTAAATTATTAACAACACCATGGTTTTATTAAAGGCCCAGAAAATTGGCATATACATTATAATGGTAGACATCTTTAGCAGATAGCCTCCTTACATTACTTATTTTTTTTAACCATATTTAATTTCTTGTTTTAAGCTTTGAAATATTTATTTATGAATATATTTATTTATTTAGAATCGAATATGTGACTCAAAGAAAATTATTTTCAAAGCTTTTGTGACAGTAACCGAAAGTACAGAAGCTTCTATTCTTGTGTCCTTGCCCCCATAAGAATTGCATTGACTAAATCTACAGACTGTACAAACAGTACAGCATCTGTTGGAGAGCAAGGGAAACATAAATTAGCTACTCAATCTTAACACTTAAAATGGTAAAATTCAATGCAGAGTTTATTATTCATAATTTATTATTGTTGATTTTTAGGCTATATTTTAAAAATCAAGAAGACAAGACATTGTATCCGGTAAATATGCAAACCTGCAGAATGCATTGTTCTCCACCACCAGCTTTATGCGAAGGTTAAGAGAGTATGATTCACATACCAGCTTGTCCTGCACTGGGTGAGTTTCAGCTGCTCGGCTACTCAGATAAAAACATATATATTTTTTTATGATAACTTTATAATAAGTATCTTAAAATACATTGAAATTTCATTAATTATTATTGATGTTACTATTATTTTATTTAATCATGTAAAATGAATATATGTGTTTTTGTCATATCTATTTTGCTTGAGTAAAACTACAATAACCCAGAAGAAACGATAAGACGACTTTAAACTTACATTTAGTATGACATACACAGGGATGAGAAAACAAACAACTAAGTTATGATGATGGTAACCAAAAAAAAAGGTCTCAATATTTTAAGGGAGAGTTGAAACAATTCACTTTAATGAAGTGGCTTGTGGCCGACAATAGTAATAAGGAAAAACATTAGGGGTCATTGCTACCCGGAGGTAAGATTTGCCTGTAAGATTTTGTTTATTTATGTCTGCAGACGCACTGGGCAAGTTGCACAGTTGCATTAAAAAAAAACTTTCATTAAAGACACTTCTTCTGCACACTTCCGTATAGATGCGCTCAGCAGCAACCAGTCCTTCCTATCTTCCATTATAAACTTTTAACTGCACTATGTGAACCCTGGAATTACTGTCACCTTTTACAGACAGTAGCTCCAGGATTCCCTCAGCAAAGTTGCTATCCTTCAACCCCAGACTTATCTCAACAGATTCCTGTACCTTTAATGGAAAGTAAGAGTATATTCCTTTCCTATAGTTTACAGCACATGCCTCTTTTCTAATTTACCTAAATTGTTTCTCTTTGTCCGAGTTCTGGCTCTGTTAGCCTGCACCTTTGGTTGGGGATAGTATATTTAGCCAACAACTGCCCATTAAAAAGAAAAAGAGGGACGACAGAGAGACTGAATTTTAGCTATAAAAATCATCCAATTATTACATATAGCAGATTAGTGTGCAATCCCTAGTCATAATTGCAACACGGCAAACAAATAAAATTGAAACTCACCAGACTCTTGGCATCTTCCTCCTCTGTGTTAGGTTGCAGCACAGAAAGAAAACATACTTTAAAACAGGCTTACATAGACTCAAATACCTTTATATTTTTTGTCAAGCCCCCTTGACAATAATTGAGTGCGTCTACTCCTGTGCTCCCCTGTGGCTGAACAGAAGAAAGTGCAACGCAGGGAAGCGCAGGTAAAACCGCCCGTGTGTAAGCGCCGAACACAGGTTGGGACGCAGCATGTTGCATTTTACCTGCATTCGCGCTTACATGCGTCTGTGTGAGTACAGCCTCATTAAAAAGAATTCAGTGCGTCTACTCCTGCGCTCCTCCTGCGCATGAAACCGGAACGCAGGGGAGCGCAGGTGAAAACGCTAGTCTGTAAGAGCCCTTAGGCTAAACATTTTTACAGGAATTAAAGAAAAAAAGTTAGTCTAGTGCACACTGTAATAGTGATCAGCTGCTAAAATCACCCTTTTGACAGTGATTGGTATAAGTTGGCCAGCTCCAAGAAAAAAAAAATATACAGCCATTATATGCATCTAGAAAGAACAAAAGGTATTGCTATTGCACATTTTTAGCCTGTGTAAATGCAATATATATATATATATATATATATATATATATATATATATATATATATATATATATATATATATATATATATATATATATATATATGAATGAATATTACTTAAATACCTATCAAAAAGCATGCAAGGCATTTGGGAAATTGAAGTCTTGGCGGGAGGAAAGCTGACTTTTGTTACATTCATTTGAGAATCAGGACAAACTGCAGGGAATGCACACATTCATACAAATATTGCTTTCAGTAACATTTAAATTTTTGTCATTATTGTTCATGGGAAAGTTATATATAATTCAGTTATTCTATTATTACTTGGTTGGAATCCCCTCTAAAAGCACATATTTAATTTAACTAGAAAGGCATTTTAAATGGTGAGGCATTGAAGAGATAATGCTACGCATTTCAAGCTACAAGGCAAAAAAGGTGTAACAACTGCCTCCAGAGTAAGCCTTTGTTAGTTTTGCCAGCCCAGTGTATTGCCTGTAAAATTTACATTAATCAAAAATAAAGAAAGAAATACACCTGAATGCCAAGTGCTTGCATCAGTTGTGGGATTAAATGTTTAGATTCCACTTAGACACATATAATTTAATTCTGCACTGTCTTTTGAGATATTTGCTCTTATATTGAGGTTTTGTCTATAATATACACCAAAATTTATAGAAACAGTTGGTAAAGCTGGTGGAGAAACAGGCGTTTGGAAAATCATGGGTCTGTTCTGAATGTAATTCGGTATCTCTGGGGTCAAATGAGGACATGGTCCCATTCAATTTAGGTATAGACCCATCACCCAGGGACTTAGGTGGGCATGAAATAATAAATGGATCCCCAAGGGGAGGGCCCTTCTCTACCTTAGTTGTACAGGGCCCTATGATTTCTGATAGCAGAAATCACCAATGCTGCAGGTGGCAGACCACTGCCCTTCATTTACACTATGTAAATTGTTATAATTATGCAGAAAAAGTACACTGTTTGGTAAGTGGGTCATATTGACATTGCAGAGTATGTGACCGTACCATCTGACAATATCCAACTGGTAGGGAGCAGCTTGAGGACTACCCACTTGTGGGTGTGTTATTGCCTATGTGCAATCATGTTTGCTGGTAAGTGTCAAAATGTCCAAAAATCCCTATCTCTTGAATAGCAGTGTAATCACTATATCCCTGGCAGTGCATCATGTTATCAGTCGAAAATCTAGCATTGAGCAGGTACTGCTGACTGGTATACAGCAATTACAATGCTATGCACAAAATAGGTAATTCAGGGCCATTTGTGGTCTAGCTATGAGGGCAAGTTCATTTAGGTGACAAGCTTTGTTTTTCCCATTGCCCTAATTTTGGAGAGGAGTTGTTCTCTGCCCTTAACCCCCAATACTTATTGTCAGCCACAGCTTTGGCTACTCGGCTACTCGGTTATTTACTCTATCCATCAGTCTGACAGCCCTTTAATAACCCTACTACTAATAATCGATTTGCATACATTTTTACAACATACAAATCCCATTAAAGGTAAATATAGTCTCTCGCTAATTCACAACATGTATCAAATAACTATGCCAATTATTAATGCATAAATAAAGAATACATCGAAATAATTATTCCCTCCTAAGTTTCTGCATCATTCGCAATACATGGAGTCCATAAACAGAAGATTTTTAGTGTATTTTGTGCACACAGTGAATCAACAAATCAGGACCTTGGTCTGAACGCAATCCCAGAGAGGGGTTTACAAGAGTGCACATCATGCAGCCAATTAGGATACCCTAAACCTGAAGAATTTTCTGGTTTGTGTCCCCTCTGGCACATTCCTGTCACTGACTCCCTAGGGATTAATTAGATCTGATTGTGACATGCCATGTTTCAGATACGCAATAGCAAAAATAGTATGTGCATTGTATGCAAGTTATCAGCTTGAGCACATATTCTGACAATTTTTGTCTTTATTTGCGCATTTCTAAAACTTACTATTCCAGAGGTTGGATCTACATTTAGAAACAGCTGAACTGCAATTCTGAGTCTCATTTCAGATGTGTTTGAAAGTTTGTCAAGTGCTTATAACAACAAATTATATTCCTGTTTATAGGTTTTAATGGTTTCCTCTCTAGGGATTCATTCTGAACTACACACAAAGCCCCAGGAAATTGACAAAGTAAAAAAAGCAACATAGGGCTTATTTACAAATGGAGTGTAAAGTGTAAAAACATGAGCAATTTACCATTTGTACCCACTATGCAAATGCTGAAATAAGGCACAAAATGTTATGGCCAATACAAAGGCTGCAATGTTTTGTGCTGGTTGGTAATCTGCATGTAAAAGGGAAGGACTTGGCTTAATTATTGCTTTTCTTTTGGCTGCAATTCTTTTCATAGTTTTACACCTAGCTTTGTACCTCGAGTAAATGAGGCACAGAAAAGTTTGTATTCTATACAATTGGTCTAGTGGGGTGGCCGGGACTCTGGCATCCAGTTTGAATGCTGCTAAGTTAAAATATTTAAAGGTGCCTTCTCCTTTTGCTCACTGCCCAAAATAGGTCTATTGTTTGATGGTTCCTGTGTGCGCCTTTTATCTGGTTTCTTGTTTGACCTTTGCCTGTCCCTGACCTCTGCTGATTTGCTGCCTGTACCGACCTTTGCCTGTTACTACCTATTCTGCCACATGACTTTATACTGCATTACTAAGTGGTTTGACCCTGACCTGTGTCCTACGCTTATGGTTCCACGACTACATTTACCCTTTCCCCATAATTCCTCACACACGTTCCAGTTCCCTTGCCTGCCTACAACCAGGCGGTATCGGAGTAGCAAAGGGCTCCTCCTGATGGGAAAGGCAGCTGTTATAGGCATAAGCATAGGCAGCAGCTTGTTTTATAAACAATAGTTGTGTGTCTGAAGCAAACACGTCAGTTTTACCAGTGCAGGGCAACAGAACATTACATATTATTCCTTTAAAACATTTTCATTTCTTGGTGTTACTGTTCCTTTAAGGCTTACACAAACCAAAATATACACAAAATAAAATTCTACTCCTGTCTGGAGGCTAACTAAACACCAAAGATTTCCCTCTCTAACCTGCCAGTCAGCTATTCTGATCCTGACATAGAAAACACAATATAAAACTGCTCCAAGAAAAAGTAGTCCAGGTCCTAGAAGTCAATGGGAGCTGCACTGATCCTATTGGACATTTTTTAAACAGATTTTTAGAAGTTTACAGATTTTTGTTTTGCTAGAAATTATTTGAAAAACTAAAATTCATATTTTTTATCACAATGTACAGCTTTTTCCAGTTTGTACTTTTTATGATCGGATCTTTTCAGAAATTTCAAAGCATTCGTGATTTTAGAGAAAAAGGGGGGAACGTAATTGCGTGTTATTTAAAATGGAATTTTTGCAAATGTTTATCTCTACTCGCAGTGCAAAATCATTCACTGGCGAATATTACATCACTAATAAAAAGTTAACGTTAAAGGAGTTGTTCACCTTCAAACAACTAGTTGTTTTCAGATAGGTCACCAGAAATAACTACTTTTTCAACTCGCTTTCTATTTTCTATGTGTCACCATTTTTCTAATATTGAAGAGTAAAGTGGCATTTTTCACCTTATAAATTAGCTCTGGGAGGGGGAGTCGCCGACCCTGTAAACTGTTCTAAATTGATACATTTAGTTGATACATGTTTTGTGTTTGTTCCTACAGAGTAGAATCCCTGAGTTTCAATACAGGCAGCTGTTAGAATTGATACAATTGTTGCTAATACTCCAGAAATGCTGCTGAGAAATGTATCAACTCAATGTTGCAAAATTGTAATAGTTTAGAGTCTGCGCCTGAATTACTGAGCTGCCAGACTGAAACACCAGAGACAGGAACATTTAAATTTAGATTTTGGAAAAACTGTAAAAAATTTCTGGGGAATAATCTGAAAACAACTGGACTGAAAAAATTGTTTGGAAGTTGAACAACCCTTTTAACACCTGCTCTGGGGTTTAGTTAAATATTTAGTTGCAAAATAATAACAATAATAGTAATAATAAAAATAGTAATAATTTTGTATCTCTCCTGCCAGACAAACAGTGGCAGGTTAGAAAAAATGAAGACTTATGGGGCAGGATTGGCAAGGTTTGCCTGTTAGCCCTATTTGCAACCCCTGGAAAAGTGCAGCCTGAAACAATTTTCTTACCACAAAAATGGCCTTATACATGCTGTAAAAGCCTTCTTACGTGCCTTCTGCTGCACACACAGTATTCTGCACACACAGTATTCCCTGAAATCCAAAGCATATATAACTTTTACTCAAGGAATTATGGGAAAATCACTATGTCCTTGAGGCCAACTATGATTGTAGCACAGCTACAGTCTAATCTTTATAATCTAATACATCCAAACTTGCAGACAGCATGTTCTGATGTTGTTAGAGTTCATTAGTGCAACATACTGAAACATGCCTTTTTCAGGGTAGGACTGGGATAGCACACATTCAGAGGAACCAGAAAGATTGGGATGAAGAGGGCTAAAAATCCAAGTCCCACTCTTCAAATTTCTAGACAATGCTTACTTACTGTTACATATACTTCCCAACTGTCCAACTTTGAAGAACCCATTGTTTAGTCCCAGATTTTAAATCATTTGTCCCATGTTGCCTGTTCTTTCTCCACTCCCTGTCCCTGCATAATTACAAAAATCCAATATAATTGTGTGGTGTGACACAGCAATCTTGTTTTTTTTAGCAGGATTTTAACGTATAAAATACATAGGTTCCTCACATTCATGGTTCCTGAAACACCAAATTATTGTCTCAGGTCTCCTCCCCAAACAAGAATGAAGTGCTGCTTGTATACATTGCTGCAAACTGAGCCACCATACTGGAAGTGCAATATAGGATATTGCCTCTACATTCATTTCTTCAACAGATTGAAAGCAGGAGTCACAAGGAGTTTAGTACAGACTAAAGTAAGTGCAGCAATTCTGGGGACATGATACTGAGTTTTAATTATTTTTCAGGTTTACTTCTGCTTTAACATCAGTTAACTGTAATAACTGTACGTTGTATTTAAACCACAGTAGGATACATAAGAGCATCACTTGTTTTGTGACAATTACTTACTCATAAGCTAGTTACAAAAGACAATGATTACAACATATATACTCATACCTCTTTAATGGGCAGAGTCAGGGCAATTAACCAATGAACGCAATGGGACACGGGGGGGGGGATGATAAAAAAAAAACACGAAAAAAAAGAATATTGGATATACAAAAAAATGAACATTCATTAACACAAAATTGATAGTAGGCATTAAATGGCATATTATTCATAGTAGCAGAAGACATCAAAGTCCCAACAGCTGTCGTCCTTATACTGAAGATCCAATTAACCTCCCTTTTATTAAGCAGATTATTATTACCCTTTCAATTTATTTGACATACAGCTAGTTAGTGTTCCCATCATTACACTCAAAATAATGTTTTTTTAAATTCCAGATTATATAGTGGTTAGTGCAATTGTGCTCTCTTGCACAAGAAAAGCTGATTTTCCAGTTTAAAACCCAGAAGGGTTAAAGGACAAGGAAACCTGTTTTTTACTAAGTACATCATTTGAGTCGTTATATTCCCCTCTCCCAGATCGCTAATGTTTTTTATTCAAATAACCTCTGTAAAGTCCATAATGTTACCATGTTCAGTTTCCTTCCATTAGCAGATCGAATCCGCCATTTCAGACTTGATCGTATCACCATGAGAGCCCTTCCTGTTCTTTTGCACATGTGCGATCATTCCCTGCACATGTCAGTTGTAGGCGCTGGGTTGCTCGTTAGTAGGCTAATAAAAGCACGCTCACGAGCATTATTTAATGCACATGCACCACCTACATGTTCTTCAAGTGCAATTATAGATCAGCACCACAGGCTATGGGAAAAATCAAATAACAGAACCTAGTGCAATATTGTTAATATTCAGTGCAGTCACCAAAGTGTTACAACACTAATCTGTGTGTGTTTTGAACCATAGAAAGTCTATGCACAGATTTTTCGTGTGTGTTTTAAAGTGCTATAGTAGTGACTCTACAAGGTGCTATCTCCAAAATCAAATCATAATTAAGTCAAAAAAATAATTAAGTGCTTTTAGTGGTTGCTTCAAAAGGTAAAATCAATTAAAATAAGGTGCAATAGTGTTTTCGTCAATCAGCAAAAACAGCATGTGGTTTCGTCACTCTCTGGTGGGATTGGCAATTTATACGATTCCTGATTTCAAAACAGCATATCAATATCAACTCCAGAGTATTCCTTTTTCTGTAAAGACATTAAAAAGCAGGAACAGCGCCCATAGTGTAATTTGCCTTTATTTTTTGAAAGGTTTTAAAACTTATTGCTCTTACATACAGCAAGTCACACTTCTGAGCGCATAGCAAACAATCCAGTCTTATAGTGCAGATCATGGTGGTGAACCTTTAGAAACCGCAGCAACTGTTTACCACTTTTAACTCACTCCTATGCCCCCCCCACCCATTAATAAAACTGCCCAAGATCTTGCTCATTTCTTTAATGAAAAAAATTATCTCATTAGGTTGAGCATACCGTCTGACAACAATCTCAGACTAAGGTGCCGTCCACTCACATCCACTTTGCACTCCTTCACTCCTGCAACCCTAGATGAAGTTATCTGTTATAACTTCTAGCCTGTTCAAAACCCACAACCTGCTCCCTTGACCCTATAACCTCTCGCCTCCTCTATTCAATCTCTGATAAACTCTCTCCTGCACTTACCCGCCTATTTAACCTTTCCCTCTCTACTGGTACTTTTCCATCCTTATACAAACAAGCACTAATCACACCTATCCTCAAAAAACCTTCCCTTGATCCCAGCTCTCCCGCTAACTATCACCTGGTTTCCCTTCTTCCATTCGCATCCAAATTACTAAAAAGGCTTATTTACAAACACCTGATCCAGCATCTCACTCACAACTCCCTTCTCGACCCCCTGCCACCTGGCTTCCGCCCAATACACTCAACTGAAACTGCACTCACCAAATTAACCAATGATCTTCTATTGGCAAAGTCTAAAGGTCACTAATCCATACAAATCCTTCTAGATGTCTCTGAAGCCTTTGACACAGTTGACCACACACTCCTCCTAGACATTCTATACTCAGCTGGCATTCGTGACACTGCTCTTTCATGGTTTACATCTTATCTGTCTGACCGTTCCTTTAAAGTTGCCTTCTCTAACTCTTCTTCTACTACGTTTTCTCTCTGTCATAGTTTCTCAAGGCTCTGTTCTAGGCCCCCTGCTGTTCTTGCTCTATACAACTTCGCTAGGAGACGTATTCAGTCGTTTGGACTTCAGTATCACCTTTATATTGATTACACCCAACTAGTGATGGGTGAATTTATTCGCCAGGTGCGAATTAGCGGCGAATTTGTGCGATTCGCCGCCGGCGAATACATTCACAAAACGGGCGCGAAAATTCGCTGGCGGAAATTTTTCACCTTTTCGGCAAATCAAAACAGCGCAAATTCGCCCATCACTACACCCAACTCTATACTGTAGGTCTACTCCTGATCTTTCTAATTCTGTCCTTTCCCATGTTACAGACTGTCTCTTTGCTGTCGCCTCCTGGATATCACAGCGCCACCTGAAACTGAACCTTTCAAAAACAGAACTCATTATATTTCCTCCAAGATCTTCCCCTGTCCATCAGATATCACTCACAGTAAACAACACCACCTTTCATTCCACCACACAGGCACGCTGCCTAGGAGTTTTCCTAGACTCGCATCTGTCTTTTTCACCACACATTCAAACACTTGCAAAATCTTGTCGTTTTCAACTGCGCAACATTGCCCAAATACGACCATATCTCAGTTCAGAATCAACTAAAACACTGATTCAGTCTCTCATCATCTCCCGCCTTGATTACTGCAACCTACTCCTTGCAGGTATTCCAACAAGTCGCCTTTTACAACTCCAGTCTGTTCTAAATGCGGCTGCTAGACTCATTCATCTATCTAACCGCTCAACATCAGCTGCTCCCATATGCATGTTCCTTCACTAGCTCCCAATCTCCTCTAGAATCAAATTCAAATTACTAACACTCACATTCAAAAATTAAGCCCCTCCCTATATTTCATCTCTGATCTCCAAATACACTCCTTAACGCAACCATCGCTCTGCTTCTGATCTTTACCTCGCTTCTCCTCTTATCATTTCTGCCCATTCTCATCTACAAGACTTCTCTCAGGCTTCTGCTTTTCTCTGGAACTCTCTGCCTAGCGCTGTCAGACTTTCTCCTTCTTTCTAAACTTCCAAGCACTCCTTAAAGACCCACCAGTTTAAAGATGCTTATTCAATGTACCTTAATTAATCTATCACGGCTGTATCAAAAATCACAAATTGTTTCTAAAACCCTAACCTTTAGGTTGTAAACTCTAATTTGTAGGGCCCTCTAATCCTTTTGAGAAATACAAGAGGTTTCTGTCTTAAATATATTGATAATGGGTTGAGTGCAGAGGACTCTTGTATTTGTCAATAAGTATTTGGTAGTCACAGTCTCATTGCACCCCTGTCTAGTGGTTTTAAAAATTAGTGGTGAGCACAACTTTCCATGTTTGTTATACCTCTAATCCTTTTGCACTCAGTAACCCGTGTTTGTTATCCACCATTTATCCTCCATTTGTTATAACTGAGATAAAGCACTGCGTATCTAGTCGGCGTTATATAAATAAATGATGATGGGTTCTGCCAGCGTCTCCCTCTCCCGTGTGTTCCACCTGTACATTCACTCACTGCTGAGACCGGAACTGAGTGGAGGATCTGTGAAAAAGATCGACAAAGGGAGGGTTTACTTTTCCTTTAAATCTTGTAAATATTTGTTGTTTTTGCAATTTTAACTCTGTTATATGTTCTTCAAGTGCAGACTTGCCGGTCTTGGTCTTCGTGCAGGACCATTGCATGAGGGCAGTTTCTATTTTAGTGCTCTATGTTTTTTTCTAAAGCAAGACTGCAGCTCTAGGAAATGGCTTAAAATACAACAGACTTTAAACAAAGGATGACAACAAAAAAGGTATGCATCTCAGAGAAGATATATTTATTGTTAGACTTTCATCGTGCTTTAAATGTATTTGGAGCAACTTTTTGCCTCCCCTGCTTATCTGCACTGGAACAAGAAGAAACAACGTCACATAACCATTATTTCCAGGAACATAAAAGCAGGGTTCCATTGTATATTTATCTATCTATCTAATCCATTCGTGGAAATATGTGAGTGCCTGCCAAAAACTTTTTTGTTGGTGTTTAGATACAGTAGTTGCTAGTAGCCTAACTAAATTACTAGGGGAGATATTTAATTACTATTCTACAGTCTATGCCTGTGACCACTTGTACATCCAGAACTATCTCTGCTTTTAAACCAGAGTTTCTGGATGCTGAAGAGATGACCACAGGGTCATAAAGAAAGCATTAACATACTGTATCTTCACCTACAGTTCCTTGTGAGAGTTATAAATATTTTTTTTGGTCTTAAAGCAATTTTATACATGTAACTGAAAATGCTCTTAGCCTTTCTTTTTGTGACCTAAGTGTCGAGTTGGAAGATTGCCATTACACTGATACATATACATTGGCTATGTATTAAAATACAGTACATTACTGTAAGGATGGTTGCCAAGAGACCTGGTTATATATTTAAGGAAATGTAATGCTTGAAACCTGTATTTATGACAAGTCATCTTGGAAGCTTCATGATTATTTTTCAAAGAATTCTATACATTGACAGAAAATAAGATTTGTTATATTCTGTTGACAATGACAATGTAAAGTCCTGCAATGTATACATGCTTCACAAGGTCTTTGAAATATGGAAAATGTATATTTGATGTCATTGTTTGCTGCTTGTTAAAACAAGATTAAACTTCTGCTTGTTTCAGGAAGCTTGGTCTAGCGTTGACAGATAGTACTATACTCTGACAGCCAAACTAGATTGATTTCTCAAACCTGCTGAAACAGGAATAAGGTCAAAGAAAATGGGACGTTTGCGCAGTCTGAGTTTGGTAATAAATCAAAGCAAACTCGTGGGATTCATAATTCATAGAACACCGTGTTTTTTATGTATTCTGCTTATTTTGGTCCTTCTCAAGAATCTTGACATTGATCGAGAAGGAAACAAACAAGGAGAATGTGTGATAAACATTAGCCCTGAACCATGCTTAGAGCAAAATTGAAAGCAAAGTTAAAATGCATTATATTAATCAGTTGTCAGGGGCGCCGTGCCAATGAGGCGAGGTGAGAAACTTGATGGCAGCACCCACTGGTTACCAGAGAAAACAAAAATGCTGGTAATTTTATGAGCCTAATTTCCAGTTTTCAAACCAGAAATGTGTCTCTTCTAACACAGAAAGCGCAGCTGGCATCCTGGACCTCTCCACCGACATCATGGACCCCCCCCTTGACTCCCTTTCAAATTTTTTATGGTCAAAACTCTCAAATTCGACTAGGGAGTCGTACAAACTCGAGACCTGCAAAATTTCTGTTTAAGTCAATGGGAGAGGTCCAAGGATCAATTTGGAGATGTTTGCAGCTTTCCTGACATTTAAGTTTTTTTCAGAGAAAAAACTCGAATCAAGTTTGATCGAATTCGAAAATTTGATTTTATTAATACATTTCGATTATTTGACTTTCAAATTTATGGGAGTTCTAAAAAACATGAATTAGAAAGTCGACCCTTGATAAATGTGCCTAGTGTCAGTGTGCCTTTTGTGACTATATGGGGCAGATTTATCAAAGGTCGAGGTGAAATTTTCGAATTTAAAAAATTCAAATTTCGAGTTATTTTTGTGTACTTCGACTAGGGAATAGTCCAAATTTGATTCGAATTTGAAAAAAATTTGAAAATTCGAATTTAGAAATGTATCATGTACTGTCCCTTTAAGAATTCAAATTCGACTATTCTCCATCTAAAACCTGCAGAACTTGTGTTTTAGCCTATGGGGGACCATCTACAATCTATTTGGAGTCATTTGGTGGACTTTTTTGGGTGAAAAGCCTTGAATCAAATTTGATCTAATTTGATTCGAATTTGCAGCTTGATCCTATTCAACCGTTTTTAAAAATTCGATTTTTAAATGTCTGCAGGAATGGTATACTCTTTGCATGCCATACTACATGCTACTATTTGTTTTGTTCTAATTTTATTCATTGCCATCACAGACCAGTTCAATATCCAGCAGGATGTCCTGCTCATTTGTGCCTTTAATGGTCAGAGTCACAACTTTAGGACTAAATACTCAAGCCCCTGCAGCAGACACATATACAGTGTGCGAGTGTGAGAGCCCTTTAGGCGATCGTTAGTTAGAGTCAGTCTGGAGAAAAGGCATGCACAGGGGCAGACATACTCACAACAGAGTGAGGGGGTAGGGATGATGAGTTGTAGTGCACACTGGGCCTCACAGAAGATTTTTGCAGAGCGGAGGTAATTTTGTTATACCACTGCTTGTCAGCAATATCATATCAAGCTCTGTGGTTTTGTAATATGGTTTATTGATCTTTGTATATTATTTTTATATTACCTCCATCCTCATCTGCCTTAGGTTGTCTTTATAGGGGACCCTGGGGGTTTTAATGTGTGCCTTTATACAGAACTACCCATCATAAGTGATTGTCTCCAACAGTGCACAAGGGAAAACTACTTGTCCACCTAAGCCAGCAACATAAACAGGTTGTCGTGGCAGTCGCAATGCCTGAAACGTAGATATATCATTACTGATGTACCCACTGAGCATAAGGAGGACAAAATGTAACCCCATAAATTTACAAATTTGACACACAGGTTATGCCGACATATCCTAATGGTGGCAAGACATCATCGCAAGCAACTGGAAAAGACCTACCCTCTCCTTGGCAATGTTGAAAGCCAAAATAATATATAGTATACAGTATAGTAACCAACGAAAAAAATGTACCTATATGTTGCAGAACAATATGGAAGCATATGACAACATCTGGCTTCCCTTTTTAGCCCATGAAAATTACCCATTGCTCTTCTCCTCCATACACGCCAGGCCCGGACTGGCAATCTGTGGGTTCTGGCAAATGCCAGAGGGGCTGCTATAAGGTGCCAAAGAAAATCAGTTTTTAGTGGGCTGGTGGGGCTGTTTGGGCTTCTGTGTGTGCTGATTGGGCCTCTGTGTATCTGAAATGCCAGGGCCTATTTTAATTCTCAGTCTGGACCTGATACACGCATTAGACCGGTGACAAACCCGTAAGACATTGTGAACCCGAGGCCAAAGTACACCTTGATATCTATGTCCTTAGCTAAACAGAATGCAGAAAAACCCAGCCACCGCTTTTTTTATGTTCCATGTGTTTACATACCTTATACAAGATAACGTTTTTTTTTTTACTTTCATACCCTTACCTTGTAACATCTCTGTGATGTAATATGTTTTATAGAAAACCTCTTTTTCTTAGTTTTTATTGATTTTGTCTTCCATGTAAACTCAACAAAACATTTCAGTTTAAAAAAAGGAGGACAAAATGTGTCATGAAGTTTAGATGATAACATGAAAGAACATGAAATCTGTTAAAAGGTAAAAAAAATCCTGCAGAAAGATGCTCATTTTACCCAGCCCATAGCAGACATAACTAGGTAGGCAGGTAACAAGGTAAAAACATTTTCCTTGACTCTGTTCATTAACTAGCCATCATCATAAAATTTCAATCTGAATGTTAGTTTCATATTGTTTCATTAAAATATGCGATTAAAATCCAAATGTTGCCATAAGACAAATAGAATCTCAGCGTCTATGGCCACCTTTAATCCCTTGTTTTTAAAACAAGATAATCAGAAACAGTAGATCTCACTGTACATCTGTTTTTATACGTGTGCCACTTTAAAAGCACTTCTTTGTTATTCTATTGTGCTATGGTGCTGTCACACTTCTACATTATATTCCTAATATTCAATCTCATTGCCTAGGGTTAAAATAATATGACATTTATAGAGCCTTAATATTGTACCAGAACATATTCATAACATAGAACAGTTTGATGAACACGTTATTAAACGTCTTGCAGGCTTGCCACAGGTAAAAGAAAGTAATTGCATGGGCAGCCGACACATTCTTTATAAAACTACTACCTGTCACTGTCACAGCCCCAGTGAGAGAGAATCCTTACAACTGTTCCCAGTTATTCCAAACAGGATTTTAAACATCCAAGTAAAGGCAGGATTCTAACAAACATAAATACTTGGTAATAGTGAAGGATATAATTGCTTTCCATATTTCCCAAATATAAACATTTAGATTTTCTGTGAAGGTTTACAAATCTTACAATTTTATTTTGTTCTACAGCATAAATGCAACATGAAACAAACATTACAACAGGTATCACCCTGGGTTTCATTAACCGTTTTTGCATATACGCATCCTAAATAGAAGTAGCGGTGGCATGATTTGTTATAAATTATGATTTTCATTATCTTATTTTTTACTCCATCCTCCCTAATGGTTTAGTACAAATTAACAAGTATTCACGATTCTCAAATGGTTTAACTTGTTTAAATTGACCTTTAGTACCAGTTACTTATTGTAGCTGCACTAACAGCACTGAAGAACTGTCTGAGAGGATTCTAAGCTCTTTCTAAAGAATCTCTATGGGATTCCTTGACCTTATTAAATACATTGCATGATGATCCCATTTCTTGGAAGAAGAAGAGGAAAATAACAAGATCAAATTTTAATGAGCCAGTTCATTGATTGTGTATACTTGAAATTCTGAGATCTACAATCACATTTTTTATGTCACAGTGTCAAATTGCTTTTTATATTTGTGCATTACCAAGGAAAGTCAGAAGTTCTTAGTAATGCTGTGGTTCCAAGAAATAACAGTTTTTCGTCTAATTTTTTTTTTTTAATCAATTGCATTTTGTGAAGTGTGTATGACATTTCAATAAATTGGATAAGCCCGGTGTTTTAGACTTGAGTTTTAAAGGAATAGTTCAGTGTGAAAATAAAAACTGTGTAAATAGATAGTCTGTGCAAAATAAAAAATGTTTCTAATACAGTTAGTTAGCCAAAAATGTAATATATAAAGACTGGAGTGACTGGATGTCTAATAAATCAGCCAGAATCCAACTTCCTGCTTTTCAGCTCTATAACTCTGAGTTAGTCAGCGACTTGAAGGGGGGCCACATGGTACATTTCTGTTCAGTGAGTTTGTAATTGATCCTCAGCATTCAGCTCAGATTCAAAAGCAACAGATATGACCCATGTGGCCCCCCCTCAAGTCTCTGATTGGTTACTGCCTGGTAACCAGGGTAACCAGTCAGTGTAAACCAAGAGAGCTGAAAAGCAAGAAGTAGTGTCTGACTGACTTGTTATATATCAAATCACTCCAGCCTTTATATATTACATTTTTGGCTAACTAACTATATTAGAAACATGTTTTATTTTGCACAGCCTATCTATTTACCCAGTTTTTATTTTTACACTGAACAATTCCTTTAAGACTAATGCCATGCCCTTGTGTTAGTGCTTCAATATGAATCCATAGGTGTCAGAATTGCCCCACTTGTCACTTGTCCTGGTAGACAGGACAGCTCTATTAATACCTATTTATTTATTTTTTTTAAAAAATGTTTTTAATGTTTTTTAATCTTGTTTTTTTTTTTAAAATGGTTGTTATAAGCAAGCATCCCCTAAAACCCCTAATATGTTATATAAGAATTCAGCATAAGATGATAGCTTTTAGGGTAGGCCAAGATGGGACACATGGACACTCCAGTATCTAGTTAGTGGTTAAAAGATGAAAACCTTATTCCTAAAGCATTTTATGCTGTTCAAAAATTATAGGCAGTGTTGAATAACACATCTGGACTCTATGTGGAACAATGTATATTTCTTTCAGCTGCTAATTGGATACCGGAGTCCATGTCTGTTTGAAACAACTGTGATGAATTTCCCCTGCTACAAGTATGAGGTGCTCCACCCGGACCACTAAGTGGAACAGTATGGGACCAGCTGAATATACTTATTTGATTGATGTACTGTTGTTAAGAAAGGGCCTTCACACGCAAATGGTCTGGGGCAAAGCACCCAGACCAGACATGATAAGTGATGACCGCCAAGTTACCGTCCCTTTCATAGCTTAATTAGACTCAAAATAATGCAGAATTAGTTCTTAAAAGGAGCTGTGAGCACATGCTTTTTTTTGTATAAGCCTAGACTACAATCTATCTCAAATGTTAATTGTACTGCACTTAAACCCTTTCTGGGTCAATGAAGCAAAATATGAATGTGCAACACTAAGGGAGCTCTTCTGTCTGCTTACCCTTTTAGTTTAGGGTCCTGGAAAATCTCTATGTGGGCTTTTTGTCACTTTGTGATCATACTCAATCCCCTCATTGTCACTCTTGTGCAGGCTCGCAAGCAGGTGTGTGGGTCCAGGGGGTGGGGTACGATTGGTCCATTGCCTCCATGGCTCCACTAGGCCTGACACTGCAATAAAGTATAAAAATCAGACCTAACAAACTTCTGTTATTCCTTACATTTATATAGCAAACATATCATAGGCAGCACTTGAATGGCTGTGTTACATTGCGACTCATGAACTGGCAACATACTGATCTACAGTTCTGGCCATTAGCTACATCAACAATACTACAAGAATTTTTTTATTCCACCTATAGCATTAGCCTCAACAATGGGGAGGGGGGGGAGAAACATGCTATTCGCAAAACTCTCCATCAGAACTCACTGTTTTGCCCATCGTGGTCTTTCAGACCCAGCCACTCCTGATTCAGTTTTAGTGTGTGCCAAAATTATTGTTTACCCAGGTGATCAATTATTTTTGGTCGACTATCTGTATCTGACTTAATTGGATGAAGGACCAGAATGACTGGGCAGCCTAATAAGCATATGTGAGACTGTGTTCTGAGGTAGAATGTATATATATATATATATATATATATATATATATATATATATATATATATATATATATATATATATATATATTTATTTATTTATTTATTTGGTTACACTGTCACGTATGGTATTCCAAAACTCAGAACAAACCCCAAGGTCCCAGTCTCGGCTCATGTTCATGCTTTCGCTAATAACAACTGCCTTTCGCTTCGGGAGGAGACCTGCGCTACTCGGATGCGTGAAGTGAGAGGAACGAGGGAAAAGTTCTAGGCAGGCAAGGGAACTGTTACATATACAGGAGGAACAGAGTGTGCAGACATGGAACAGGTTTAGTACGGTACCAGTGCAGTACAGGATCAGGAACCAGGAGAGTAGTCAGGATAAACAGGCTGGAGTCAAAACCACAGTACATAATCGAAGAGTGGTCAAACAGGCAAGGGTTGGTTCAGAAAGCGATACTGTTCATCACAACCTTGAGCAAGAAGTAAATGGGCTGATTCTGGTTCTTGCACATGCTTCTGCTATGGGCCTTTTCCAGGGCCATTTTATAACTTTTTATACTACGTCTTTGCAATGTATTCCTTATTTTCTCTATAATGAAGATCCCAACAATTTTTACCACATTAACATATGTAGATATCAGGGTCCGACAACATATACCTGGAATTTCAGTAGAATTGAAGGGAAGCTGGGATTACTAAGCAGCAATCCAAAACTTGATAAGTAGCCCTTCCTGTGCTCTGTTAGACCTCTCAAACTCCCCAGATATATTAGAAGTCACCTGTATTTTTTACCACGGCTGTTGTCAGTGCAAGCAATATGGCATGCTATGGATGTGACCAGGAGGCTGACTTCTCTCACTTACATTTACAGGACCATGTTTATACGTATCATGTACAACAATAAATATTATCCTGTTTTATTATAACCTGCATTATTCACCATTTTCTAACTAACCATTTTTCTTCTTTTTTTTTAAATTGCGCCTGGGGTGATTTGTTCCCAAAAAAGGCTGAGCTGGCTAATGGACCTTTATGACTTCTTTTCTATCATCACTCACCATAAGCTAAGGTCCATCTCCAAGAACATTATACAAAGCTTTATCTGTGAAGTGAATGCTGTAGTTCAAATAAATAAACTTCAAATGTAAAAACAGTAATGGAAGAATGAATGTACCAAAGGCAGGACATGTTTTTTTTTCATTTAAACAAGTTATTTTTCAAGCACCTAAGGCAATATCTCATGCCATAATATCAATCCAGCAGTGAGATCAAAACAGACAACAATATATAGCTGACCCTTTGTCACATCTCCCTTCTACTGATCCAATATCAGGATAAAAAAACATAACTATGCCCATTTTCAAAATTCTAAATCTATTAGAAATATGATTCTTGACAGATGGCATTGTTCAGCCCGACATTCGGCTCCCTCAAACCACCCACTTTCATATTCCGAGCAGTTGAGTTTAAGGTCTGCAACATGTATAGACAATTCAATTATTGTTGTCCAATTTTGACTTTCAGTGGCAATACCTGGTGGTACATTTAACAGCTAAATACAACTTTCTCTATGAAGAGGAAACAGACTTTAACTTGTGTCAATTTGTCTGAATGGTCAAATGCTCCCCCACACCCTTTAACTGTTTAGAGCAGTGATCCCCATCCAGTGGCTCACAAGCAACATGTTGCTCACAAACTCTTAGAAGCTCTTAGAAACAGGTGCTTATTTTGGAATTCCAGGCTTCGAGGCAAGTTTTGGTTGCATAAAAAACAGGTGTACTGCCAAACAGAGCCTCCTATAGGCTGCCAGTCCACATAGGGGCTATCAAATAGCCAATCGCAGCCCTTATTTGGCATTTCCAGGGACTTTATTCATGCTTGTGTCGCTCCCTAACTCTTTTCACATTTTAAAAAAAAGTTGGAGACCCCTGGTTTAGAGTTTTAGCAATTCACTTCCCAGAGAGAGTATTTAACTCAATGCAAAATAAATTTCTATTTTCATATAGCGAGGCCAGACATCTATGGGAATAAGGGATCTTGGGCAGGGGTTCTTAACCTATAAATTGGGACCCAGAAATGCACCCTGTGCAGTTTATGGCAGTTATGACGTATGCTCTCCTCTTGTCATACCACTTAGAATCACCAAGTATCACTTTTTCAGTAGCCACAAAACTTGAACTACATTAAGCACATACTATTGCTATTCTTTTCGTTTCAGTTTTAAATGTGTCCCTTCAGGGCTGAGCTCTGCTAAACACAGTGTCAACTACAGGTATTTGAGCACAGAATATTGTGAGAATAGCATCACTGTACACCCTATGTTATATACAGGAAAATCCAAGGTTGGACACTGAATACAGATGCCCTTGGGGAATGCTGCAGTGCTACTATCTGTTCTATATTTCATGTATATATATATATATATATATATATATATATATATATATATATATATATATATATATATATATATATATATATTTATTTATTTATTTATCTTGGGAAACAACATTTTACTGAACTATACTCATTACATTAAGGGCTATTCCACACGGGGAGATAGCCACGCGTTTGCGGTCGCGGCGACAAAGCGCCGCGCCAGTCGCCGCGACCGGCGCAGGCGACAGTTTTGTATGGGCGCCTATGTAAAAACGCCTGTGCTAACCACACGAGGCGATGCGCTTTTCAACAGTCGCCTGAAAAAGCCTGGCGAGGCATTTTCAGGCGACTGTTGAAAAGCGCATCGCCTCGTGTGGTTAGCACAGGCGTTTTTACATAGGCGCCCATACAAAACTGTCGCCTGCGCCGGTCGCGGCAACTGGCGCGGCGCTTTGTCGCCGCGACCGCAAACGCGTGGCTATCTCCCCGTGTGGACTAGCCCTAAGGCAGTAAAAAGGCAATTTTGTTTATACCCACTGAATGAGAAGCTTTTCCTCTTATCTCTGTGACAATCATGGAATGTTCCATTGCTTTTGTGGGACCTACAGTAACTACACATAGCAGGACAACGTGCCAATGCTGTAACGCAGAAATGCACCAATAAGTAGCACATCTGTTCTACAGTCCCTACAGTCTGTTTTGACCTGAGACATGTTGGAGAATAGTTCTGTTTTATTTAAATATATTTCTGATGTCAGTTTTTGCAAGGATAATATCACAAATGCTCCAGCTCTGTCCTTATGCATCAGGGGATCCACACAAAGCCATATGTTTACACCTGCCATTGCTATCTCTTTCTGTGGATTTTCCTAGATTAGACAGCAATTGAGTATTTGGGGCATTTTGGAATCCATTGTGCTGCTTATTCAGATGGATTCAGCAGTAATTTATAAAGGCAACTATAATATAAATAATGATGCAAAGTAGAACAGGACTGCTGATTTTACATGAAACCAATTTACATTGTTTCTGTATTATCCTGCTATAGGAAGATATAATGGGGGTCATTTATCAACACTGGGAAAAATTGCCCTTGGGCAGTAACCACTACAACCAATCAAATTGCTGCAGTCATTGTTCTACCTGTAGCTGGCGCAAAAAAAAAAAAGCCAATCATTGATTGGTTGCTATGGGTTACTGCCCACCACCAAATATGCTCAGTGTTGATAAATGAGCCAGAGTATGTTTTTTTACTGTTTTATTCACCCTTGTATTGTACAGTTCTGGGGTTGGTACAGTCTGGCCATTGATTTAGATAATTTATTTGTGTAAATAGCCCTTACAATCATATTCTATTCACACACTGTGTATGTGTTCCATATAAATTCATGTTAAATGTAAGAATGCGGTGAGGGTTATCAGCTAGAAGGGACAGCCAAAAGGTTCAAGAGTGGGATTAGGAGTGGGATCCAAAAAGTGAAGAAGGATCATGTGGGAATCCTGTAATCCTCTAAATGAAAAGCTGCGAGAGAAGGGGGGTGAGGGGAGGGAGTCGCAGGCGGAGAGAAGCGATTGTATTGCCAGGCAGGCTGTTCGGTTTGACTTTGCCTCGCTCAGTGTGTGACTAGATAATCATGCAGCTGCCTCTGTGAGTCGCACTGTGACATGAGAATACTAAGCATCTGCCCTCTCCGATGGACTCTGTCTCTCCTGGCACTCCTCTGCAGCCAGTGGCCGAGGCAAGGATGGAGTCAGCAGCAGCAGGGACACACTGAGGACGACGTTTTTCTTGTGCCCATGAACTCTTCCACTGGCTCCCGGGCTAACTTGGAAGCGGACTTGGCCAATGGGCAGGAGAGCAGCACTGAGGGGGCTGTGGGGGGAAGCCAAACACAAGGGACCAGGAGTCTCCCATCCTCTCCCCCGCCGGGGAACACCTGGGAGCGCAGCAGAGATAGTCTGTCTGTCTCTCCTTCATCCCAGCAGTGCAACATGACGGTGCAGAGACTGCTGCTCACCTCTCTGCTAGTGCGCTGGGGCCGCCAGCTGGGCTTCCAGTGCGACTTGTTGCTCTTCTCCACTAACAACCACGGCAGAGCATTCTTTGCAGCCGCCTACAACCGTGTGGTGTCCCCCGTGGTCATTGAGCACTTGGGTGTGTCCGGGGCACAACAGGAGTTTCGCCTTTGCTTGGGCTGCGGCTGGGGGACTCGGGGCAGAAGGAGCGGACACTTGAGGCACTCACAAGCCTCCAACGCCTTCTCTTTCATCTCCGCTGACCAGCACAGCCCATTGCAAGGGGAATCGCTGAATTTCTGCTGCCTGGATTTCACTCTGGAGGAACTGAGAGGGGAGCAGGGCTGGAGAATGAACCGCAAGCCCATCGAATCCACTCTGGTAGCTTGTTTCATGACTCTTGTCATTATCGTGTGGAGCGTTGCTGCCCTCATCTGGCCCGTCCCCATCATTGCAGGATTCCTGCCCAACGGGATGGAGCAGAGACGTACAAGCAGCAAGTAGACTTTGCATCCAACGAATTCCCATTGTTCACTTATTTTTATTCTAATTTTTCAGGACCGCCTATGTGCAGCAGTGCACTTATTTATACTTGTCTACTTTTAGGAACCAAAAACAAAAAAATATCAAACATTTAAATATAGTTTACTTTGTATAGAGGTACTTAATTGTATTCTGCTCCAACATGCACTGATTTGAGCTCATAATATTGCTCTGACTATAAGGGTTAGGGTTTAGAAGCGAGCCCAGAAGCTAAACGTGGAGAGACATTGTATAGCAGCCCTGCTGGGACTTCTGAGATAAAAATGTGATGATCAGACTTGTATGGAATATGCCTAGCGGAGCAGCTGCTGTGTCACCCACAGGATCAGGCCACAGACTCTGCTCCCTGGGGAAACGAGAAAGGAATAAGCACAAGACTTGTTTCCAGCAGTGGATGTTTATCTCCTATATCAGCATTTCCCAAAGCGTTGGCCAGGATCCCAAGGTGCCAAAATGAAATTTAATTTGGTGGAGGTGTAATGGTTTTCTTGACTATATCAAACAATATTTTAAAGGGATGCTGTCATGGGAAAATGTGTTGTTCTTTTTTTTAAATGCATCAATTAATAGTGCTACTGTAGCAGAATTCTGCACAGAAATCCATTTTTCAAAAGAGCTATTTTAAAGGGGAACCATTAAACGAAAATTTAACATAAGCTTCCTGCTACTGAAATAATAATCATATTATTATTAGAGCTCACTCAAATAACGGATTCCAAAACAAAATAACTGCCTTTTGCACAAATTCTACATGTAGAGAAGACCGGATTTCTGGTGATTTTAATAGAGTGAGCTCTAAATATATAATCTAGGCAAAAAGAGCCCCCCCTATAAGATATATTGGATCATTCGTCTGACTCACAACTCCGGAATGAAGACAGAATGAGGAGAAACAGATGCTGAGAAAGGAATAGTGAAGATAAACTTGATTATTTCAGAAACGGTACAGAATTTTTAATTGCTTGTGTTTAGAAAGTGTTTTATTTCAGTGTGCTGAAGCTAATATTACATTTTCATTTTTGCGATAGTTCCCCTTTAATTTTGAATTCTGATATACAGCTAGACAAATTGTCAAATCCCTAAGTGCCCCCAAGTCATGTGACTCGTGCTCTGATAAACTTCAGTCACTCTTTACTGCTGCACCTCAAGTTGGAGTAATATCGACCCCCCCCCTGCAGCCCATCAGCAGAACAATGGGAAGGTAACCAGATAACAGCTCCCTTGTAGATATAAAAACAGCACTCAATAGTAGAAATCCATGTACCACTGCGACACCTTCAATTACATTGAGTAGGAGAAACAATAGCCTGTCAGAAAGCAGTTCCATAGTGCAATTCTTTCTGAAAGCACATGACCAAGCAAGATGACCTGAGATGGCTGCCTACACACCAATATCACGGGGAAAAAAAATATACACTTGTTGCGTTAAATTTTACATGGTAGAGTGAATCATTCCCAGTGTAAACAGTTTAATTTAGAAATAAACTACACCATAAAAATCATGACATAATACCTTTAAATCTCCATTGGGATCGCCAAGCATTTCCAATAGGAACAAATTCATTTGTATTCTTTTTTTCTGACTTATGGATGAGTAGCACAATGTTATGCGGGCAGTACCCTCAAGGGTCTCTATGGGACATTTCATCTTTCAACACAATGATAAGGGAAGCCTGTAAATTTCTGTGTATAAGGAACTACCGACTGACCCTTTAGCTCAGAGATTATCAAATCAAAGTTTATGTTTAGCTACCAACATTGGGTCCCTCTTTCCTTAGAACTAATGTACTGATGTACTACAGGAGTAAGCATTCATTCTAAACGTTGCCCTAACTGGCCTTTAGTATTGGCCCAAGCCACGGGTACTGGGTGGGAATCCTGTGCCTTAGGTCAGTGATCCCCAACCAGTGGCTCACAAGCAACATGTTACTCACCAACCCTTTTGATGTTGTTCTCAGTGACCTCAAAGCAGGTGCTTATTTTTCTTGGAGTTTTGAGGGCATAAAGACCACGCATACAGCCAAACAGACCTACCTGTAGTCTACCAGTCCGCATAGGGGCTACCAAATAACCAATTACAGCCCTTATTGGGCACCCACTAGGAATCTTTCTCATGTTTGTGTTGCTCCCCAGCTTTTTTATATTTAAATGTTGCTCATAGGTATTTAAAAAAGGTTGGGGACCCCTGCTTTAGAAAGATAAAGGGGTAATTCAGAACTAGGAGTGAGACTGACAAAGCTAGTCATTTGCATTGTACTGTGCAGCATTGAAGTTGTAAAGAGAATGAGAAACCTTATTGTTTTCAAAAGGTTTCACACAATTGTAATCTATGCTTTAGCATCAGTGGTATACAGTAGCTACATGTTTGACACATAACAAAAAACTTTAATATCTAAACTGTTTCTGAGCTGTTTCTACACTGGAATGGGAAACAAATCCAGCTGTTACTGTGCTGGCACAGCTTGACAAAGGGGTTCACCCGAAACGTTGCACTGCACTCCGCTTAATAAACTAGAAGTGTTCATGCAGACCTGTGTGCCATTGGGTTTTTCTTGAGGACTTGCATTGGGAGGTGGCCGAGCCTCCACCTGTGTGCACCAGGCCCATTTTCATCAGCTTACAAGCAGGGTGTTCGAGAATACACAACTTTTCCTGTGCTGGCACTGCCATTGCTTGTATTGCATTCTGTTTATGGAGGCAGGTATAAATCTCTAAACACAGGTTCCATTCTGTCAGTTTGTTTTGTTTTTTTTCTATACACGAATAGACAATCAATCCTTCAAAAGGCCATGGCACACAAGGTTTTCACTGGTCATGCCAGCCTGGAAGCCTTGCTTGCAATCACCCCAGCTGAAGGGAAAGAGAATATCTTATTTGTATTAATGTAAGTAGAATGTACTTTATATATATACATATATATATATATATATATATATATATATATATATATATATATATATATTGTTGTAAGTTTAAATAAAGCGATGTTTGTGGTATTTAATATGTTGACATTTTGTTGTAAACCAGTGCTTGAATTGGGGCGGGATGCGGCGGGATGCCATGCCGCCACTTCTTTTTTTCACCAAATTGCATCCCGCCGGGCAGGATGCAAAGATTTTGCATACCGGAGCTTTTCTGTGCTGACATTTTTTTTACGTCACTTCAAGCGTCCATGCTTGTACTGTCCTGCTTTAAGCTCCCTATAAAGGCTGGCAGTGATTGGACCAGTGTACACATTGAACCTGCCTCCCCTCCAATTGCTGCACAGTTCTTCTTAAGCGCGCGCAAAATGAAAGTGAAATTTGGCCGGGAGAACCTGTCTGGACTCAGCGTCGGACTGTGGGGGACCAGGGCCCACCGGACCTGCAGCACAGCGGCCCCCACACCATTCCCAGCTGCAACCCACCTCAGGGACACCCATTCAGCTCGCCAATCCCCCCCTGCACAGTTTCCTTCGTGTTGCAGCGATCAGCAAGGGAGGTAAGTAGGCAGGAGTGCAGGGAGCGGGTCTGGGTTGGAGGGCCCAAAAGAGCCAATTCCCGCTGGCCTAGTCCGACGGGGGGGCAGTTTGGTTGCAGGAGCAGTGAGTGCCCATATGCAGTCAGGCAGAGTTACCCGATTTCAGCTGTAGTAGCCGAGTTAACAGGTACCGGCAGTATTGATGCGCTGCTGCAGGGAAAGGAAGAGAAGCCCCAGTGTAAGTAACAGCCTGCAGAGTGGAATCCACTCGCCTCCAAAAACGGCAATGTAGGAATCACTTTATTTACTTTGACTACATGCTATCAGTACAGATTGTTACGGATCCGAATTGAATCCTGCATTGTGTTTGTGTACTCACTCCTCCGTCCTGCCATTTATAATGCGCTGATCTAACCCGTTGTGATGTCTCCGTCCTGGCCACAAATCAAGTTGCGATCTCGGCTTCTTTGCAAAGTGCGTATTTTACTTCTGTGATCCGTGCTCCCCCTCAGTCATTGTGCTTTTCAGTCTCCTCTTCCCACTTTAGTTCTTTGTTCTCCTTCCTTGCCCCTCCATACCTTTTTCATATCTCCTTCCTCAAACCTCCCTCTCTGTACTTGTTATTTAGTGCTCCTCTGCAAAGCACATATTTCACTCTGGTGCTCTAACCTCCCCCCTCAGTCACTGTACATTTCTATATTCTTCCTCTGACTTCAGCCTTATTTCATACTATATTTCACTCACTGCTCCTTTTCCATGTCATTTTAACAAATCCTGTTTTAGCAGGCATTTCCAATTTTTAAAAAAGCCACTTCGTTATATATTTTTTATTACAGCCAACGATTAATAAATGGTAAGATTAGTATTTAAATTAAATAGGAACATAAGTAATTTAACTAACTTGTAAGTCCAAATGCAGGCCAATATGAACTTTGCCTGTCTGATTGGCTGGACAAAAAAAAAACATGGCTCTTTTAAATATTAGAAATGCCTGCTTAAACAAGATTGGTTAAAATTAAATAATTAAAAGGATATTGGCTGGAAGTTTGCAGTATTATGTAAAACATTATGGGCAGGAAGTTAAAATGGGTACCTCATAGAAAATGAACAGTGAACTATAGTATTAAATAATGCAGAAGTCAGAGAGAGAAGAATGAAAAGTACAAAGACTGAGGTGGGAGCACAGAAGTAAAATACTCACTTTAGAGGAGCAAGATCTCAACTTGATTTGTGGCCAGGACAGAGACACAATGAGGGAGATCAAAGCATGATATATTGCAGGACAGAGGAATGACTACAGCTTTTTACCATGTGTGAGTACAATTCCTGGCAGGCTGCATTCATTTATATATGAAATTGTCTATGTGCCTCCCTGCTATGGGTTCTGGGGATATTTATACATGAAATTGCCACGACGCCATCCTGATTTAGTTGGGGGCGTGGCAACAAAAGGGGGCGTGGCCACCAGAAAAATTTTCGGGGGGCGCTGCGCGCGCCACATCTTTCCTCGTACCAGACCATTTCTGTGGGCGGGGCTGCACATCACACATACACCATCCCTTCACCTTTTTGTTCCCAATTCAAGCACTGTTGTAAACTATCATTTTTTATACTATAGCACAGGTTTTGTATGCCTTTATTTATAGTTCCTTATATCTACTTCTATCTTTTGTCTGTAAACATAAGAAAATGATTGTATGAGTAACTGTGTTATTAAATCATTTACTTTCAATGTAAAATAGTTCTGCAGTTTGTCTAGTAAATAGTAAGTTTATACCAGAGATGCTTTGTCCAAGTGAAGCAAGAGTGAACACCAGAGCTTGCACTCAGCTATCCGGCAAATACATATAATCCACAATATTTCATCATTTACACTCACTTCAATGTGTCAAAACTACATTCTACACAAGAGCTAGCTTTGCTTTAATCTGACAGTATTAGTTAAATATATACTTTCAGACTGAAATGGAAATACATACTGTATATCCCTGTGTTGCATTTTGACAGCAGGCTCAGTGATTCCGTAGGCTGTACAGAATGAAGACAAGCGTGGTTGTAACCAAATGCCCTTTCATAAACAGATATTTTTTGTTTTGACAAGTAGGTTTATCACTTAAATATAAAAGACAACGAGGAGCCATCTGGTGAAAGACAGTGGAAAACAGATGGCTCGTAACTAAAGTTTTGTTCTGAAACATTTTTAAAGTAGATGAGTTTACTAAGCCTATTTGGACTTGATAAAGGGTTTGGGGGTCAAAATATTACCCTTTGTGATTATGTATATGGGCTAAAATTTTACACCACTGACTCTTGGTGTGCTAATTAATTTTCTTTACTGATGTTACTGGCCCCTTTGCACTATTAAATTTGCTATTTTTCTTCCACTGCCGGAAGTGATCACTGAACAGCTCCCAGGTTCACAAAAGCTATATTAATGGGCAGATTTGTCAGGTCGAATTTTGATTTATGTGAAATTGTTTACTCTAATAAATTCGAATATACTCACAACTTGAATGGGAACTTATTTAAGAAACAATTTGAACGTCTAATATTCGATCGAATAGTCTGACCCTAAAATTCAAATTGAATTCAAATCGAAACGGACCTCTACGATTGACTTAACAAGATCAAAAGGTTATTATCACAGTTTATTATAACTTGAATTGATTTGTGTAGAGGTGTATTTACTAAACGACAATTTACAAAGAGCAGACAGTAATAACCCCACACTATCAGATTCTTTTATTCTAAAATTAATTTAAAATTATACAGTACCCTTAAAGTGCATCAATCAGTGAAAAGTTGTTCGTGCTTAGTGTAATCGATTCAATACTAGCTTAGCAACCAATTAATTTATCGATAAAACAACCAATTAATTTATGAATTCATTTAATCAATTTGTAGTTCATTAATTAAAGTGCTTGTGCTTAAATATACAATCAATTAACTATGAATTAATTTTAGATCATCAATCAATGAAGGTGCCAGTGCTAATAAATATCAAATTCTAAAAAAGATTTTTTTTAAAATAGCTTTTAACCGTTTGCCAGCAATTCATGAAATAAAGGAGATTGAAAAGGAAAACAAAGTACAGGTGGAGGTGTAATAAATCTCACATTTGAATTTACATTTGAATTGGGGGATTAATATTCGAATGTGTGAATTTTAACACCAAAACAACCTTTAATAAATCTGCCCCTTAATTTGCACAGAGGCAAATTTGTTTGCAGAGAGACATACATTTTTTATTGCAAATATATTTACCATTACCGACTTTTATTCCATTTTCCCTACAGTGGGTTGAGCTCGCCATTATTGTACATACTTTTAGGAAGTGTTTGATTACAGTGAACTTGCTCAGGTGTATTTATTTTGATAAAATGTGTAGCTTCTCCAGTGTTGATATCCATCTATCAGTGTGTTGGGAGGCTGTGCTTAAATGGCAGCTTGTTTGTAGGCAGCTCAGCTCTTCAGGACACAAAGATCCCCAGATACTAAATTAGCAACATTAAAGAAAAAAAGACAAGTGCCAACAGTCCAGATTATTATAAACCTGAATAAAATGTATTTGTCTAAGATCTAATAACAGAAGTTGTAGTATACATTGTATATCAGATAAACAGATAATAGTCCCTTGTTTCTTTAGCATCTGTATATGTTATTGCAAACTTCCCCTGTCTCTCCCATCTTATGCCACAAGTGTGCACACCTGCACTATTAGTCTCCAAATAGGTTCTCAATCTAGTTTCCAGCTCGGCTAGCAAGGTGACAGCATCTGGAACAGTCCATACAGCACAACTGGAGAGTAGGTAGAGGGAGCCAGTCCAGATGCTACGGATCTCCCAAATGGTATAGCATGTATTTATTTTGCTTGTGCTAATGTATAAGCCATCTGTAATGTAATAAATGACAGATGGCAAGGCCATACAGTTTAAACTAGGGGAGAAGTGTCTAATGGGACATTGGTTTTTTCACGGCTAGATCCTCCCATGCCGCTAGCATCTATGGCTTTTAAAGGAGACAGATTGCACAAACCAAGGCACAACAAGTGAGGGGGCCACCAAAAGTAAAAAGGGGGGGTATGAGGGTGCAATAACCACATGAGCTTAGCCAAAGCTCCTGGCAAATACAAGACTAGGGGAGATTGTGGATGCACACCTAAGGCCAATTTCAAAAAGTTTAAAGCCCTGTCTAAATGATTCAAGTAAATATGCAAGTGCATGTAATTTTGAAACAGGGTTTTTTTTGTTACAAAGTTATGATCATAATATTGATAAGCCACCATACCACGTCAAGGTAAAACCCCACATGGTGGTCCCTAACTTATTTATCTTTAGTCATAGTAAAAAAGGAACATTACCTCTCTGTGTAGTAACAATTCTTTATGTAAACATCTCCAGTGCTTTGGTTTCAAACTCTGTGCTAAATCCTCCCCCGCCAACTGCTAAGCGGCTTTTAAGAGGGAGAGACTGCCTTAACCAACGCCCATTTTAGAAAAGTAGAAGTCAGGTGTTGTAATTAAAAACAAAGTAGAGTGATATGTGCAGTTGCACAATAGTGTGTATACATGTGTAAGTGAAATGTGAAGGTGTGTATGGTAGTGGTAAGGGAAAGTGTATGTGTGTTTGGGAGTATGTATGAAAGTAAGCATAGAATGAAAGGGTGTAAAAGAGAAATAAATGAAAGACACAATAAGTGTGTGTACATAGAGAAGTGTCTAATGGGACATTGGTTTTTTCACGGCTAGATCCTCCCATGCCGCTAGCATCTATGGCTTTTAAAGGAGACAGATTGCACAAACCAAGGCACAACAAGTGAGGGGGACCACCAAAAGTAAAAAGAGGGGGTATGAGGGTGCAATAACCACATGAGCTTAGCCAAAGCTCCTGGCAAATACAAGACTAGGGGAGATTGTGGATGCACACCTAAGGCCAATTTCAAAAAGTTTAAAGCCCTGTCTAAATGATTCAAGTAAATATGCAAGTGCATGTAATTTTGAAACAGGGTTTTTTTTGTTACAAAGTTATGATCATAATATTGATAAGCCACCATACCACGTCAAGGTAAAACCCCACATGGTGGTCCCTAACTTATTTATCTTTAGTCATAGTAAAAAAGGAACATTACCTCTCTGTGTAGTAACAATTCTTTATGTAAACATCTCCAGTGCTTTGGTTTCAAACTCTGTGCTAAATCCTCCCCCGCCAACTGCTAAGCGGCTTTTAAGAGGGAGAGACTGCCTTAACCAACGCCCATTTTAGAAAAGTAGAAGTCAGGTGTTGTAATTAAAAACAAAGTAGAGTGATATGTGCAGTTGCACAATAGTGTGTATACATGTGTAAGTGAAATGTGAAGGTGTGTATGGTAGTGGTAAGGGAAAGTGTATGTGTGTTTGGGAGTATGTATGAAAGTAAGCATAGAATGAAAGGGTGTAAAAGAGAAATAAATGAAAGACACAATAAGTGTGTGTACATAGAGAAGTGTCTAATGGGACGTTGGTTTTTTCACGGCTAGATCCTCCCATGCCGCTAGCATCTATGGCTTTACAGTTTAAACTGCCAGGAAAAGCTGATTGACAGTAGTTTATAAAACAGTAAAATAATGTGTTTTTTGAGCAGAAGAATAATGGAGAAAACATACCAGGCCAAAAACTTTTTTTCATCCAAGCATAGATGGTCCCAGGGCCAAATGATCGGATTGTAATGGCAGGCATACAAGCCGTCAGAGTAAGGTCCATATATTAACGGCAGATAAACTGCCAAATCAATCTAAAGGGCCCAAATGGGCAGATTAAATCTGCCCGTGTATGGCCACTTTAAGAGCTTGGAGTGCCCAAGTGCAGAAAATTAGCTTGGGTCTCGATCCCCTTAGTACTTCACAAAACACAATAAAACCATTAAGCACCACCATCACCAGGTCTCTGCAGGTACTTCTGGAATTCCCATACTACTCTGCTGAGGTAGAAAACAATACTTTCAATTAATCTACCCATAGAAGCCAATATATAATTAGCTTTTATTTGTCTTCTGTAGGTAGAAGAAGTTTATTGTTAGGCATGGATGCTGTAAGATGTGCCGGGAGATTGCCAAGATCCCTTACCTCCTGGTGCGTCTCTGCTCGGTTGCTGGTTGTTGGCGTTTGACGCTGAGTGTCATGACGTCATGCTTTGATGCTGGATTTTGAAAATTGGAGCCAAATGCTCTTTAAAAGGCCAATTCGTCATTTTGGATGTGCCCAATCTGGTTTCAGTTATCTGTTCCTGTCTGATTGTGTTTGATATTCCTGGTTTTGACTTCTGTCGATTCCTGACTACGACTTCTGCCGCCTGCCTTGAACCCTTCGCCTGACTACGTCTTCTTCTTTTCCCTTGCTGTTACCTCGCATACGGAATTGTTACACACTACTTGTTAACTTCCACAGCAGAAAGCCCGGGCCCCAAAAGGGCATTGGTGAATACCGGAACCCACAGGATTCTCCTTTGCATCCGCAGGTACTACCGCTGAACAAGGTTCCTGTTAACGTGGTAGTTACAGATACTATGCAAGGGCACAATAGACTTGTGGTAGTAAATGAGCCCCAGTGGGTCAGTGTTCTAAGCACTGCTTATCTGATGCTGATTTCTGACTAGGAAACCATCTAAAAGTAGGAAAGCAAAATAAAAAGGGGCTGAATATAGCAATTTATTTTGCTATTTTAGACTTGCTGCTTCTCACAAACAAATAGATAATCTCAGCCAGCTATAGCTATAATTATCCAGACTTAAGAAAACAGTTACCTTAGTCATATAAGTGCTCAAGTCTTTATTACAACCTATAAATGCTTTATAGTGACAAGTTGGTGACAAGCAGGTAGGTAGGCAACTAAGGTAAGTGCTGCCAAATTGCACCTGCTTCAGACACAATAGGTGCCATTAACTACCTACGGTGTAAAAAGTGCAAGAACTTGTCCTGCAGGTAGAAGAATTACCACAGGTCTCTGTGCTCTGAAATTTCCTGCATTTGTTCCACAAATACACAGATGTCTGCGTTCATCAGCACTGTATTTATATTGGTGTGGGTCATTTAGAGCCCTTTACTTCCTTGTGGTAGGTGAGGACAGGGCTAAAAATTGTCCCTAAATCTGGAAAACGAAGTAAAAGGCAGGTACCAGTTTAAACCAAAATGTTGAATCCAGGTGTCAAATTTTTAATTTAAAAAATAACATTTTTATTTTATTTTGCCTTATGAAACAACAAATTAAACAACAACTTTATGCTTTTGGTGTCACCAGGGACACGAGCCTATGATTAAGAGGCCCTGATGACCCAAAATGCACAAGGATGTTCTTTTTTTAATCACACTGTAAAATAACATTTGTATTTTTTAAATTACCTTATGCTGAAGGTCTGGGGCATGAGCACTCGGACCCACCAGTTTATGCGGTAAGCCTATACCACAGTCTAGTGAACTAACATTTCTTCTTTGTTTGTGCCTAAAGCTGCACTCTGCACAGATTCTTCTTTTTATGTGGCCCTTAGTACTCTTGCACTGGCATATGGGGTGTCATTAAATTACATAAGATGTTGAAAAAAATGTGGAACAATTATCGGTGGGAGCAAAGATAGTATAGCTGTGTTCAATGTGTTCAACCAATGTTCCAAGCAAGGTTAGAGAAACCGCACACCTTACCTACCCAAGAAATCTTCTCTTCGTGCTCAATGATAGATGAATCGGCCACCTCACATCCAAGTATGAAGAAATTCACCGGCACACAAGAATTGCCCTGCTAACGCAATCAGTGTTATCACTACTGGGGACTTGCTAGGGTAAAATGCAGAGTTAAAATATGGTCAAGCAATGCTTGACAAAGGGGTATAGCCCTGAAACGTTGCATTTCTGCAAAGAAACATGCAAGGGGGTCTCCCTGTTTGAACCTGCCGTGTAATTGAATGCTTGGGAGGGTACCATATTATTCAATGACTGCGGTAAGTCTTACTGCGCCACGGTCTTGCCTGTCACTCCTGAGACGTCTATACAGCCCTAACCGTTAGCTTACTACGGTCGCACACTCAAGAAGCCGCCAAAGATGTGCGAGGACTATATTGAAGACATAACAGGCAAAGCCAAAGACCGAGCAGCAGCAATCAGGATGAAGAGCCACATGAGGCTCCAGAGCCGCAGGTTGCCTACCCCTGGTCTAGGTGCTTGCATACAGACACCTTTCTATACATCCAGATGGTTGCCGGTTCATCCACCCTGTCTAATTCCATGGAATTAGTGAAAATTCAACTCTTATTTGTATTCAATATATGAGGTGTCAAGCAGACACAATGGAATAGATCGTTTTAAGAAAGGCTTGGTGGGTAAAAAAAATGCAAGATTACTGAAATTAATTCTTCAGCAGTATTGGCACCCAAGTCAATTCAACTTGGTCTGGTGGCCTATCTGCTAGACCCAACTGCTTGCTCACACATCTCTCCCCCTCCACACATAGGGGCAAATTTACTAAAGGGCGAAGTGGCTAACGCTAGCGAAAATTCACCAGTGTGACGTCATTTTGCCACCTACCCTAGCGCTATAGAGTAGATAGGGATGGTCCAAAAAAAGTTTACATTTTTTCTAAGTCCCAAAAAAACGCTGGCGTCTTTTACTTTTTATAGGGTGATAGGCTGAAAAAGATCGAATTTTTTTTTTTAGGGTACCCTACTTCCCCCCTACATTTGTTAAAATATGGCACCTAAACTATACCGTGGGCACATTTGTAGGGCATTAGAATACATTTATTAAGGTTCCCTGGCCTTGTGTAGTATAATGTGCTTGCTGCTGCATATACGGCCATTGTACTTTAACTGCAAATTTGCCTTCACAACTTCGCAAACAATCAGTAACTTGTGCGCAACTTCGGATCTTCATGATTATGCGCAGCCTTGGTGAATCTACGCCTGGCAAAGTGCGGCGAAGTAAACGCTGGCGCAACTTCAGAGGTAAGTAAATTTGCATTTTGCCAGCTCCCCACAGCAAACTGCCCTGTACACCACCCCCGCACCGACACTGGCCCACATAGCCCCCACTGTTTGCTTTCTATGGTAACCTGATGCTTCTCCAATTGCACTCCCTGCCCAAAGTATGTGCTTCTGCTGCCTACCCCTAGTTCTGGAACTACTCTACTTTTTTTGCCTTGTTTGGATAAACTAGAAGTTAGACAGGTTTCTCTTAGACAAAAGGATGGATTTGATGTGTGTATTTTCTAAATCATATAATATGTGACTACATTGCCTACAAAAACATACCACAAATGTAATTTCAAACTTTCTGATTTACTACTACAGGTGTGGGACCTATTATCCAGATTGCTCGGGACCTGAGGTTTTCCGGACAACAAGTCTTTTCATAATTTGGATCTTCATACCTTAAAGTGATAATGACACTAATATTTTCAAAATATTAATCTGCATTAAAAGTTACATATAGGTCATGTTGATCGTTTTTTGACGATAGTTATGCTTTTGTAAGTGATTATTACTTCCTAAACCTGACCGTTTTGCCAACCTGACTATCCCATCTCAGCTTGTCATGACTACTGCTGCACAAATATGGCAGCCCCCTCATAGAGGATCATAGGGGTAAGAAAGGTAATGTAAAGCATAAGGCAAATATGTTTATGGCAAAATTATAAATAGCATTCAAAGATAATGTTATGATGGATATAAAAAAAGGTTATATTCCGGATGTCAGTATCTCTTTAAGTTTATTAGAAAACCAGGTAAACATTAAATAAACCCAATAGGCGGTTTATGCTTGAAATAAGGATGAATTATATCTTAGCTGGGATCAAATACAAGTTACTGTTTTATTATTACAGAAAAAAAAGGAAATCATTTTTAAAAATGTGGATTATTTGATTATAATGGAGTCTATGGGAGAAGGCCTTTCCGTAATTCGGAACTTTTTGGATAATGTGTTTCCAGATAATGGATCCCATACCTGTAGTAATATTTATGGGATCACTGATTTGATTTGTGCGTCTCTGTAGATATATATATATTCATCCATAAGTACTGTTTGTAATAATTACAGACCAATTTCATAGCTTCACTTAGATCTAAAACTTTATGTAAAAATCTTGGCTGAAAGAATAAAACCTTTGCTACCACATATTATTCACAGAGACGGAGAAGGTTTTGTATCAGTAGGGAAACAAAAGATAATAATCAACAAAGTCATAAATTGGACCCTCTGGAGTTATAAAACCATAGGGCTTTTTCTGCTCCTATCAAGGGAAGTAGAAAAGGCCTTTGATATAATATTTAATAGATTTGGTATTTTTGCCAAAAGCCCTAAACGCTATAGGAATATCAAATAATTGTCAGACAAAAATAATAAGTGTACTATACAAAATAAGAACTAAGCAAACGTGTCTCTTATCTCCTCTTCTTTATATTATCTGTATGGAATTTATCCTATAAGCTATAAGTAAGAATGCAAATATAGGGCGACTAATGACTGGAGTAACAGAATATACAGTAAGGCTGCTGCATTTTCAGATGACCTATTATTGACCTATCACAAACCTACTTGTATCCCTACCCACTATCTTAAAAGAATTAGCATAATATTGAATCTGCTCTAAGTACAAAATACATATGGAGAAATCTGAAGTTTTACTGATTGGGATTTCACCTAACTTATTAGAGAAGTTCTACAAAGTAATTTAAAATTTAAATGGCAAACAACTTTATTACATACTGTAACTAGTAGTTAAAATTACTACTGACCCAAGGAAATTATTTGAAACAAATTACCCTCCCTTATTATCAGAAATAAAGGAGTTACTTAAGACCTGGTTTAAGAAAAGGGATTACTTGGACTGGGAAAATTTATACTAATAAAATGTGTGTATTGCCAAAATATATTTGTTTAATACCCTCCCAGTTGTATTGCATATTATTGAACTGTCAGTCACAACTCATGTTTTAAGGATTATGCCTGTGGAGTAGGAACTCTATATTACACATAAGCATGGAGGAGGGTTCCTCTACTGCAGGGATCCCCAACCTTTTTTACCCGTGAGCCACATTCAAATGTAAAAATAGTTGGGGAGCAACACAAGCATGAAAAGTTCCCAAATAAGGGCTGTGATTGGTTATTTGGTAGGCCCTATGTGGACTGGCAGCCTACCAGAGGCTCTACTTGGAACTATACTTAGTTTTTATGCAATTAAAACTTGCTTCCAAGTCAGGAATTCAAAAATAATCACCTGTTTTGAGGCCACTGGGAGCAACATCCAAGGGGTTGGAGAGCAACATGTTGCTCACAAGCTACTGGTTGGGGATCACTGCTCTACTGCATAATGTTGAACTATAACTCACAAATTGTGTGAAAGATTATGGCTGGGTAGCAGAAACCTAAATCATAATAAGGTATAAAGGAGGACTCATTTGAACTCCTGAGAAGTGTTGGAAACACAGTGTTGTAGGGTTGCCACCTCATCCCTTTAAAACCGAATACACATATGGAATCCACAGCCTGCTAATTAGCAATTCATTTAGATGCATGATGGATGGCTGCACATAAGGGCTAAAATACATGGTGCGCCTTCTTCAGATCTGACGCAATGAGAGGAAGCGGATGTGACGAGACGGATGTGCTGAATATAATGTAAGTAATAGAAATGTCAGCAAATACAAAAGGGGGGTTGTGGGAGCACCCACATTGCTAAGAAAAAATATATATAAGTATAAGGGAAGTGCTACTGACATAACCAAATGGGTCAGTGCACATTCCCTGGGCCCTTGTCTAAGTAATTCAGTAGATATGCAAATGCATGTATTCACAAAGACAGGGCTTTTTAGTTACAAAGTTATGATCATAAAGTTGAAAAGCCACCATACCATGTCAAGGTAAACCCCATATGGCGGTCCCTAACTTGTTTACCTCCAGTCATAGTATTGAGGATCCTGTGTCTCTCTGCATAATAGCATTAGTTAAAGTAGAAGTCTGCTGAACCTTGGTTTCTGTGTGAGGGCTAAATCCTCCCACGCTGCTAACTTGCAACTTTTAAGAGAAAGTGATTGCCCAAAACTAACGTTTTTAAAAAAGTGTATTAATATGGTGTGGTTAAACGCATAGGGCCACAATTAATTGATAGGTGCTACAAACCACAGGAAGCTTAGCCAAAGCTTCAGGCTAGAAATGTCAGACCTACAAGCTGTGTGCATCCGCCATTACATGAGTAAAGACGCAACGTGCGGCATTCACATCCAGCAGTCGTGTCCTGTCAGATGCACGCAGCTTGTAGGTTCCTGTCTCTAGTGTCTCAGTCTGGCAGCTCAATGATCCAGGAGTATTCAGAACTGTTATAATTTGCTACATTTAGTGGATACACTTAGTTGATTAAAAAGCAGGACTGGAGCAGAACTGGGAGGGAAAGACAAGGCAGGAACAGAACAAGGAAAGATAGGGAGGAAAGGTAGAGCAGAGCAGACAGGACAAGGCAAGAAGGCTAGCGCTGAAACCCTTAGTTAGGGATAATGCCACACTGCTAGTCTGGGAAACAATACTCCAGCAAGGAGTGTTTGGAGGGCTGGTCTAATAAAGGGCAGAGTCAGCCCTGATTGGCTGACTGCAACCAATCAAGCTGCTGCTGGGCTGGGGCTGCAGATGCCAGGAAACGTATAGTGAGCTCATCTGGCCCAATGGATAAGGCATCGAGCCAGAAACCCAAAGATCCTTGGCTCGAATCCCAGCAGACCCTGACATTCTGCTTAGCAGGGACAAAGATAACAAATTTAACAATTTAATAGAGTCAGCGACCCCACCCCCCTCCCCGAGCAACTTTAGAAGGTAAAAAAGGAAACTTTACACTTCAATATTAGATAAAATCTCACAAATAGAAAGTAATTGGGAAAAGTCTTTATTTCTGGAAAACTATCTGAAACCAACTAAACTGAAAAAAGTTTTGAAGGTGAACAAACCCTTTAACTAGATTGTGTTGGTATTAATGTGCCCAACAATACTCCACTGTTCTTTTATTCAATTATATTTTATAAGTAATGGGTTGCAGGAGTACTCCCACAAATAATTTTCAAGGTAGTTCATTCAAACCTTTGTTGGAGGTGTAATACAGATGTGGGCAAATTAACACACATTTGGTATACTTGTCAGAAACTGCAAGTGGTTTGGTCTCAACAATTTGTGCTAAATTTATAGGTTGCACAGTAAATTTAGATGCCTCTTCAATAAGTATTTTATCTTTTACCAAAATAGATATTGTACTCCAACTTTTAATGGTTGCCAAAGCATTCATTCCAATGCATTGGAGAAAAGAGCCCACCTACAATAGAATATTGGTACCAGTTGGTAAATGAAATATACATACTGTAAATATTTTAATTTTAGAGTAGTTGCCATGGAAAGAATATGTAGGAAGGAAAGTGTAAGGGTTACAGCGTGGAACCGCTGTGATAGTGGATAGCCATTCCATTGGGAGAGGATATGGCGGAAGCCCAGGGGTGTACCCATAGATGGTAAGGGAGGCAGACATGGTGAAAATAAAGCAGGTTTACTTGGAGCTTGCAAATAACACAGGAACAGTTCAAAATAAGGTAATTACCAGGAAGGTGAGGATAAGGAAACAATGCTGGAACAAGGCAACACAGGAGCTTGGAATCCAGGAGCTTGGGATACAGGTAAGGAATCACAGGAACAAGATACAGCGACCAGATACAGGATACGAATACAATTAATGACTCAGCCCTGAGCAAGGCTCAGGGCGGGGTTAATAAAGGGACGGTAATTGGGAATGGGAAACACATGAGGGTAAACGAGGTGGGTGGAGAATGGGGAGGAACACACTAGAAACTGACAGGTACATGAAACACAAGACACACAAGGGTAAGGATCAGCCTCAAAGAGCCCCCAGTGGCTCAAAAGAACAAACAATGTCCAGAATCTGGGAAATAAAGGTTCGAGTCCCGGGCTGATCCTTACAGTACCCCCTCCTTAAGGGTCGACCTCCGGGCGACCCAACGAAAGACCCCCATCCTCTTTAGTCCAATGACTGGAGATGGGGACAAAAGTTTGCCAGGGTCAAAGGCTGGAGAGCCGCCAGGGTCAAAGGCTGGAGAGCCGCCAGGGTCAAAGGCTGGAGAGCCGCCAGGATCGGAAGCCGGATCAGAGAAGTCGCCAGAGTCAGATCAGAGAAGTCGCCAGGGTCAGGAGCCAGATCAGATGGATGGCCAGAGTCAGGAGCCAGATCAGAGAAGTCGCCAGGGTCAGGAGCCAGATCAGATGGATGGCCAGAGTCAGCCTGCATAGCAGAAGAACCAGTCAAGGCACCCATTACAGGTGGCGGACCAGCAGAGGCACCCATTACAGGTGGCGGACCAGCAGAGGCACCCATTACAGGTGGCGGATTGCCCAGGACAACAGGAAGACCACCACGAATAGCAACAAGACTGGTAGACTCTGGAGCACCAGAACTATCAGATCCTGCAGCAGGAATGGCAGGTCTAGAAGTAGATTTGTCCGTGGGCCCAGAGGCCATGGTACACAGGTCCTCACAGGCTGAACCCAGCAAGGCTGTTGGCACAGAGGCTGGAAACGGCAAGGCTGCTGGCACAGAGGCTGGAAGCGGCAAGGCTGCTGGCAAGGCTGCTGGCACAGGAGCTGCAGGCGGGACCACTGGCACAGGAGCTGCAGGCGGGACCACTGGCACAGGAGCTGCAGGCGGGACCACTGGCACAGGAGCTGCAGGCGGGACCACTGGCACAGGAGCTGCAGACACAGGAGCTGCAGACAGGACCGCTGGCAAAGGAGTTGCAGACTGGACTGTAGGAACTGGAGCTGAAAACGTAATGGGAGACATGGAAATTGACAGAGACAGCTTTCGGGGAGCCGGCACAGGAACAGGCAGCTTTCGGAGAGCCGGCACAGGAGGCAGCTGCTGGGGGCCTGGCATTGGAACAAGAGGCAGCTGCTGGAGGACCGGCACTGGAACAAGAGGCAGCTTTCGGGGAGCCGGCACTGGAACAAGAGGCAGCTGCTGGGGGACCGGCACTGGAGCAAGAGACTGCTTTCGGGGAGCCGGCACTGGAGCAAGAGGCAGCTGCTGGGGGACCGGCACTGGAGGCAGCTGCTGGGAAGCCGGCACAGCAGACAGGACAGGCTGGGAAGCCGGCACAGCAGACAGGACAGGCTGGGAAGCCGGCACAGCAGACAGGACAGGCTGGGAAGCCGGCACAGCAGACAGGACAGGCTGGGAAGCCGGCACAGCAGACAGGACAGGCTGGGAAGCCGGCACAGCAGACAGGACAGGCTGGGAAGCCGGCACAGCAGACAGGACAGGCTGGGAAGCCGGCACAGCAGACAGGACAGGCTGGGAAGCCGGCACAGCAGACAGCCAGTCGTCGGGAAGGTCCAGCTGGACACTTGGGTAGCCGATGCTGCTGCGAAGCCTCCTCTCTTGGGGGTACTAGGCACGGCAGAAGCCCCATTTTGGGAGGCACAGAACATGACAGAAGCCCCTCTTCTGGGGGCACAGGACAAGGCAGAAGCCCCTCTTCTGGGGGCACAGGACAAGGCAGAAGCCCCACTTCTGGGGGCACAGGACAAGGCAGAAGCCCCACTTCTGGGGGCACAGGACAAGGCAGAAGCCCCACTTCTGGGGGCACAGGACAAGGCAGAAGCCCCACTTCTGGGGGCGCAGGACAAGGCAGAAGCTGGTCCAGGACTGGAGGTAGCTGTTGCAGAGGGGTAGCAGGACCGGGAACTGAAGCAGACCGCTGTGGGGTAGAGGGCCCAGGAATAGACTGCGGAGGGATGGCTGGCGCTGGAACAGGAGCAGACTGCAGAGGCATAGCTGGCGCTGGAACAGGAGCAGACTGCAGAGGCATAGCTGGCGCTGGAACAGGAGCAGACTGCAGAGGCATAGCTGGCCCTGGAACAGGAGCAGACTGCAGAGGCATAGCTGGCCCTGGAACAGGAGCAGACTGCAGAGGCATAGCTGGCCCTGGAACAGGAGCAGACTGCAGAGGCATAGCTGGCCCTGGAACAGGAGCAGACTACAGAGGCATAGCTGGCCCTGGAACAGGAGCAGACTGCAGAGGCATAGCTGGCCCTGGAACAGGAGCAGACTGCAGAGGCATAGCTGGCCCTGGAACAGGAGCAGACTGCAGAGGCATAGCTGGCCCTGGAACAGGAGCAGACTGCAGAGGCATAGCTGGCCCTGGAACAGGAGCAGACAGCGGTGGGGATTTCAAAGGCCAAGAAACTGGAGGTGGACGACCAGACACAGGCCAGATAGCAGTTTGTAGCTCATCTTCGCTCGAATCTGAATCTTCCCAGCCCACATCGAAGACTGAATCCTCCCAGTCATCGTCAGAGAGAAAATCCTGATAGACATCATCACAGAAATGGGAGCCGACTTTTGCCTCATTCTCCCCACCCCAAGGGAGTTGTAGTTCCACATCGGGACAAGAAAGCATAGAGGGTTTTCCCAAGGGCTTCTTGTTTGGCTGAGTCATTCTGTAAGGGTTACAGCGTGGAACCGCTGTGATAGTGGATAGCCATTCCATTGGGAGAGGATATGGCGGAAGCCCAGGGGTGTACCCATAGATGGTAAGGGAGGCAGACATGGTGAAAATAAAGCAGGTTTACTTGGAGCTTGCAAATAACACAGGAACAGTTCAAAATAAGGTAATTACCAGGAAGGTGAGGATAAGGAAACAATGCTGGAACAAGGCAACACAGGAGCTTGGAATCCAGGAGCTTGGGATACAGGTAAGGAATCACAGGAACAAGATACAGCGACCAGATACAGGATACGAATACAATTAATGACTCAGCCCTGAGCAAGGCTCAGGGCGGGGTTAATAAAGGGACGGTAATTGGGAATGGGAAACACATGAGGGTAAACGAGGTGGGTGGAGAATGGGGAGGAACACACTAGAAACTGACAGGTACATGAAACACAAGACACACAAGGGTAAGGATCAGCCTCAAAGAGCCCCCAGTGGCTCAAAAGAACAAACAATGTCCAGAATCTGGGAAATAAAGGTTCGAGTCCCGGGCTGATCCTTACAGAAAGAGACCCAATGATTGCTCAATTAATGCTAACTTTAAATAAGATAAATAAAACACTAGAATCCAGGAGATATTTATCCACATTTGCTGGGATAATAACCAGAAGCTTAAAGGAACAGTTCAGTGTAAAAATATAGACTAGATAAATAGGCTGTGCAAAATAAAAAAAGTTTCTAATATAGTTGTTAGCCAAAAATGCATATAGAAAGGCTGGAGTGAACTGAAGTTTAAAGCAACTTTAAGGGGGACCACATGGGACATAATTCCTTTAAACAATGATTTTAAAATAGTTAATTGTCAGTAAATCAGGTGTATTTGGCTGTATGGAACATTCTATTCCATTTACTTATTGGTTGGTTATATATAAGGATTTAAATATATGATTGACATATTATTGTACCTAAATAATGTTCTATGTACAATATTTGATACATTTGAATAAATGTTGAAAAATAAATATCCTAGGTAAAACCACTAGTATTCACTTGCAGCTTGAGATTTATTGTTGCTGTTAAAGGAAAACTATACCCTCAAAATGAATATTTAAGCAACAGCTTATATTGTATTGCGTGACATATTATAAGATCTTACCAAACTGGAATATATATTTAAGTAAATATTGCCCTTTTGCGTCTTTTTCCTTAATCCCCCATTTTGTGATGGCCTCTTTGTTGCCTCAGAGATCACCTGACCAGAAATACTGCAGCTCTAACTGTAACAGGAATAAGTGTAGAAGCAAAAGACAGAACTTTGTCCATTCATTGGCTCATGTGACCTAACATTTATGTGTACCATGTCGATCATGGGATCCTTGGGTGCGGCCCTTTTTTCTTATTTTTCTGAAATATTTATTATATATTTCAGATTTTTTTTATTTAGGATTACCCAATGGCACATACTACTAATAAAGGATATTATTATGAAAATGTTTTATTTACATGAAGCATGGTTTTACATATGAGCTGTTTTATGCAATATATTATTATGGAGACCTACATTGTTCTGGGTATAGTTTCCCTTTAATAGTATATAGACAGGTGCTGGCTGCCATTGTGGTAGAGTAACTAGAGATAAAGTAGACCCTGTAATGGCTTGGAGGTATAGGAGTTATAAGGGGCCCAGTGGGGAACTGACAGATGAACAATTTCATGAAAATGTCTTATTACTAAAGTCTAGAGAGTAGTGTCGGACTGGGACACCAGGGGCCCATCCAAAAACCTTAGACCAGGGGCCCACTCTCAGTACTAATATTCGTCATCTCCTCAATCAACCTCTATTCTCCTAGTTTTCTTTACATGCTATAATCTATTATTCCATCTATTTAGCCTATTTGTTCTCATATTAATAGGAGAGGGGGATGGTGGTCAGCACAGCTTTTCCAAATGGTATGCGTCCATTCCTTAATAGTTGCTCTGTGCTGCAACTGCTGCAAATGATCCAAGTGACTTGATAAAGGGTATTGAACCCGAAACATGTTGTGTTTACCACTGCCTGGAATAAAAAGTTGTTTGCAGTAATACTGCTGGAGTTCCTCTTCCTTCTCCTATACTTCTCATCCAATAGGGAATGGCCATGAAATAGGCCAAAAGTTTAGCTGCATGAGGGCCCACTCACACCTGGGCCCACAGAGAGTTTTCCTGGTATCCCAATGGGCCAGTCCGACACTGCTAGAGAGGACATTTATTAGTCCACAGCAGGCATGTCCAAAGTGCGGCCCTTTATCAAATTTACACTGGCCCTCAGCCTCCATCATGAAATTAATAATAATGCGGCCCGCCAGCATAGTTCGATCAGGAATCACGTACTTCTTTACTTTACTGTACTGGCACATCACTACTTCTATTGCACCTTCAGCGCTTTGTTTCTATCTCTTTAGTAGCAACTAGCCAATTATACAGGTGTTTGAATCTCATTGCATTCTGTGTAACGCATGCCCTTTATTTATTTCATGTCCAGGATGCTAATAGTCACCATGGAAACAAGCTCACAGAAGGCACTGGGGGTCAGAATCTTTTTCAATTTCAATAATAAAATACATTTAAAAATAATAGAATCATCTTGTGTAGTCCAAAGCCAGGTGCAGCAGAAAAAATACCTATCTTTTAAAGGGGTGATTCACCTTTAAGGTGAATTATATTATGTTATAGAACAGTTGGTTTTTATTATTTATTTTTAATAGTTTTATAGTTATTTGCCTTTTTGTTCTAACTCTTTGCAGCTTTCAAATGGGCGTTGCTGACTCCCTTCTAAAAAAACAAAGGCTCTGTAAGGCTACAAATGTACTGTTATTGTTACTTTTTATTACTGATCCTTTTATTCAGACCCTCTCCTATTCATATTCCGGTCTCTTATTCAAATCAATGCATGGTTGCTAGGGTAATTTGGACCATAGTTAGCAGATTGCTTAAGATACAAATTGAAGAGCTGCTGAATAAAAAGCTGAATAACTCAAAAACCTTCAATAATAAAAAATGAAAACAAATTGCAAATAGTCTCAGCATATCACTCTCTACATCATACTAACAGTTCTCAAAGGTGAACAACCCCTTTAAGGAGTTTCAGCCTTTTTAAGTGAGATTAAACATGTATTTTGCATTTCTTTTATATTTTTATTGCTATATTAGTTGTTGACCAATCAGCAACATGGTTTTTAATAAATGTACAATGTGCCTATTATACTTTAATTATTCAGCAAATAAGGTACTTACTATATTTATTATAGCAAATGACAATAATGTATCAGAAATGTAGCCTGAATATCAAATTCTTTTTAAATTTTACTTTAAACATCAACACATTATGGTGTTTGATTTATATTATTTATTTAAGAAGATGCAATTTTTGAGGCTCTGTTTGACTGATGATGTGCTGCAGTTATCCAATATATTTTTAGATTGTACTGGACAAGTACTGGATTTTGGCTCCAAGCCTTCTATACTTCAAGCATGAGTTGCTAAGAGGTCTTGTATTGCTTGCAATAATACATTTAGGGGCCGATTCACTAACTTCGAGTGATGGATTAGAAGTTAGAAAACTTCGAATTTCGAAGTTTTTTTGGGCTACTTCGACCATCGAATGGGCTACTTCGACCTTCGACTACGACTTCGAATCGAAAAAAATCGTTCGACTATTCGACCATTCGATAGTCGAAGTACTGTCTCTTTAAAAAAAACTTCGACCCCCTAGTTCGCCATCTAAAAGCTACCGAAGTCAATGTTAGCCTATGGGGAAGGTCCCCATAGGCTTGGCTAACTTTTTTTGATCGAAGGATATTCCTTCGATCATTGGATTAAAATCCTTCGAATCGTTCGATTCGAAGGATTTTATCGTTCGATCGAAGGAATTATCCTTCAATCATTCGATCGAACTATCTGCGCTAAATCCTTCGTCTTCGATATTCGAAGGATTTTAATTCCTAGTCGAATATCGAGGGTTAATTAACCCTCGATATTCGACCCTTAGTGAATCGGCCTCTTAATGTGTATTAAAACAATATTCTTTTGATCTTACTTGTTTTTTTATATATTAATTGTTTGTTTATCTGACACTTCTCTAATTAGTTTTCCTGTTGCAAACATTTCTAATGCTATCACTGATTTTACCTGATTTAAGAAACTCCAGCATGAAATAGGGATTTGGAAATAATATATATATATATATATATATATATATATATATAACAAAATCTTGGATGATACCCGCACTCCTTCACATGTAGTTTTTGCCAGGTGCTTGGTCAAGTTTAGGCATATAAAAATTGTAGAAAGGACCAGCACTCCGTTTCCAAAACAATTCGATAATTTATTCAAAACTCACAGTGTCTCCAACGTTTCGACCCTCTTTGGGGTCTTTATCAAGGATAAAGTGCTGTGTATTACAAATCTTTAAATACCCACAAACCCTCCAAAAGAGATGCCCAAAGATGACATCATTACCAATCAAATTATTCAATTAAACAATTATATCATAAATGTGAAATCTTTTAAAATCGAGTGAAAGATATCCTTCATTGAAATGCAAGTACATAGATATATAAATATATAAATATATAAATACATAAAAAATATATATATATATATAAAAAACCACCACTAGGTGTCACCCCGATGCCAAGAGTGAAAAATCCATGTGTCCAATCCATTTAAAATCACTTTAAAAGTTCCAATATTGCTCACTACATTTCCAGATACAGTAAATACATTGTAACATCACCTGCAAATAAAAAATCGTTGTCATGTATCTCTTACTCATGTTTCAATTTTTTGTATCAAAAAACATTTATATTTGCCATTTGCTGTGAATACATAATAACCATCTGGGTGGAAAAAGATTTCATAACAAGTTGGAAAATATTGAGACAAACATTTATCTCAAGTTAAGAAACAGCTGAACACTTGTTGTCCATTTAACCCCTTGGGCGCTACACAGTCCAGCTCGTGTATCCAAAAAGCCTCTTGTTTTAGAAGTATGTTATTATAATCACCCCCTCTCACTCTCTTGGGCACCTGTTCTATCGGCATACACCTAAATGATGCCGGACTGTGCTTGGCCTCGGCCCAGTGTTTTGCCACCGGCTGTTGGGTGATATCCTGTTTCTTGTTTTTAGCCACTTCTTTCTTATCTGGGTCCAATGCAGCCCGTATGCTAGACCTGTGCATCGCCATCCGTTCCTTCAATTGTCTAGTGGTTTTACCACAATAAACGAGGCCACAGGGACATTTAATAATGTAAACTACCATAGTGGTATTACATGTCATTCTCTGTCTAACCGCATAACGCTTCCCTGTGTGAGGGTGATTAAAGTATTTTCCCTGTATCAGCGCTCCACATAAGATACAACCCGAGCATTTAAACACCCCTGGGCGCTGTATCAAAAAATGCTGCATTTGTGGTTTTTGATATTTTTGCACAGGATCTGATGGGCTGAGTACTTCCTTAAGGTTACTCCCCCTCCTGAAGCTGAACTTTGGTTTTTTGGGCAACTTCTTACAAAAGTCCATTTGTAAGAAGTTGCCCAAAAAACCAAAGTTCAGCTTCAGGAGGGGGAGTAACCTTAAGGAAGTACTCAGCCCATCAGATCCTGTGCAAAAATATCAAAAACCACAAATGCAGCATTTTTTGATACAGCGCCCAGGGGTGTTTAAATGCTCGGGTTGTATCTTATGTGGAGCGCTGATACAGGGAACATACTTTAATCACCCTCACACAGGGAAGCGTTATGCGGTTAGACAGAGAATGACATGTAATACCACTATGGTAGTTTACATTATTAAATGTCCCTGTGGCCTCGTTTATTGTGGTAAAACCACTAGACAATTGAAGGAACGGATGGCGATGCACAGGTCTAGCATACGGGCTGCATTGGACCCAGATAAGAAAGAAGTGGCTAAAAACAAGAAACAGGATATCACCCAACAGCCGGTGGCAAAACACTGGGCCGAGGCCAAGCACAGTCCGGCATCATTTAGGTGTATGCCGATAGAACAGGTGCCCAAGAGAGTGAGAGGGGGTGATTATAATAACATACTTCTAAAACGAGAGGCTTTTTGGATACACGAGCTGGACTGTGTAGCGCCCAAGGGGTTAAATGGACAACAAGTGTTCAGCTGTTTCTTAACTTGAGATAAATGTTTGTCTCAATATTTTCCAACTTGTTATGAAATCTTTTTCCACCCAGATGGTTATTATGTATTCACAGCAAATGGCAAATATAAATGTTTTTTGATACAAAAATTGAAACATGAGTAAGAGATACATGACAACGATTTTTTATTTGCAGGTGATGTTACAATGTATTTACTGTATCTGGAAATGTAGTGAGCAATATTGGAACTTTTAAAGTGATTTTAAATGGATTGGACACATGGATTTTTCACTCTTGGCATTGAGGTGACACCTAGTGGTGGTTTTTTATATATATATATATTTTTTATGTATTTATATATTTATATATCTATGTACTTGCATTTCAATGAAGGATATCTTTCACTCGATTTTAAAAGATTTCACATTTATGATATAATTGTTTAATTGAATAATTTGATTGGTAATGATGTCATCTTTGGGCGTCTCTTTTGGAGGGTTTGTGGGTATTTAAAGATTTGTAATACACAGCACTTTATCCTTGATAAAGACCCCAAAGAGGGTCGAAACGTTGGAGACACTGTGAGTTTTGAATAAATTATCGAATTGTTTTGGAAACGGAGTGCTGGTCCTTTCTACAATTTTTATATATATATATATATATATATATATATATATATATATATATATATATATATATATATATATATATGCCAAAATGTATGATCCAGCTTGTTGCAGCAGGAGAAAATATTAATACTAATAGACCATTTTTACTTCAAAAGCTGTGAGAAATAGGAAAGCAAACAGTTGTGGTAAATATGTAGGTTTGGTTTACACCTTGCGCAAGTATAATCAGCAGATGCGCAAATACAATGGGGATTCCAACCCAAACAAACAATTAGTCAATATGGCTTGTATGTGCTTCCTATAATAAATATATAATCCCATCAACAGATTGCTTCCTCCCCCCAGGGCGATTTACTTGTAGCTTATAATGTCTCGCAGATGTTCCAAAATAAATGATACGAAAGACAGGCAAACTGTTATTGATTCTCCTTTTAGGCACGCCAAATCTTCTCTGTATTTCACCTCAGATAAAGATATAAAGGGAAAAAAGACAGACCAATGTGCATTCCTATATAGTACTATTACCGGGTCCCTGCTTGATTTCTACTCACAGGATCATCAGTGTATAGTGGCGTGGTATTGTTGCAATAAGCTCCGGTGTTGCTGGCGATCTTGTCTCTCTCCACTTGCGCTGCTTGTAAGGAGTCTCGCTTGTGTAACCTCGTCGGCTTCCTCCTGTTCCGCAGCTTCCCTTTACTTTCCACAGGCACCCGTTATCACTCTCCAAGCTGCGCTTGGAGCTGGTAATGTAGCACTAGCGCTGCAGCTGGGAAATCAGTCAGACGACAGAGGGAGAGCTCAAATGATAGGAATTTCTATTTATTACAAATTAGTAGTATACACTTACATTAAAATACACAATACTCAGCTGCTGGCCCCCCGCCCCCCTCCGTACACCCCGAACCGCCCGGGAATCGTGTCGCGTGAGCTGCCGGCGGGGCCCTGAGGGGGTGCGGGCCCTGGCCCAATCGCACCCCCGGTAGTTACGCCACTGCTCAGCCTAGGCCCACATAAAACTAAAAGATACAAATCTCTAGTTGAAAAACTAAAATGCAGCTCATAAATCTACCAAGATAAAGTGTCACTTAAAGGGGAACTCCATAAAAACATAACTTAAGCTTTTTAAAAAGTAAACATAATTTCAATCAACTTTGCAATATACATCAATTAAAAAATATGCAGACCTTTAATGATTTTAATGGTTTCTGATAGTTTCCTAAGCCTAGCCCCCTGCTGATCTGTCTGACTACTTTGCTGAGCTGGCTGACTAATTACTTTGTATCAACAGTCAGCTGTCCTCAGCCTGCATCCTCCAAACCCCACAATTCCCTGCACACATGATTTCAATAAAGAACCATTGCATTGGGGGTTATGTAGTTCCTGAATCTTGTCTGTAAACTGTGGAGAAGTTGTTACAATTTGTACATCAGTGTTTTAGTCCCTCCTTCCCTGCCAGGATTTCAAATGATGCAGAAAGAGAAGAACTGTTAACCAGTTGCATCTCAGCACAGAAAATGACATTTATTCATACTTTTTTGAAGAAACAGGTAACTGTGATGGCATAGGCAGAGGGTGCATTTTTTGTTTGGGAAGGCTAAAATTGACCACTCTCTAGCTGACTAAGGGTTCTTACACACGGGTGTTTTTTGGTGTGCTCCCCTGCGTTGCACTTCCGTTCAGCCGCAGTGGAGCACAGGAATAGACACACTCAATTATTGTGAATGGGGCTGTACTTGCAAGTGGGACGCAGCATGTTGCGTTTCACCTGCGTTCGGCACATACTGTACATGCGTCTGTGTGAGTACAGCCCCCATCACAATAATTGCGTACGTCTAATCTTACGCTCCCCTGCGGCTGAACGGAAGAAAGCGGAATGCAGGGGAGCGCCGCAAAAAACGCCCGTGTGTAAGAGCCCTTAATGCTAATGTCAGATATAGTATTAGATGCTGCAAAAAAAAATTACCTTGCACATCCCACTGATTTCAATGAGAACCGTGCAGAAGAGCAGGTAGAAATGCGTTTCCAACCCAAAATGCTCAGGGTGAGTTTACAGATGTTCCCCTTAATTCTGCTCATCCATAATAAAGGGGTAATCTTTTTTTGTTACGTGATCTATTTTAAAAGGAAGGGGCTTTTTTATTACAATTTATAAATTGAAAATGTGCTGTAGACTAAAAATTGGTTGGTTTATTTTCATGGGTTCCGATGGAAGATTGAAGCATGTTGTCCTAGGTAGGTTAACAAGTTTCACCTTTAAACTAAATTTTAGTATGATGTAAAGAGTGATAATCTGATTATTATTTGTGGTTTTTGAGTTATTTAGTTTTTTATTCAGCAGCTCTCCAGTTTGCAATTTCAGCAATCTGGTTGCTAGGGTCCAAATTACCATAGCAACCATGCACTTATTTGAATAAGAGACTGTATTATGGATAAAAGAGGATCTGAATAAAAATATGAGTAATAAAAAGTGGAAATAATAATTTTTTAGCCTTACAGAGCATCTGTTTATCAAACGGGTTCAGGTGCCAATGAGGTTTGGGGAGGCTTAGCCTCCCCTAGCCTTATTGAAAAACCGCCCATGTGTGATGGGTATATTAGGGGTTTGTATGTGGGCCTCTTTATCATATTTTGGTTTGGAAGCCAGAGTTCCCCTTTAAGAAACAGTTCTAATTAAACATGTGTCTGGCTATATTTCATTTCTGGTATGAATATTAAAGGGGCTCTCTTCCCAAAACATTTTTCTTTGCAAAATGAAAGAAACGGAATTCTAATCAGTTTTCTGATTTACATTTATTACATTTTTCCCCAATGGATTTATTTGTAAACACACTTGCAATTGAAAGCAGTGTTTCCCTTTATATTCTGTGCACTACTAGTTCTGACTCTTGAAACAGTATAGTAGACAGAAGCTGACTGGCAGACCTGAAGAAGAATCGACTTCTGTTGAATCAAAAAAAGTTATAATTAAATCATGCTCGGCATTTGAGACAAAAAAAAATGATTTCTCAACAACTCAACACCAGTTCAATACAAAGCTGGCTGCAGGGCTTAAAAGTCAGCCTTTCCTTGTTTTGGTGATGTGAAAAAGACTTCAGGGTAGAAAATACATGACATTATTACTGGGAATTATTAATGTTTTTCTTGACCCGCACCCTACCCACACCCGCCTGCACCCGACTTCCGCCTTTTTTTTATAGAAATGCACCAACGCGCCCCACCGATGATTTCACAAAAGGGCGGGATGGGCAGGAGCATGCCTATAAAACCAGAAGCAATGTTAAGTTGCGGACGGGGAGAGAAGGCAGAAGAGCTCAATCGATATCCGCCCATGACCGCTAATGGGGCAGCGAGGTCGGCCCAATCCCACCTGACCCGCGGGTCCCAGCATAATGATTCATAATAGATTCTAGTGCTTTTAAGTTATTTGTAAATGCAATTTTTGATTTGTTTGGCCCTTTCTGCACTGCTGTTTCTGACACTGAAACAACATAGCAATTATTCTTCTTTACAGGTCTATTAATCAGCTGACTTTCATTAACCAGCAGTGCATGGATTAGAAAGGAAAGGCAAATAATGCTTTGCTTTAACAGATAAATTGATGTTGAGAATTTTTCAATTGAATATTTTATTATTTATTTCTGTGCCAATGAAATGTTTAAGTGGAGCTCTACTTTCGGTACAGGTTATGAACTGATTTAAAGAGCTCTACTATTGCTGCTGCCAGTGTCGGACTGGCCCACTGGAATACCAGGAAAACTCCCAGTGGGCCCAGGTGTCTGGCATTTGGCCTATTTCATCGCCATTCCCTATTTCTATTTGAACAAGGAGGCTAAATAGATGGAATAATAGATTATAGTATGTAAAGAAAAGAGACTAGAGGTTGAATGAGGAGAGGAAGAATATTAGTACTGAGAGTGGGCCCCTGGTCTAAAGTTTTTGGGTGGGCCCCTGTTGTCCCAGTCCGACACTGGCTGATGCTGTGACTGATTTTCAAACAACAGGGGATTTAGTAGACACCATGAAAAAAAGGTATATTACAGTACAGTCTAAAATTTTACATACTGTATATTGTTAGTTCTCCATAGACAGATTATATTTTGAAAACATATGACCTTTGCAAACATTTTGTGAAAAGGCGCAGAAAACCAATACAGAGTTTCATAACATGCTAGCTGGTTCCTACTAGTATTACTTGGTTGTTATATCTTTTTTGGTGAATGACCTAGAATGTGCAGCCTGAGGGTAATTATTTTTAAGTGAAACCTCAATGAGGTGATGGTGGGAGCAAATGACAAAGGCTAGGACAAAATGTGTTTTTCTTCTCTGATTTCATTTCACCAACACAGAGATTAGGAGAACTAGATAAGTGCTAAATAATATAAAATAATGAGACAGGGAAGGAACATCTGAATAAATTCCTTCAGCAAAGGGGTTAATGTGATATTCTCATGAACACAAAGACTGAACACAAGATATTTGTTTTAACAATAATATTTCCCTGTTCATAACCCTGCATGTGCACATGCTGCATCCTAATTGTAATATTGTTTTATTGTAACATTTTATTCTCAGTTGTATATTTTAATGTCTTTTTTAATGTGACACCAAACTTCAGCCCTTCTGCTAATTTATTTGTTAATGATCTCTTTTTTTCAAGCAGGAGAGTCAAAGAAGAATATTAGTAGTTTGGAAGAAAGTATATGGGAGTTTAATGGTTCTCTCTGGTGTGTTCTAAGTTGGTGAGATGTAGCAAAACATATGCTGTGTTAGCCATTGGTAGAGGCACTATTAAGTGGAATTAAAGTGATACCCTACAAAAAAAAGATGTGCAAGGTCTATAAATTGCAGTACATGCAGTCCCCGGGTTAAGTACAAGATAGGGTATGTAGGTTTGTGCTTATTGTATGTAAGTTAAAACATATACATTTACATATTAAATGCAACAAGACAGATGTTTGTCTTAACATATTGTTTAGTTTTACTTTTCTGTGCTTATGTATTTTTACCTTTCTGTGCTCTGCAGTAAACAACACATGCCAGAGGGGATTGGGGCAGGTGGTTTATTAAAGCTAAATGCTAATAAAGGCCAAGCAAACCACAGTACCAGGGCCGGGCCAAGCCAGCTGGGCGCCCCAGGCAAACCCAGCTGGCCACATCGCCCCTCCGCCGCAAGCCACTACACGAGCGCACGCATGCACGATGACCCACAGCGTCACCCCCCTTCCGGTGAGCGCACGCATGCGCACTGACACACGCATCATTCACTGGCAAAAGCAAAGTTGGATTCAGAGGCCCGGACTGAGGTAGGCAGTAGTGGAAGGTACGTACCTGGCGCCCCCAAGCTTTGCGCCCTAGGCACGTGCCTACTCTGCCTACCCCTAGTTCCGGCCCTGCACAGTACATTACTGTAATAGCCTCTGTCTGTAAGTATGAATTGTATGTAAGTCGGTTGTATGAAACTCAAGGTCTCCCTCTACACCATGTTGCTTAAAATAGTTGCTTCAACTAATTTTGCTTATTATAAGATGGTGGAATTTGTTTCCATGAAATAATCAACATAATTGACTTTCACTCCAGCGACTCTCTCCTTAGATCAGAGCCAGGGTCTCACATGAAGATGGGGAGCAGCAACTGGTAGCTTACCCAGGCCCCACAAAACAAATTAAATTTACAAGTGGCAACTACTAATGACTGTGTAATGACCTCCATCTTCTCTCTTGTCCAAGGGATCCAGTGTGAATTGCCAACAACTTTGGTCTGAGGTTAGCAGTTATAATCACTGGCATCAGTGCACCAGAAGTGCTTAAAGGGATAGTTTTTATTTTTAAATTACATTTTAACTGCAAATAATTTACTCTACCATATAAAATGTTATTCCTGATTATCCTTGTTCACAAGAAGCCAAATATATACAATTACAGACATGTTATGTTGCAATGAAGTGCTTTGAGAAATTAGTCTCAAATCAGCTCCATTATAGCATCCAACACAGAACAACTACATTTTGCCAAACACATCTGTAAAGTATGTGACTGCCTTGCACTTCACATGGCTTATCAACTAACTAGGAACTTGTATATGTGTAACTCAATATGAACTAAAGATTCATTAAAGGGGACCTGTCACCTAGACACACAAATCTGTATAATAAAAGTCGTTTTCAAATTAAACATGAAATCCAATTTCTATTTTTTTATTAAAGCATTCATAGCTGTTGTAAGCTAATTTAAACATCTTAGCTGTCAATCAAATATTGTCTGCCCCTGCTCGTCTGCCCCTGCTCGTCTGCCCCGTCTTATGCCCAGGGCATAAATTACTTTGATTTTCCATTCAGCACTTCCTAGAAATTGCTGCTCTTCCCACATTTCCCCTCTCTCTTCACCGTTTAATTGTGAAACCAGTGCATGGGGATGGACATCAGGTCCCCCATTCTGGTGCACAAATAAGATTCTGAGATGATACAAGGCTTGCCTTAATAACAGTTTCCACAAAATGGCTCCTGCCTGTTTGCTATAATTATAAATTCCCAAACTGAAGGAGACAAGATTCAAACAATTTATATAGTGTAATTAAAGTTAATTTTGCTTGACTAATGTGATAAAATAGGATTTTGAACAATTTTTGGCAGTGACGGTTCCCCTTTAATATGTTAAAACTAGAAGTAACACACCATCAAATGTCACAGATAGAAGCTTATCTCAGGGTGCTGCCTAATGGTGGCCATGCATGTAAAACGCCAAATGAGCGGATCTCTCCCCAATATGCCCACATTGAGGTGGGCGATATCAGGCTGATCCGATTGTGGGCCCTACGGCCCAGCTATCAGATCATAATGCAACCAATACTGGTGGTTGGATCGCGGGACCGCATCAACGAATAGATGTGGCCGCAATCCAACGGGATTTTTAACCCTGCCCGATCAAGAGCTGACTGACTTCAAAAAGCTTTAATACAAATTAATGTAAACAAGGCTCCAGGGCCTGATGGCATACACCCCCGGGTTCTAAGAGAGCTTACTTCAGTTTTAGACCAGCCCTTATTTCTGATTTTCTCAGATTCACTGTCATCTGGTATGGTGCCTATGGATTGGAGAAAAGATGATGTTATTCCAATATTTAAAAAGGGATTACGATCTCAGCCTGGCAATTATAGGCCAGTAAGCTTGACATCTGTGGTGGGCAAATTATTTAAAGGCTTGTTAAGGGATCACATTCAAAATTTTGTCCTAATGAATGGCATTATGAGCAACAATCAGCATGGCTTTATGAAGGATAGGTCATGTCAGACGAATTTGATTGCATTTTATGATGTGGTAAGTAAGATTCTGGACAGTGGGGGGGCAGTAGATGTAATCTATTTGGATTTTGCCAAAGCGTTTGATACCGTGCCCCACAAACGACTGCTTTCTAAACTAAGGTCTGTTGGGCTTAATGAAGTCGTTTGCACGTGGATAGGAAACTGGCTACAGGATCGGGTACAGAGGGTGGTTGTTAATGGGACATTCTCTACTTGGAGTAAGGTTCTTAGTGGGGTCCCCCAGGGCTCGGTATTGGGTCCACTTTTATTTAACTTGTTCATTAATGACTTAGGGGAGGGTGTTGCAAGTAATGTATCAGTGTTTGCAGATGACACAAAATTATCCAGCCCAATTAATTCCATCCAGGATGTGGCATCCTTGCAACATGATCTTGACAAACTGGCAATCTGGGCAGCTAAGTGGCAAATGAGATTCAATGTTGATAAATGTAAGGTCATGCACCTGGGATGTAAAAATATCCAAGCCACTTATACCCTTAATGGGACTGCACTAGGCAAATCCATTATGGAAAAGGACCTTGGAGTCCTTGTAGATAATAAACTTGGCTGTAGCAAGCAATGCCAGTCGGCAGCATCAAGGTCAAATAAGGTCTTGAGCTGCATTAAAAGGGGCATAGAGTCAAGGGAGGAGGGGGTCATTCTTCCACTGTATAGAGCACTTGTAAGGCCCCATCTAGAATATGCTGTACAGTTTTGGTCTCCATCACTCAAACAGGACATTATTGTATTAGAGAGGGTACAGAGAAATGCAACTAAGCTGGTAAAAGGTATTGAAAATCTTAGACTGGCCAAATTGAGGATGTTCACGCTGGAGAAGAGGCACTTAAGGGGTGATATGATGACTATGTATAAATATATAAGGGGATCATATAATAATCTCTCTAATGCTTTATTTACCAGTAGGTCTTTCCAGCTGACACGAGGTCACCCATTCCGATTAGAAGAAAAGAGGTTCCGCCTAAATATTCGGAAGGGGTTTTTTACAGTGAGAGCTGTGAAGATGTGGAATTCTCTCCCTGAATCAGTTGTACAGGCTGATACATTAGATAGCTTTAAGAAGGGGTTGGATAGCTTTTTAGCAAGTGAGGGAATACAGGGTTATGGGAAATAGCTCATAGTCCAAGTTGATCCAGGGACTAGTCCAAATGCCATTTTGGAGTCAGGAAGGAATTTTTCCCCCTCTGAGGCAAATTGGAGAGGCCTCAGATGGGTTTTTTTTTTTTACCTTCCTCTGGATCAACTGGCAGATAGGTAGTTAATAAAAAGAAAAAAAAAAAGTTTGAACTCGATGGACATGTGTCTTTTTTCAACCTTACTTACTATGTTACTATGACTTACAGCCAAATATCAATCGGGGAAGCCTGTCAGAGGGCCCCACACACAGGCCAATAAGCTGCCAACTCAGTCTGTCGCCAGTTTAAGCCCAAAACTGTTCTCGGTATATATACGCATGACCAGGTCCGCTATCAAAAAAAAAAAAATTGGTGGTCAGGCCCCCTCCCCCGTACAATTTAAAAAAACAAAAAACATTGGTGGCCAGGGCCCCTACAGATTCAAAAAGACAAAGATAACCTTGGAATTCTTAACTTAAATTTCGGCAGGAGCCCTTCATCCTCTTCGGCAAGCAATCTTCTTTGTTCTTTTCTAGTGATGGGCGAATTTATTCGCCAGGCGCGAATTCGCGGCGAATTTGCGAGTTTCGCCGCCAGCGAATAAATTCGCGAAACGCCCGCGAAAATTCGCGGCAAAAACGGGCGCCGGCGTCAAAAACGGGTGCAGTTTCGCAAATTTTTCGCCGTTTCGCGAATTTCGCGCGAAATTCGCGAATTTTTTCATTTTTTCCCCATTGCGGCTTGTTTGGCCTCTTCAATCTTCTACGGAGCAGTCTTCTACTTTCTTTTCCATCACGGCTTCTTCATTGTTTCCCACAGCTTCTTCTGCAGCACGGCAAGGCCCCCCTTAGAACCCAAAATCAACCGGGACAACAGTCACCCCTTTGCCCCCCTGATGGCAGCCCTGCACATGCCTGATTATATCTATTTGATAAGTCTTAAATCAAGTTTGCACATGACACTGCAGAACTAGGTCTTAAACAAAGTGATAATAGTATCATGTAAGGGACAACAATAAAGTCTTAAAATACAGCAAAAAGATAATAGATTTTACTATAGATGAGACAGATACAGAGCAAGCAAAATATTATAAAATCCCTGGGATTGAATATCAAATCAAAGAATCTCTGCTGGAAAGAGAAAATCAAGGCCCTAGTCTCAAAGGCATATCAGTGGCTTTATTTTTTAAGAAGGTTGGAGAGTAGGGATGTCGCGGACTGTTCGCCCACGAACTAATTCGCGCGAACATCGGCTGTTCGCGTCCGCCGAATGTTCGCGAACGTCGCGCGACGTTCGCCAATTTGGGTTCGCCTTAGCTGGCGCTTATTTTTGACCTCTCACCCCAGACCAGCAGATACATGGCAGCCAATCAGGAAGCTCTCCCTCCTGGACCACCCCCACACCCCCTGGACCACGCCCTGCAGCGTTTTTTCATTCTGCCCGTGTGTGCTTGGAAGAGCTAGTGTAGGGAGAGAGCTGTTTAGTGATTTGAGGGACAGTTGATAGTAACTTTGCTGGCTAGTAATCTACTTGATACTGCTCTGTATTGTAGGGACAGAACTCTGCAGGGATTTGAGGGACATTTTAGGTTAGGTAGCTTTGCTGGCTAGTAATCTACCTTCTACTGCAGTGCTCTGTATGTAGCTGCTGTGGGCAGCTGTCCTGCTGCTGATCTCTCATCTGCTGACTGCTGCCTGTAACCCAATAGTCCTTGTAAGGACTGCTTTTATTTTCTTTTTTGTTTTTTTTACTTTGCTACTGTAAGAGCCCAGTGCTATTAGTCTAGCTGTGTTGGGGAGTGGGACTGGTGTGCTGCTCCTAGTAGTTCAGCACCAACCAGAGTAATTTTTTTTTTTTAATATATATATATATTTTTTTATTTTACTTATCTTACTGTTCTTTAACGTGTCCAGTGCTGTTTGCTGTTCTTCATAGTAGTGCACCAATAGTAGTGCACTTGCAGGCATTGTTTGCCCAGTGTGTTCTTCAAACAACTGCCACCTAGATGTGTGAGCTTTTTCACATTCTGTCTAAATATCAATAATAATACCGTCTCCAGAAACACCACCTGAGTGACGTTTTTCAAGCAGCAATAATATATTCCGTATCCACTGCTGTAGTGTATACGTTGACCTTGCAGGCATTGTTTGCCCAGTGTGTTCTTCAAACAACTGCCACCTAGCTGTGTGAGCTTTTTCACATTCTGTCTAAATATCAATAATAATACCGTCTCCAGAAACACCACCTGAGTGACGTTTTTCAAGCAGCAATAATATATTCCGTATCCACTTCTGTAGTGTATACGTTGACCTTGCAGGCATTGTTTGCCCAGTGTGTTCTTGAAACAACTGCCACCTAGCTGTGTGAGCTTTTTCACATTCTGTCTAAATATCAATAATAATACCGTCTCCAGAAACACCACCTGAGTGACGTTTTTCAAGCAGCAATAATATATTCCGTATCCACTTCTGTAGTGTATACGTTGACCTTGCAGGCATTGTTTGCCCAGTGTGTTCTTCAAACAACTGCCACCTAGCTGTGTGAGCTTTTTCACATTCTGTCTAAATATCAATAATAATACCGTCTCCAGAAACACCACCTGAGTGACGTTTTTCAAGCAGCAATAATATATTCCGTATCCACTGCTGTAGTGTATACGTTGACCTTGCAGGCATTGTTTGCCCAGTGTGTTCTTCAAACAACTGCCACCTAGCTGTGTGAGCTTTTTCATATTCTGTCTAAATATCAATAATAATACCGTCTCCAGAAACACCACCTGAGTGACGTTTTTCAAGCAGCAATAATATATTCCGTATCCACTGCTGTAGTGTATACGTTGACCTTGCAGGCATTGTTTGCCCAGTGTGTTCTTCAAACAACTGCCACCTAGCTGTGTGAGCTTTTTCACATTCTGTCTAAATATCAATAATAATACCGTCTCCAGAAACACCACCTGAGTTGTTGTTGTTGTTTTAAAAAAAATGCCAGGCAAAGGCAGGCCGCCACGCAGAGGCACTAGGGGCCGTGCTGCTTTGCTATCCTGTGGCCCTAGGAAATTGCCCAGTTTTACAAAGGCAATTACCCTGAACTCCCAAAATGCTGAAGAGGTAGTTGACTGGCTTACACAGCACACCCCATCCTCTACCGTTTCTAACTTTGCCACAACATCCTCATCTGCTATGGGCACCCCACGTAACACTTCCTCCACCACCGGCGCCCCTTCTTCACTGGAGTCAGAGGAGTTATTTACACATGAGTTTCTTGAACTGAGTGATGCGCAACCATTATTGGCAGAAGAAGATGAAGGAGATGAGGACGTTACACCAGATAAAATTCTGGCAGACAACACAACAGAGATGGACATAATGAGTGATGAGGAGGTCCCCGCTGCTGCTTTCCTTCTGTGAGCTGTTAGAAGAAATTGATGCATCTGAGGAGAATGATGATGAGGAGATTGATGTTTTGTGGGTGCCCAGTAGAAGAGAGCAAGAGGAGGATAGTTCAGATGGAGAGGACGGAGAGTCAGAGAGGCAGGAGGAGAATAAGACTTAGAAGAAGCAGGGAGGACAGCTCGCAGGGAACAGTAGGGCAACAACATGTATCGGCACCTGTGGTCAGCCGGCCAACGCATCCGCCATTGCCACCAACTTCTACTGTTACCGCCAGATTGCCAGCTTCAAAAAGCTCAGCAGTGTGGGATTTTTTTAATGTGTGTGCCTCTGACAAAAGCGTTGTAATTTGCAATGAGTGCAGTCAGAAACTGAGTCTTGGAAGCCCAACACCCACATAGGTACAACTTCTATGCGAAGGCACATGAACGGCAAGCACAAAGCACTATGGGAGCAACACCTCAAAGGCAGCAGACAAACTAAAAGCCACCCTCCTTCTGGTCCAGCATCTTTACTGCTCTACCTCTGCTGTCCTTGACCCGTCTGAACCACCCTCCACTCCGCCTTCCACCTTGACCACCAGTTCCCAGTCATCTGCCCCCAGCCAAGTTTCTGTGAGGGCCATGTTTGAGCGTAAGAAGCTAATGTCTGCGAGTCACCCCCTTGCCCGGCGTCTGACAGCTGGCTTGTCTGCACTCTTAGCCCGCCAGCTTTTACCATACCAGCTGGTGGACTCTGAGGCCTTCCGCAAATTTGTAGCAATTGGGACACCGCAGTGGAAGGTACCCAGCCGCAATTTTTTTTCCAAGAAGGGAATACCACACCTGTACCACCATGTGCAGAGCCAAGTCACCGCATCTCTGTCACTTAGTGTTGGGGCAAAGGTCCATATGACTACTGACGCATGGTCCTCCAAGCATGGTCAGGGCAGGTATGTCACCTACACTGCCCACTGGGTGAACTTGCTTATGGCTGGGAAGCAGGGAATGCGTGGCTCAACAACAACAGTGGAGTTGGTGTCACCGCCACGGATTGCACGCGGTTCTGCCACCACCTCTACTCCTCCTTCGCTCTCTACCTCGTCTTCTTCCTCTGCTTCCTCCTCCTCTGCTGCTGGTCCTCCTCCTCCACACCTGTGCACCCCCAGCTCCCCCTAGGCTATTCGACGTGCCAGGTACGCCGTTGTCATGCTGTCTTGGGGATGACGTGCCTGGAAAGCAGAAACCATACCGGATCTGTACTCCTGTCATCTCTGCAGTCACAGGCGATCGGTGGCTGACCCCACACCAACTGAAGATCGGAAAAGTGGTGTGTGACAACGGAAGCAATCTGTTGGCAGCACTGAGACTGGGCAATTTAACACATGTGCCCTGCATGGCACATGTTCTGAATTTAATAGTCCAACGTTTTGTCTCGAAGTACCCAGGATTCCAGGACATTCTCAGGCAGTCCAGGAAGGTGTCGGCCCATTTCAGACGTTCCTACACAGCCATGGCACGCCTTGCTGACATTCAGCAGCGGTACAACATGCCAGTCAGGCGTTTAATTTGCGACAGCCAGACTCGCTGGAATTCAACGCTCCTCATGTTTGAACGTCTGCTGCAACAACAAAGAGCCATCAATGAATACCTGTTTGAACTGGGTGGTAGGACTGGATCTGCAGAGCTGGGGATTTTTTTCCCCCGTTACTGGGTGCTTATGCGCGATGCCTGCAGGCTCATGCGCCCTTTTTGAAGAGGTTACAAACATGGTCAGTCGCACCGAAGGCACCATCAGCGACCTAATACCCTTTGCTTTCTTCCTGGAGCGTGCCGTGCGACGAGTGACAGATGAGGCTGTAGACCAGCGTGACGAGGAGCAGGAAGCGCACGATTTCTGGTCGGAATCACCAGAACGAGCCCAGGCACCTGCTGCAACGCAGGGAGAGGTGTCAGAAGTGGAGTCAGAGGAGGAAGGTGGCTTTGTGGAGGAGGAGGACCAACAGGAGCAGGCTTCCCAGGGGGCTTGTGGTGACCTTTTGGGGACCCCTGGTCTTGTACGTGGCTGGGGGGAGGAGACCGTGGATGATATAGCCCTTGATAACGAGGAAGCAGAGATGGATACCTCTGCATCCAACCTTGTGAGAATGGGGTCTTTCATGCTGTCATGCCTGTTGAAGGACCCCCGTATCAAGAGGCTTAAGAAGAAGGACCTGTACTGGGTCGCAACGCTACTAGACCCTCGGTACAAGCATAAAGTGGCAGAAATGTTACCAACGTACCACAAGTCCGAAAGGATGCTGCATTTACAAACTAGCCTGCAAAACATGTTGTACAATGCTTTTAAGGGTGATGTCACTTCAGGAACTCATCAACATTCCAGGGGCAGAGGTGCCAGTACTCCTGCCACGAGCGCACCTGCAAGGACAATGCACTTTGGCCACTCTGTAACTTCAGACATGCAAAGGTTTTTCAGTCCAAGGCAGCGCCAGAACCCTTCTGGATCCACCCTCAAAGAACGCCTCGACCGGCAGGTAGCGGACTACCTGGCATTAACTGCAGATATCGACACTCTGAGGAGCGATGAACCCCTGGACTACTGGGTGCGCAGGCTTGATCTGTGGCCAGAGCTGTCACAATTTGCCATGAACCTCTTTGTCTTGCCCCGCCTCAAGTGTCCTCTCAGAAAGGACCTTCAGTGCAGCAGGAGGGATTGTAACTGAGAAGAGAACTCGCCTAGGTCACAAAAGTGTGGATTACCTGACCTTTATTAAAATGAACGAGGCATGGATCTCGGAGGGTTACTGCACGCCGGAAGACTTGTTCTGACTCCCCATGCAGCTGTCCTTCTCTGCACGCCGCATGACTCCACACACAGCTGTCCTTTAGCGTCCTCCTCCCTCCGCCACCGTTACAAACTAGGGTGCAAACCCTACTGGTTTCATTTTAATCAAAACTTTTTGGACAGGTAAATCCTGAGTTTTTCTGGCCTCTGTGCTTCAGTGGCTGCAACCAAAAAAAATATATATTTTCAGCATTTATATGGCATATTTTTTCTGGGCCTAGATTTTTTCTCAAGATTTGTTGTTGTTTAGTTCAAGACAATGTTGCCTATGATTGTCAATCATATTCTCATCTTTATTTTCTTCCAACCTAGCATTCAGCAGATTTCCCAGCATGCACCATTCAAAAGAATAAATGATTGGTCCCCCTCCAATATGCTAGGACTCATGCCTGTGAGTGATTTTCCACTGAAACAGGGAAAAGAGGGTGAGGTTTGAGGTGGAGATGGTGGAAATGAAAGGGAAATGAGAGAGAATGTAGGGATATATAAGTGGTAAGGTGTACAAATTGTAGAGAGTCAAGGAAACCATTTGCGTGGAAAATAGCAAGGAGAAGTTATGGCAAGGGTGACATTGGGGTGAAGTAAGGATGAGGGAAGAGATAAATGGGAAAGAAGTAAGGGGAAGATAAAGTGTTATATGTGTTAAATGCTCAGGTGGCCAAAGAGCTCCAGCTTAGCTTAAGATCTTGGGGTTTATTATCAGGCAGCAATAAAGCTAGGCCAAGATGTTGGCAAAACCAGAGGACATCAATTATGGTTAGAAGGGTAAATTACTCTAATAATTTAGGTGTTAAGAAGTAAGCAAAATAGACCCCCACCTAATCAGAGCAGATCAGGTTTTAAAACCATTAGAAGGGAAGGATCTCAACTGTTCTATTACCTTCTATGCAACAGCTTTTTGTCTTGTTATGCTTTGTCTGTGTTCGTTAATTAGGCACAGAGTTAACATTGATCAAAGATCACAATGCTTTAACAAAAAGGACTTTCCATAAAATAGGAAGCTTATGGAGGTAATTATAGCGGCACATGGCTGCATGCTGGTTTCTATTTCCAGTTCTTTTAAATGCATGAGCTCTGGGAATTTAGTTATTATTTACAACATTTGAACAATTATAATTTTGCATTTGTTTTCTTTTTCCAGGAGTGACAACTTCCATGATTTTATAAAGAAATGCCTCCAGAAAAATCCGGATTGGAGGCCATCTGCCAGAGCAGCTACTGTCACACCCCTTCGGTTCAGCAACATCTGGATGAAAGGGGTGTGAAAAGTATATCAGTGCACTCAGAGAGGTAAGGGAAACTGTTGATTCTCATTATAGTTTCACTTGATGTATAGACCATATCCATCTACTGCCTCCTTATTATTTCATACAATATTCTCTGGCTTTCATAAATATACTATAATTTTCTGTAACTAAAGCCCATAAAGCCCATATAAAAGGGTGAGATTGTTATCTAGAGCAGAGGTCACTGAACTAGGCCAAATCTATGAGAGAGATAAATATGATGAGATGTGAGAAAAGTTATTAGTTGTAAAGTAGTTTATAGTTGACCTTATAAATTAGCAGCAAAGGAAATGAGAATAAATAATTAGTAAATAAATATTTTAAAAAAAATAACAAATTTCAGAATTATACAATTTTACCGTGCTCTCCATGGCTAACACTGAGCAACCTCCTTAGAAATTGAAGCACTGAAGTAAGAAAACATCATGGCAGCCATCGGGGGAGGGACGGGGGCACATGTACAAAAGGGGCCTATGTCATCTTGGCCCCGCAGAAAAACTTGGTCCCGATGGCAGCTTAGAAGATATGACAACACGATTCACAAGATTACCATCAATATTATATTTTTTAAATAATAAACATATTAAAATACATTGCGCCCACTATTGTATGTTTTTTAATGCGGGAGACATTGTTAATAACTCCAAGCCCCCTCATTATCCCAATCTTCCTTTTAATATTAGTTTTTAATGACCTGGGACAAAATCCCATAAAACAGTCTTATGTGCTTGTTTTATCCATCCTTGTCCTGCTGGTAATCCTGTGTTCTATTAATTGGGTTCCATCATATCTTTTCTTGCCAGCAAGTGAGGATGGCTTAGTGCCATTTGTTACATGGTTGCAGGTGCTGCCAGGGTAAAAAATGCTGCAATTATGTATTCCCTCTAGCGCTCCAGAAGAGCTGTTCATTTCAATATAGATTTAATAATAATAATCCAATAATAATAATAAATCATACTAATAAGAAATAAAATAGTAAAGAAATTAGTAACATAATAGATAGAAGGTTGACAAAGTACATTGAATTCAACCTTTATAAAAAAAAAACCAATTGAACCTCTCCAATATACCTTGATGGAAAGTAAGCCCAGGTCTCTGGATTCAATTTTTGTACTAGAGTTCATTTTAGAACTTATTTTCTCACTTTCCCACCCAACCCTTTCTTGAGCTTTCTAATGTATCTGCCAGTAGAACTGATTCAGGGAGAAAGAATCCACAAAACTCTTCCTTCTAATAAAAAATATTTTTTGCAGCTAAGATGAAACCTCCTAATTCAAATAGATGTTCTCATGTATATCATGTCATAGAGGATTGCCTCTTTGAACCCTGAGGGGTTAAAATGGTTTGTTCTTTAAAAATGGTGTAGGCCCCATAGGTTTAATGGCCCCCATGGCCCCTTCAATTAATTAAAAACCCCATGTACCTATTTTTATACTTATTTTGCATACAAGCTTCATTGGCCCTTAGGTTGATACCATTTCTTGCCATTTACTGTTGTAAACATGGTGATTTGCAAGGGGTGGCCTTCCATTGAGCCTGAGTCAACAAGGCCCCAGAAATGTTAGGCGCCCTGAAGTGACAACCCCTTTAAAGACAGTCAGGAACAGGACCCTGAGAACAAGGTTAGCTAGTGTGCAGGATAGCCACTGTTGTTAGCCACTCTCTAGAAGTGAGTGAGTCAGTTGAGTTTAGTTATCAAAAGCAGCTTCAAGCTTCACCAAGTTATAGGATAGATGGGCAATAGGTCTCCTGTAGGCTTCTGCTTGCTTGTAGTGAACGGTACCAAATACTGACCAAGGGAAACAGGCTGTTTTTTATTCCTTGTTCAACGTCTATTTGTAGGATTCCAGACCACATGAAGTACGTGTAAACCTGGAAGGTGAGCCCTGAAAGTTGCACTTCTGCGTTAAAACTTTTGCAAGGGTTTCCCTGCATCTACATGTCTGGTGCTGCCAGTGTTGCCTTTCTTTTAATATATATTAGGAGGTTGCCGTATTGTCATCACTTGAGCACAAACTTACTATGTAATATACAATAAGGGTGTCTGAGAGCCCCTGAGCATCCCATTATTAAATAAATACACATTCATCAAAATATAACAGTAAATAGACACTTGTTCCTGAACAGCAATTATATATATATATATATATATAATATATTATATATATATATATATATATTACAATATATATGTATATTACAATAGACAGTGATGCAACTCAATGTTTCTCTGCAGGAGATTCGTAACACCAATACTGTAACAAAGGCATCTGTATCATATGGAACAGGGACCACAGAATGTAATGATGCAAGTCCATGGATCGAATGTTCTCCCGGATCCATAAGGTTATATACGGGATTGGGGTATTGGGTTACAATCAATATTCCCAGGTTAGGCACATGCCGCTGTAAGTTTCCATAATTAGAATAAATGCATCATGATCTATCACCCCTGCCTCTATACCACTTATCCCATTTAGCTTTTTTAAATAGAAAATGAGAAATAATTTTGCAATAAGAAAGACATGACAAAATTCAAGAGTTGGAACCCAGAATACTTTAGCTCCTATATATGATACTTGCAAAGGCAGCAAATGGCAAGGAAACTCTAAAAAGACAAAACACTGGGGGTTATTTATTAAAACTCAATTAATCAAATTTTCTATTAAAATAAAGTCGACCTAACTCCATTCACGAATTTAACTCATTTATAAATAATTGTTCTTGTAAAAGTTGGAGCCAAAATCATGTTGGATAAAATTGAGCGTCAATTCGAATTGTGTTTGAAGGTCTGAAAACTCGAGTTTTATTTGGATTATGGGACAAAATCCAGTGCAGATCACGATGTCAAGAAACAATTTAAGGGGCATCTGCCATGGACTTCTTCATGACCTCAACTGGTTTTGAGATGAAGTATTTAGCAGCTTTGGGATATAATAAATCTCTAAAAATTCGGTGAGTTTTCCCCTTCAAAAAACCCAACCAGATAAATTTGAGGTTTTATTTAAATGGGCCTACTATAAGTTGAAGGCCCTTGGATGAGATTCGGTCAAGGAATAAGAACAGCCAATTTTTGCACACCACAGGGCCATAGATACATTTGACGCACCTGAACTAAACAACTGGATCTTCAGTATGTTAACATTTTTTTTAATAAATATACATACAAATGGTTGTTACAGTACATGTATAAAGGAAGTTACTAGTTGGTGTAGACAATAAAATTGCTTTTCATACTCAAGCATGGCCTTTTGTTAGATATAAAGTTGTCAGACCAGAATCCTTGGCGCTCCTGCTGGGGGCTTTCTATTGCTTAATTGTACATATGTAAGATTATTGTGGAAGGAAGTGACCAGCAAATGCCAATCAGTGATCTGTCTGTACTTAAAGCTGCGTACAATAAATTTGATACATTAACTTACCTTAGTAATTGTTACTGAATGTTCAAGCATATTATTGGCCAGATGGTGAATCAAATTATACTGACCTGATTTTATTGCCCCCTGTAAAATATTAGGGTCCTGGGCACACAAGTGGGGATAGTTGTATCAATTACTTCATGTGATTTATCAGCAAGCTGGCATATTGTTTAATGGTCTCTGTGGAAAGGATATATTGGAGTGGCATTTGGTTCACTGTGGCTAGTACGGTATGAGTTATTTTAAGGAAATATAATTGTGCCAGTGTCCTAATTGAAGCAAGAAACCCTTGAACTGTGAGGATGGACTCAGGATCTCTAACAGTCCTTCTACATTCCTGGGACACCCAGCAGTTGGAGATGCTGTTGTTACACCCGTTTGCTTTGAATGCCTATTACTTCTGAAACTATGGCATGGCACTATGATAGGATTGGCAGTTTGTCAGTATTATACCTCCTAGTAAAAGTGATTATTTATATCTAAAGTTATTAGATGAAAAAACAATAATAGGAATGGCTGGCAGCTTTTACTAAACTGTTTCTTATGACCGTTGTGGTTTTTCCAATTTGGCTATTGAGTTTTCTACATCTGACAGTCTTTTTTTTCGCCTTCTACTGCCTGTTTTTCCCATTGATTCCTTTAAAAATAAACTGTCAATTGAATTGGCTGACCAAATCGTTTTATAACCTGATACAAATTTCTTAGAGAATATCTTTAATATCTCCAGTTCAACTGTATGAAAAGAATATACTGGAATTTGTTGTACTTAGTTGTTCATGTCATAATTGTGACATTCCCCATGCTGGTATTTTATACATGTAATAGTGGAGCTTTTGTCTTTGCAGATTTAATATGCATGCTATAATGGCAGAAATTCCATTATTTACATAAATGACAGCACATTCCCTATGCTAACTTTAGATGGGTATTTGCGGTTACTAAATTTATGAGTAATTTCAGTCAAATATTTCTTGCAACTTGTTTATACTATTCTGGTATTAATAGCCATTAATGGGCCTTTAATATTCAAATGGCAATGAGAAATCATGAACCTGGAATAAGTCCATGATTAATCAGAGATTTCACTTTCAACCCCTGTTACAGGCAACCCTTTTGGTATATATACAACATTCAGCTCATAGGTCAAAGGACCAAACAAAAAGGAATATCAATCTATGTATAAGGTGTCAGTCATTTACGAGGGGACCTGCAGATAAGGTACAAGATAATGTGGGTCAAAGAGGCAGAGTATAAATTAGGGCTGAATTATTGGAGTGTAGAATCAAAGGAATTCCATATGATCTCTTAGTCCATATCTAGGCATGTTGGTATTTCGAACCTGGTGCAGTCCTGATAAGTTTCTAATAAATAACTATTGTATGTGATGATGTACTAGTTGCCCTTTAGAACTGTCCACTTTAAAATCTTAATCCAGTTATGATTTACCGCTTGCAAATTTTCCAAGGCCCTTGGGGCATATTTAAATACAAAGCTTCTTGGTCCAAACATGTATTCATCTAGCCAAAGAGTCGTTTAGATACTGTACATTGAATAGCATATACTGTTTCCAGTTATTTTAGCTACATGAATTACTATATTAGCTGTTAAATTTCCTCCATAACTACAAATCAGATCACTATGAGCTATAAGCAGGCCCAGTGCATGAAAATAGAGAGAGAAAATCCAGTATTTTAGACGAAGTATACAGGGAGCCTGGTTTGGTTAATTGCTGCAGGTCAGTGCTGACCAACTTCTGTGGTACCGAGGGCCGAAATTGTTCTGGCCTACGTGGTAAAGAGTCGATAATGGAAGTCAGTGTTGACCACTCCCCCTTTTAAAGCACATCCACTGTAAACCACACCCACATTACCACAAGAACTTTTAAGATCATATCCACATTAACGGTGATAGCACACCAAAAAAACAGATGGTTGGTGCTGACTATAGGGATATCCCTCATCATTCATATGTGAAAAATGTAAGTTGTGTTAAATCCATATGCCTCCTCCTCTTCCCCTGTGGATTATACAACCGAGTCCCAATCACTTGCACAAAACCAGTGCAGTGCAACTTTTCACATAGTGGGGGAAAAAAAATCTAATATAAGGTTTAAGTGTCCATATTACTGCATACTACAACTGTACAATGATGACACCATAAAAGGGACTACAGATTTATCGGTATGCCGGGGGGGGGCATAAAAACATTTGGAGAGTTATCAGAAATGTCTGTAATCTGGACATGATACCTTAAGTGAGCAAACATTTAAGTTGTCAGTCCATAAGAAGGGGCAGGCTGAGCCCAATACTCTCATTAGGTTGTTTTCATTAGGTTGGATTTTATCCTGTTAGGAAACTCTAACTTAACTAACTATACCCCCCAGACAATGTAGGTCTCTATAAAAAGATATTGCATAAAACAGCCCATATGTAAAAACCTGCTTCATGTAAATAAACCATTTTCATAATAATATACTTTTTTAGTAGTATGTGCTATTGGGTAACCATAAATAGAAAATTGCCATTTTAAAAAATAAGGGCCGCCCCCTGGGATCATAGGATTCACGGTGCACTCAAACAAAGCAAACAACCCATATATGTTCGGTCACATGAGCCAATTAAAAAACAGAGTTCAGTCTTTTGCTTCCCATACTTCTTTCTGTTACACGAGATGTAAAAGGGCAATATTTACTTTAATATATACAGTAGAACCCCCATTTTACATCCCCTGATTTTAAGTTTCCCCTCATTTTACATTGTTGTTTTGTGGTCCCACCTATATTTATGCATAATACGTTTCCCTGATTTTACATTTTCCTGGATTTTATATAATTTTTTTCTGGTCCCCTGAAAAACGTATAATGGGGGTTCTACTGTAGACCAGTTTGGTAAGATTCTTTAATATGCCACTTAATATGATATAAACTATCTGTTGCTTAAATATTCATTTTGGGGGTAAAGTTTTCCTATAACGCCACCATGGGCTTCACAGTGCTGAATAAGCAGTGCAGAACCAAATCTATTCCTTTAAGAGTCAGTTTTGTGAGTTGTAGCTCGACATCCCAGACAAAAATACTAAATATCAAGTAGGTACAGAATGTGCATTTTCTGGCATTACAACCTAGGCATCCCAAACAAAAATACTAAATATCAAATAAGTACAGGATGTTAATCTTCTGACATTAGGGCACCTCCTCTAAAGGAAACCGCTCAATATTCACTGGCATAGTTATTAAAAGGGTGCTAATAGATTTGATAGAAATTTGATAAATATCCCTATTAGATTAGGCAATCTACACCCACCTGGCCCCACTCCCTATACAAACAAACTCAGCCGACCAACTGCTGCCAAAACCCCACCACTTTTTGCAGCAGCTTAGCCCACTCTCCATGAATGTGGCTCCAGATGGGAGTCCTGTTAGTACAAGAACAAAAGAATCACCAGACACTCGACAGCAGGTGATGCGGGGCGAACCCCTGAGTGTTTAATTCAAGTCTTGTGATGTAACGTTTTGGGGGTGGACCCCTTCGTCAGACATGCAAAGTAGCGTGCACCCACCTCATAAATAGCCCTCATAATTAAGAACAATTACAACATGTTAACAATTCAGATTTCCTGATGCAAAGCACAACATGCTTGCCAAAAACAATAATTTACTAGTAACCACTTGTGTATTACATAATATGATAAAAGATAGCATTATGAATAAAAAAAAATTGTGAAAAGACATTATGAATAAAAAACTGTGGATAAAACCATCCTGTGATCCGCATATATGTGAAAGTGTCCAGTGTTTTCTTCTTTTACATTATCAGTTAATCCAACATGTTAATGCAAGATACAATATTGCCTAAAAACCAGTGATAATAAAGTTATAAACATTTACACATATCAAAAAGAGTACAAAGTTTAAGAACAACAATACTAATAATAAAGGAAAAGGAACTACTTCACCCTGAGTGAAAACTTTCCCTGGTCTTAGTCTCGTTCACTGAAGGGGATAAATGAAACATTGTAACTACAACAAATTAGGTACAGGAATATAATAGATACAAATAAAGATTTATAAGTAACAATTCAAGTTAAACTCCTTGTTTAACCCTTGTGGCTGTTTTGCCTGTAGCAGCCATATCCAGAAGCACTCCTTTTGTAATAGTTCTAGTTGCTGTCACTTACTTTTTCTAAGATTTGCCATCTCAATTGACAAACCCTGTGTCCCTGTTGGTGATAATGTCGTGCCAGAGTAGTTTCTTTTCTTTTTTTCCCTCTGACCCTGTTCTTTCCTCCTCTTTGGGGGGTACATGGTTGCGGATAACTGATTTGTGTTTGTTTAAATGTATTTTTATACTTCTGCCTGTCTGCCCTATATCCGCCAACCCACACGGGCATTTAATACAGTACACAATGTTAGTACTGTCACAAGTAAAAAAAACTTTGACGTTATGTTTCTTTCTTGTTACAGTGTAAAATATGAGTGTTCACAAATGAATCCATAAATGCATTGGCATATGCCGGTGCTTTGCATCAGAAAATCTGAATTGTTAACATGTTGTAATTGTTCTTAATTATGAGGGCTATTTCTGAGGCGTGTGCACGCTACTTTGCATGTCTGATGAAGGGGTCCACCCCCAAAACATTACATCACATGACTTTAATTAAACATGCAGGGGTTTGCCCCGCTTCACCTGCTGTCGAGTGTCTGGTGATTCTTTTGTTCTTATACATATTGGAGAGGTGCCGACCTCTCTTCCGGACACCAAGCTTAGAAATTGGAGAGGCTGGGGAATCAGGAATCTTTGTTGTAAGCTACAAGACCTGCCAGTACCCCACTGTTGGAGGCTTGGAACTGGGGGCCACCAAAAGTGTATGGTTTGCCTTGTGTAATACAAAACATAAGTTAGCGGAGAGTTAAAACTGAACACTTATGGGTGAGAGTTGGGGTCCCTGAGCTTTGCAAAGGTGTAAAATTATGTATAAAAATAAAGAAAAACAAAACTATGGATTGAGATGTATATATTTGGATCTATAGCTGTAATGGGACAGTTTGGCTGAAGACGCTGTGTACAAAGCACCAATACAAAGTGACACTTGCATGTGGTCCAGGTTCCAGGTACTGAAATAATTCGGCTTTCTCTATTACTGTAATGATTGATGGAATGTTTAGAAGTGCAGGCATCTGCATCAAAGGAAAGTATTTAGTATTGTTGAAAAGGAGGAATAGTAGGGAGCCTATGCAGTATCTAGTAGAGTGAAGTCTAAGGGTCTGGCCACACAGGCAGATTCGGGGAGATTAGTCGCCAGGCGACAAATCTCTTCTTCGTGGCGACTAATCTCCTCGATCTGCCTTCCGCCAGCTAAAATGTAAATTGCCTGGGGGCAGGCACATGGAGCGCTTTGTTTTCCGAAGTCGCCCAAAGTTTCCTCGTGAGGCAATTACGGACAACTTCGGAAAACAAAGCGATCCGTGTGCCTGCTCCCAGGAGTTTAGTAAATAACCCCCTTAATGTCATGTAACAAAGGTGGGTGTGGTTATGACATGACCAACGTGGATTTTGCTTCTCTTCCAATAAATATGTCTGACAGGGGGGGGGGATATTATGGGGTTTTTTCCAATGAAGGTTCCCAGATGACTGAGGGGCAGATTCATGAAGGATCAAGTTGTTTTTTTCCACAATAATTCATGTTTTCAAGGTTAATTTTTTGGTCAAAAATCCATTGTTCCGGTGAAAAAACACAACAACAAATTTTTCACGTTTTTAAAAAACATAAAAAAAAAAATCAAATTTTTCGAGATTTATTATAACCCTACCCTAAAAATAGCTAGAATGACAGAGGTCCCTTAAATCAGTTTTAAATAGTTTTCATGATGTCGAGTTTTTTCAGAGGGTATTGCCCGAAAGTTCAAGGTTTTTTCCGCCAAAAACTCGATCAATTAGAGTTTTTGGGTCGTCAACCCCCGACCTTGCTGATTCATATTTTTTCCATTCAAGTTCTTAAAGGGATACTGTCATGGAAAAGCAAGTTTTTTTTTCTAAAACACATCAGTTAAATAGTGCTGCTTCAGCAGAATTCTGCACTGACATTCATTCTCAAAAGAGCAAACAGATTTTTTTATATTCAATTTTGAAATCAGACATGGGGTAAGATATATTGTCAGTTTCCCAGCTGCCCCAGTCATGTGACTTGTGCCTGCACTTTAGGATAGAACTACTTTCTGGCAGGCTGTTATTTCTCCTACTTAATGTAACTGGAGCAGTCTCAGTGGGAGCTGTTATCTGGTTACCTTCCCATTGTTCTGTTGTTAGGCTGCTGGGGGGAAAGGGAGGGGGTGATATCACTCCAACTTGCAGTACAGCAGTAAAGAGTGGCTGAAGTCCATCAGAGCACAAGTCACATGACTGGGGGCAGCTGGGAAATTGACAATATGCCTAGCCCCATCTCAGATTTCAAAATTGAATATAACCAAATTTGTTGCCCTTTTGAAAAATGGATTTCAGTGCAGAATTCTGCTGGAGCAGCAATATTAACTGATGTGTTTTGAGAAAAAAACATGTTTTCCCATGACAGTATCCCTTTAGATAAGAAAACCATTTAAGGTATAAAAAAAACTCTAAAATTCATGACATCTATATATAAGGTAAATATAAAGGTAAAGAAACTTAGTGTTGTAGTGTTTTTTAAAGTTATAACTAAATGCAATTGTCACTGAAAGCAGTTTATATTGTCTACATTGCTTGTTCTGAGTGTAAGTAGCACAATAGCAGCTGATGAACAAACGTGGAGGAAACTGATGTGTTCTACATTGTTTCACCAGTCACAACCAGGGAAAAGAAATAATAACTCATTCTGCTTTCCAGTGCAAATACAGTTACAAATGTATAAATGCTGCTTCCATTGCGCAATAAAAATGTTTTGGGGTAAGATTCCCTTTAAGCAGCTAAACTGGAGCAGAATAAGCAGCACAGCAAAAGTAGTCCCTTAGCAACGAACCGCTATGGTAACATGGCACAACGGCAAAGCTACTTGTACCCTCAGAGCGAGTGTTCGGGCAGCTGAGCTCATATCCCAGTCCCTTCTATCTACACACAGACACACGTGACATTTCCTGCATGCCTTCTGCTTCAGTTCCGCCAGGTTCTTGCAGGCAATCCTTCTGCTCGCTGAGTAATGTCCTGGTTTGTAACACCGGATCTTTTTTCTCGGCGGAGGTTCAGCTACTATACCATTCTTATCTCCTGACACGCATGCTCACTCCTTCCCTGCGCTCTGCCGCATAACCAAGCGCTCCGGTTCGCAGCCGAACTCCATCTCCCAGAATGCTTTGCTTCAAGTCATTTCGCGCTTGCGCAGTACTTGGGTTGTTGTCAATCGGTGGTTATGGAGATGGGAGAGAAGGAGTGGAACGGGGGCCGGTTCTGTGTATCGCCTCTGGGACTCGGCCGCTGATATTTTGTGCAGCGATTAAAACTCAGGCCTTGCGACAGAAAGTTCGTCAGGCCTTAGGAGCGGTGAAGTTTGTATTCTGCTGTGAATAACTCTGCTTGAACCGGGGGGATTATTGCGTGACCTGAAGGAGTTCCCGGCATTCGCCGCTTCCTGTCTCGTAGCGTCAAGGGCTTTAGAGTCCGGGTAAGTGATTTGGGCTGAGGGCGCGCACAGTTGCCTTTATGTCGGTTCCAGCAGGTTCCATGGGGCTGTGGGGCGTTACCTGCTGCTGCTGCTGCTGCCCATCACTTTTCATGCCTTAATACATAGCGAACAGTTCCCTTTGCCGGAACACTGGGCTCCTCCACTTCCACACAGGCCATTGATAGGGGAACTAGCGGTACATGAACATTTCATAGAAGCTTCATCATCACACAAATAACATGTTTTTTTTTAAATGTCATCAATTAAAAATTCTAAACCATTTCTGAAATATTCGAATTCCTTTTCAGTCTCCTCCTCTCAGCATCTGCCTCTTCATTGTTTCTTCATGCAGGAGTTGTGAGTGTGAGTGTGAAGGACATCTCAATCCAACATCTCTTATAGGAGGCTCCTTTTGTCTAGAACATGTGTTACAGCTCACACTATTTGTTTGAAGTGGAATTAGTGATTTGAATCAATTCTAACACATCTGATCACAAAGGGAACCCCCCTATAAGATCTATTGGATGTAACTGTCAATGATTATCTGACACCCAACTGCTGCATGAAGAGAGAGTGAAGAGAAACAGATGCTGAGAGAGGGATAGTGAGGATAAACTTTATTTCAGAAACAATATAGAATTTTTAATTGATTGTATTTACAAAGTTTCAGTACGAAGAAGTTTGTATTAAATTTTCATTTTTCTCTTTATTTGTACGTGACAATGTTATGATTGGAGAAACGTCTTCATTTTGATAAAACCTGAATACCCCTGCATATATATACATATATATATATATATATATATATATATATATATATATATATATATATATATATATATATATATATACTGAATCCTTGGTGAAAGATTTGGCCGAATACCGAATCAGGAAAGGAAAAAGTGGGAAAAAAAATCTTCTTTTGTGACAAAAAGTAACGTTATTTCGCTATCTGCCCCTAATTTACATATGAAAATAGGATTCGGTTCGGCCAGGCTCCAGGATTCCCGCCGAATCCAAATCCTGCTGAAAAAGGCTGACTCACTATCCAAATCCTGGATTCGGTGCATCCCTAATATATATATAACTATATATATATATATATATATATATATATATATATATATATATATATATATATATATCTATCTATCTATAACACTCGTCATCAATGTCCTGTAAACTTTTGAATTTATAAGTGAGCTGTGTGATGTCATCAAGTCATGGCTTAGGTGAAGTCATTTGCATCAAGTGACTCTCCATAACTTGTTTTTTAAGAAATAATCTGCTTCAGCCTCATACTTTTGTAAAGTGGTGGAATTATTCTGTGACTTCCAGTACCCTAATATTTTGCAGTAGCAGAGTAAATTATTGGCATAGAAATTGTGTTTAGTGATGCCACCCCTAATAAAATAGGATCCTGGGTCAGTGCAGATTTATGCCCGGGGTGTCAGGTAAGTAAATATAACCACTAGGGGATGCCTAACCTCTGGCACCCACAAGGTAAAATGACTTTACTTCTCCTTTAAGTAGTGACTGTCTATGCCTGTCCTCTTTCAGCAGCCCTACAATATAGCTAATAGTTTAACTCCTAGTCACTTGAGTAGTTTAATCCATAGGACAATTTCATATGCTTCGATTCGTCAGTTACATTTTCATTTATACACAGACAGCGGCCCTGTAGTAAGTGATAAATACCAGTGTACCATCTCCATTGCACATTTTAATACATATCTGGTTTGGCGCATCAGTGTAAAGTGCAGTCGTTTCTATATCTGGCACTGCTACTGCATTTACCCACCTCTGCCTTTAAGCACTAGCATGACCGGTGCTTATATGATGGGAATGGCAGGTAATTTTAGACATTTTGGGACAACCTTCTGAACTAATAAAAGTTGCATCACCAAACAGACCTAAATCCCTTCTGTTTTATTGCCCTAATACCCCAACAAAGATTATGATAGACTAATGGTACAGTTCCCTCTGTTTTTTGCTGACCAGTGAAAGACAATTAAGATAAGAAAAGATATGGAGCCGTTAAGGTCATGTTTGAGGGCAGTGATATTAATGAGCCCATTATATGGCTACTGCTCTACTGAGGTAACACAGTAAACCATAGTCATATAGTACATTTCTAGATTTATCTGTTTTCAAGCTTTAGCTGAGATGGTTTAAATGCTGTGCTTTGAGTGACATGTAATTTTTTTTTTCCCTACAGACCTGCATAATGCCCCACAAGCTTGGATTTGTTGTTGTAAGTTCATCTGGGCATGAAGATGGATTTAGTGCCAAAGAGTTGATGGTCCATGCTCCCACTGTCAGTGGCTGGAGATCTCCAAGGTACAGTCATGTCGTTTTTGCAGTAACTCTTTTCTGTATCCTATTTTTAGTTGGGATGCGCTGAATCCAGGATTTGGTTCCGTTTTCGGCCAGGAGATTTCCTTTTTCAGCAGGATTCGCCTAAATCGTCGTGCCTGGATGAACCAAATCCAAATCCTTAAAGGAGACATATACGATATATGAATCCCCCCTAAATTTTGTAGGCAATAATGTATACTATATGGGGCTGGTTTTACTTGTAGTTGTAAATTAAAGTAAAATATTAAGATCCTCATAGATGTTCTCTGGTCCCTGTCCCTTTTTCAAATAAAGGGTGGGTGTGTCTGTGTCCTAAAGGTCCCTGCCAGAGGCACAGTAGAAGTGGGAGTGGGATAGCCAAACACAGCCCTGCAGTCACTCAAGTAAAGGCATGCTTCAGTTCCCTATCAGGTCAGCCTGGCTGCTGATTGGTTCCTATCCTACAGTGCAGTGTACAGAGTGCCGCAGGCTCCCCTGCACAGCCTGGGAAAGGAGGCAGCAGGAAGTGGAACAGATGGGCAGGATTAGGAGGGTTATTGCAGAAGTAACCAAAAACACAACTTTTTAAAGAACATTCCTCCTATAGATAAAAGAGTTTAATACACTGGTTCATTCTTGTTTTTTTTCACATAAAATATGTTCTCTTATAAAATTCATGAGTGACATTTTTGTCACAAAACAAAAGGACGTAAATACATTTTAAGTGAGCTCCCAATGGCTGATTTTTTATATGCAGATTAGGTATGTTATGGGTTTGGTTATGTCTTCAGGCCGAATCTGATTCCAATAGGATTTGGGGGTTTGGGCGAATCCAAAGTAGTGGATGTTCAGTGCAAATCCCTAATTTTTAGCTGGCGCAGATAAAACACTTTGATTGTTGCCGCTCTACGCTTAAGCAATGATCTGTAAGTGCTTCTTCAGCATCCTGAAGATTAACTTGCATTATGTCTGTATAAGTTATTGGAAAAAGCCTTGCAATGCTGGGCATAGATGTCATGAGTTTATAGGTTTGCAAGTTGTCAAATGAGACACGCTATAAATTTATAAGATGAATTATAGGCCCACTGACTTTCTGCTCACCAACGGTGATATATTGATCTGTTTTTGAGCACTGTTGGTACAGAAAGAAGAGACACACATCGGATCCATTGTATAGCTAGGGTACATGTGGAGAGAACTCTAGCTTAGATTAGTTGCTGTGAGCAGGTCATACAATACTGAAAACAGATTACGTATGGGAGTTAACGATTGGAATCTGATACAAGAGTGTTCATTGCAAAATGTATTGATGTTCTGGTTTGTGAGGTGATTAACCCATTGGTTAACTGGATGCCCCTGCACCCCCAATACACATGATGAGATTTATGTATAGATGTCTCGACTATTTCTTCTAATACAAATGGTTATGACCCTTCATATAGGCTGGTTTCAAGGCCATATGTGTATCTATATAATTTATTTTCAAGAGTGAGAACTGTGAGTGGATAAAACGGACACTGCATGACCATTAGGAAAGAAGAGAGGGACATGTCAACTCGAAAAAAATTTATTTTGCATACTAAAAAGAAACATCATTCGTAAGTACTTTGACAGATATAAGTCATGAATAGAACATTATAGTTTTCCATATTGGTTTTGTGGTAAGTTCTTTGATATATTGTAGTTGCAATGCTCTGAAAGCAGTGTAAGTGTCCCTTTTAATCTCTGCCGCTGAGTGGCTCAGAACTGGAACTTGAGTTAAACAATAAGACAGAACAGGGAGGCAAGCTGATTACATAGCGAAGAGATATAGACTCTGTGTTCGGTTTGATGGGCGATGCCAAGGATCGTGTCGGTATTTGCAACATTATTGACTTCAGAACTGACTTTTACAGAATTGAGACAGTTTAAAGCGAAGGCACGTGAGAAGATCTTGATGAAGGAATAAGTTATATATAATAGTTTGGGATGAGTGACTTAGAATCATGTTTTCTTTTGTATTAGGAACAATTATTTTTGATTTTTGGGGTTGACATGTTTGTCCTTATTTACTATATATCGGAGGGTGTGACTTGACATGGAGTTGGATTGGCAGCTGATGGTGTCATGTGAGCTATTTGGGTTTCTCTTTAACTCTGTCACAGGCAAGGTCACAGAGAACTTACTCTGAGACAGAGTATTAATCGTGATTCTGTATTATGCACATTAAAAGGGTTGATTCACCTTTTAGTTACGTCATGGTTATGATGTAGAGAGTTAGATACATTGCTGCAGACAAAGTTGCAGATTGGTTTGCATATTCTGAATAGTTTTTTTGCAGCGTCCTTGTAGTTTCTTGTTCGGGACAGCTTCCGCAGATTGCAATTATTAGCAAACTGGGTATTCTGCAAGGGTCCAAATTTATCCTGCGCTAGCAAGCCACTGCATTGATTTGATTAGAACGTGATAAGACAT